>NC_083437.1:31635856-31970544 GCF_020745735.1 Hemiscyllium ocellatum | reverse complement strand
TGACTGGCCTGCGGGCAATGGCGAGGACACAAGCAGAGTGGCAGTGTGACAGCATGATTGTTGCCTTTCTGAAAGAAAGCAGCATATTTGAGCTCCATGGAATGACTCGCTCATTAGGGCAATGCCTCAACTACCCAAATCATCTAAGAGCCTAAGAAATAGAAACAGGAGTTGACTATTTGATCCGCTATATAATATAGACTTGACTGATCTGCCCCAGGTCTCAACCTCTTGTTTGTACTGATTCCTCATAGTCCTAAACTTCCAGATATTTCAAACCTCTATCTACTTCCTCTTTAAATACTTCCAATGATCTAACCTCTACAATTCTCTGGCATAGAAAATTCCAAACATTCACTTTCTCAGAAAATAAATTACTTTGTATCTCATGAATATCCTTTTATTCTAGATATATATCCCTGAGTTGAGAGCCCCCCACTAGTGAAAACTTCTTATTAAATTCTACCCTATAAACCCCCTCAAAATTTTGTATGTTTCAATAATATCATCCGTCCTCCTTCCAAATTCTAATGAATAAAAGCCGAACCTGTTTAGCTGTTCTTGATAAGTCAAATCTTTCATCCCAGGAATCAGCCTACTGTGTCTCCTTTCAAATGTCTCCAATGCCTATTTCCAAAACAATACATAATTCACCAGCTATGGCCTTACAAACACCCTGTACCATTGTAAGAAGGCTCAGCTATTTTTAAACTGAACCCTCGAGCAATAAAAGACAAAGATCCATTTGCCTTTTTAATTATTACAAGCTTTTTTATGCCAACTTTTAAATGTTTCATGCACAAGAACACCCAGATTTCTCTGTGCTGCACTTTTTTGATGTCTGTCTCCATTTAAATAATAGTCTACCTTTTGATTCTTTCTACCAAAGTGCATAATCACGTATTTTCCTAATTAAACTCCATCTGCCAAGTGTTTGCCTACTCATGCAATATATCTATATTCCTTTGCAAATTCCTTATATCCCTATCATAGCATACTTTCCCACCTATTTTTGTACAGTCAGCAAATTTGGATGCATTACACTCTACCCCCTTCTTCATGTCATTCATATAGATAATAAATCATTGAGGCTCTGCAGCCTGGTGACAGTATACCTTTACATCTTTCCACCTTAAAGACTATTAATCTTAACTCTCCGTCTTCTGTGTGTTAACTAATCCTCAATTCATACTAATTGATTAGCCTTAAAACTGTGAGCTCCTATCTTCTGTAATAAGCTTTTATGTACCACCTTATCAGATGCCTTCGAGAAATCCAAATACATGATATTTACCAGTTCCCCTTTGTCAATTCTCCTTGTATCCTCAAAGTACAGCTATAAATTTGGTCAACATGATTTCCTTTTCACAAAACTATGTTGACAGTGCTTGCATTAAGCTTGTCAAAATATCTTGCTGTTTCTTCCTTCATAAAGCATCGAGCAATTTCTGAATAACATATGTTGAATTAACTGACTTATAGCTGCCTACTTTTTGTCTTTCACCCTTCTCGATAATGGCTGTCACATTAGCAATTTTTTTCAATCCACTAGAACCCCCTGGTATCCAGTGAAGTCTGGAGCATATATAGACTAATGCCTCCACTGTCTTTGTAGTCACCTTTTCGAAAACCTTTCAATGAAGGCTTCTGTGCTGTGAACTTCACCCAACAATTCCTCCAAGATTAATTGTGAATTTCACTTTGTTAATTTTCTCAGACGCACTCCGATGTCCATGAATCCGTGAATTCAAACAGCAAAGGCAGTGCCAGTTTCTTTCTTTCACTCTCCTGCACTGACCTCACCATGTGCTTCCTTTGTCTGTTGTTCTCCCTTTCAAAATGACTTTTTATTCCCCAAAGTTCCAAAATAATGCAACAGCATATAAAACACTAATTGCTGCTCCTGGAATTCGAGAGATCACCTCCAGCACCCAAAATACCTCAAAAAAGGAGCAGCTGTTATATCCAGAAATTTTTCCCATCCTCTATCTTGGATTACCCAGAATCCTGAATCCAGGATCCAAAAACAAGTATTTTGCATCAGTAATTATTGTGGAAAAGGATATGGAAGATATAGACTGTAGAGAAATAGATGGTGACACCTTGCAAAATGTCCAAATTACAGAGGAAGAAGTGCTGGATGTCTTGAAACGCATAAAGGTGGATAAATCCCCAGGACCTGATCAGGTGTACCCGAGAACTCTGTAGGAAGCTAGAGAAGTGATTGCTGGGCCTCCTGCTGAGATATTTGTATCATCGATAGTCACAGGTGAGGTGCCGGAAGTCTGGAGATTGGCTAACGTGGTGCCACTGTTTAAGAAGGGTGGAAAGGACAAGCCAGGAAACTATAGACCGATGAGCCTGACGTCGGTGGTGGGCATGTGATATGAGGGAATCCTGAGGGACAAGATGTACATGTATATGGAAAGGCAAGGACTGATTCGGGATAGTCAACATGGCTTTGTGAGTGGGAAGTCATGTCTCACAAACTTGATTGAGTTTTTTGAGGAAATAACAAAGAGGATTGCTGAGGGCAGAGCAGTAAATGAATATGGATTTCAGTAAGGCGAATGACAAAGTTCCCCATGGGAGATTGATTAGCAAGGTTAGATCTCACGGAATACAGGGAGAACTAGCCATTTGGTTACAGAACTGGCTCAAAGGTTGAAGACATAGGGTGGTAGCGGAGGATTTGTGACCAGTGGAGTGCCACAAGGATCGGTGCTGGGTTCTCTACTTTTTGTCATTTACATAAATGATTTGGATGCGAGCATAAGAGGTACAGTTAGTAAGTTTGCAGATGACATCAAAATTGGAGGTGTAGAAGAGGGGTTTACCTCAGATTACAACAGGATCTTGACCAGATGGGCCAATGGGCTGAGAAGTGGCAGATGGAGTTTAATTCAGATAAATGCGAGGTGCTGCATTTTGGGAAAGCAAATCTTAGCAGGACTTATACACTCAATGGTAAGGTCCTTGGGAGTGTTGCTGAACAAAGAGACCTTGGAGTGTAGGTTCATAGCTCCTTGAAAGTGGAGTCACAAGTAGATAGGATAGTGAAGAAGGCATTTGGTATGCTTTCCTTTATTGGTTAAGAATATTGAGTACAGGAGTTGGGAGGTCATGTTGCAGCTGTACAGGACATTGGTTTGGCCACTGTTGGAATATTGCATGGAATTCTGGTCTCCTTCCTATTTGAAAGATGTGAAACCTGAAAGGGTTAGGAAAGATTTACAAGGATGTTGCCAGGGTTGGAGGATTTGAGCTATGGCGAAAGGCTAAACAGGCTGGGCCCGTTTTCTCTGGAGAGTTGGAGGCTGAGGGGTAACCTTATCGAGGTTTACAATAATTATGAGGGGCACGGATAGGGTATATAAACAAAGTTTTTTCCCTGGGGTTGGGGAGTCCAGAACTAGAGGTTTAGGGTGAAAGGGGAAAGATATAAAGGAGACCTAAGAGGTAACGTTTTCACACAGAGGGTGGTACGGGTATAGAATGAGCTGCCAGAGGAAGAGTTGGAGGCTGGTACAATTGCAACATTTAAAAGGCATTTGGATGGGTATATGAATAGGAAGGGTTTGGAGGGATATGGGCCAGGTACTGGCAGGTGGGACTAGATTGGGTTGGGATATCTGCTCGGCATGGACAGGTTGGACCGAAGGGTCTGTTTCATGCTGTACATCTATGATTCTATGAAGGCCATCAAGTTCTGGCAATTTGTCTGCCTTTGGTCCCATTAGTTGTCAAATACTTTGTTACAGAGATTGTCACAAGAGCTTTCCTTCCATTAGAACCTTGCTCATCTGTTATTTTTGGACATTTTATAGTGTCCTTCATTACAAAAGCAGATGCAAAATATCAGTTGTAATTATTCCCTCTTTCCCTGTATTAATTCCTCAGTTGCATCCTCCAAGAGTCTGCACTTATTTTTACTACTCTCTTTCTTTTAGTATATCCAAAGAAGTTCTTGCTGTTTAGTTTTTATATTTCTTGCTAACTTTTTATCATAATCAGTTTTCTCCCTCTTTATTAGCTTTTTAAATTTCCACCTCTGGTTCCTAATAAAAAAAATCCAATTCTCTGGACTACCACAGTTTTCGCCACTTTCCACGCCTTAATTTTCAATTGGTTACTCTCCTTGACTATCTTTGTTCACCATGGGTGGTTCATTCTTCTCATCAAATCTTTTTTTTTTGACCGCAATAAATTGTTGAGCGTTGTGAAATATCTGCTTAAATGTGTAGTATTGCTCATCCACTGACATTCCCCTTAGTCTATTTTCTAAGTTTAGTTTAGACAACTCTTTCTTCATATTTCTGTAATTTCCTTTGCTTAAGTTGATGACACTGATTTGGCACAAGTGTAGTTCTCCCTCAAACTGATTTAGAAGTTTTACCATGTTGTGGATGCTACTGTTTAGAAGATGTTTCATTATAACATCTCTTATTAATCCAACCCATTGTATATTACTAGATCTAAATTAGCCTGTTTGTGAGCAGGTTCTGCAACATACTGCTGTAAGTACAATCCCTGATACAATCTACAAAATTGTGTTTCATGTTACCCTGGCCGATCTGATTGTTCTGTCTGTGTACAGATTAAAATTACACGTGGTAATTATAGAGTCTTCCTTACACTACTCCATTATTTCTCTTAAAACCTTTAACCTTCAATCAGGCAGCTCTCCAGGAGCCTATCATTTGGTTTGATTTGTTTTGATTTATTATTATTGTCACATGTACCAAGATACAATAAAAAGTATTGTTTTGCATGCTATCCAGGCAAATCATGCCTTACATCAGGGTAATAGAACAGAATGCAGAATATGGTTTTATAGCCACAGAGAAGGTTCAAGGAATGATCAGTTTTGATATTTGAGAAGTCCACTCAAAAATAGCAGCAGCGAAGAAACTGTTCTTGAATTTGTTGGTATGTGTTTTCAAACTCTGATGAAAGAGGGTGGAAGAGAATATAACCAGAGTAAGAGAGGTACTTTTTTATGTTGGCTGCTTTTCCATTGTAGCAGGAAATATAGACAGAGTCAATGAATGGAAGACTGGTTTTCCTGATGGACTGGGCTGCTCTCACAAATCTCTAATTTCTTGTGGACTTGAGCGGAACAGTTGCCATACCAAGCTGTGATGCATCCAGTTAGGGAGGTTTCTACAGTGCATCTATAAAAATTGTTAAGAGTCATTGTGGACATGCCGAATTTCATTTGCCTTCTCCAGAAATAGAGTCATTGGTGTGCTTTCTTGACTGCAGCATCGATGTATATGGACCAGGACAGATTGTTGGTGAATTGTTACTCCTAGGAACTTGAAGCTCTAGACCACTTGCACTTCAGCCCCATTGACACAGGGAAGGGTGTGTCCACCAATCTGCATCCTGAAGTCAATGACCAACTCCTTCATTTTGCTGCCATTGACTGAGAGATTGTTGTCACTAAACTCTCTGTCTCTTTCCTGTACTCTATCCTGTCATTGTTTGAAGATCCGACCCACTCTGGTGGTATCATCAGCAAACTTGTAAATGAACTTGTAGCAGAAATTGGCCATACAGTCGTGAGTGTATAAGGAATATAGTAAGGAGCTGAGTTCACAACCTTGCGGGGCACCAGTATTGAGGATTATCGCGGAGGTGTTGTTTATGCTGTTTGGGGATTACGGTCTGTGGGTCAGGAAGTCGAAAATTCAGTGAGGGGAATAGAGTCCTCGGTCTTGGAGTTTGGTGACATGATGTGACTCCAACCCATGACTTATTTTCTTTGCTATTTCTGATTCCACATCACATTTTATTGCATCTCTATCACTACTCACCACTGCGCACTGATGCCTTTTATTTTTATTGAAGGATAATTATTGTGATGCCCTGCAAATGTCTTATCTTACTGTAACTATAGTCATGATAGTAGCATTCTGAACTCATGGCAACAAGCTGATCTTGTATGACAGAAATCTGTAGTTCCACTGGAATACACAAGTATGGCTGCTGGTTGTGCTATAATAGAGGCTGTTATATTGTCCATTAGGGTCAATGTAATTGTTGCTTCACAAGTCTACAAATGAAGTTGGCCACCATTTCCATATTGGAAAGGGTGGGTTTCAAGTTAGATTGTCATAGAAATGTACAGCACAAAAACAGACATTTTGTCTCAACTCATCCATTCCAACCAGATATCCTAAATGAATCTCATCCCATTTGCCAGCACTTGGCCCGTATCCCTCTAAACTTTTCCTATTCATATACCCATTCAGCTGCCTTTTAAATGTCATAATTGTACCAGCCTTCACAACTTCCTCTGGCAGCTCATTCCATACACACACCACCCTCTGCATGAAAAAGGGTGAATCTTTCCCCTCTCACCTTGAACCTACGGTCTCTAGTTCGCGACTCCCACCCCCCCCCCCCAATCCAGGGAAAAGACCTTGTCTCTTTACCCTATACATGCTCCTCATGATTTCACAAAACCTCTATGGTCATCCCTCAGCCTCTGAAACTCTGGGAAAACAGCCCCAGCCTATTCAGCCTCTCCTATAGCTCAAAACCTCCAGCCCTGGCAACATCAGTGAATAGCCCTGCTGCAGTTTCTTACTGAAATCTTGCATGCACCTTGAATGCAGATTTTCTGACAGGTGTCCCAATGCACAACACCGTTTTATTGTACATACATTCTTGTGTAAGGGTTTTAAGACCATAAGACATAGGAGTGGAAGTAAGGCCATTCGGCCCATCGAGTCCACTCTGCCATTCAATCATGGCTGATGGGCATTTCAACTCCACTTACCCGCATTCTCCCCATAGCCCTTAATTCCTTGTGACATCAAGAATTTATCAATCTCTGCCTTGAAGACATTTAGCATCCCTCTACTGCACTTTGTGGCAATGAATTCCACAGGCCCACCACTCTCTGGCTGAAGAAATGTCTCTGCATTTCTGTTCTGAATTTACCCCCTCTAATTCTAAGGCTGTGTCCACAGGTCCTAGTCTCCTCGCCTAATGGAAACAATTTCCTAGCGTCCACCCTTTCCAAGCCATGTATTATCTTATAAGTTTCTATTAGATCTCCCCTTAATCTTCTAAACTCCAATGAATACAATCCCAGGATCCTCAGCTGTTCCTCATATGTTAGACCTACCATTCCAGGGATCATCTGTGTGAATCTCCGCTGGACACACTCCAGTGTCAGTATGTCCTTCCTGAGGTGTGGGGACCAAAACTGGACACAGTACCCCAAATGGGGCCTAACCAGAGCTTTATAATGTCTCAGTAGCACAACGGTGCTTTTATATTCCAACCCTCTTGAGATAAATGACAACATTGCATTCGCTTTCTCAATCACGGATTTAACCTACATGTTTACCTTTAGAGAATCCTCGACCAGCACTCCCAGATCCCTTTGTACTTTGGCTTTATGAATTTTCTCATCGTTTAGAAGTAGTCCATGCTTGTATTCTTTTTTCCAAAGAACCATGCAACAACCTTGTGATGATGCCACAGAGTTGATTCTTACTGGACCTAACTAGCAGTGTGGGCAGAATTGAGAAGACAAGACAGAAACTCATGGAGAAAAGTACAAGGGTTCACTTGACATGCATTGGACAATAGAGTTCGTGGAATAGTTTTTCATTAGTGTAACAGTAAGATTAGAGCTTGGTGTATCTCTGCATACCAAGTATTGGAGAATTTAGTCTTAACAGGAAATAATCATTGTTACAAAGAAGCCCAAACCTAAGGTTAATATTGACCTTGCCTTCTCCTTGAACAGTCTGCCATTAACCCAAACTCAGGATCTTAGCATAAAAGTCACTTAAGTATGCCTGCTGGTTGTGCAGCAAAATATGATAGCAGTTATGAGATCCACTGCCAATAAAATTGTAGCAGCAGTGTAGATCTAGAGCAGACTTTAAATGTTTGGAGAACTCAAAAATCACATTTTCAATAAAAATCATGAGTATAACTTTAGAAGAAAGACCAAAGAGTTGAACAGGTGTTGTGAAAAAATGTCTCTGAATAGAAAGATTCTGCAAAGAAATCACCAATAATAACTAAGTCTGAATAAAATGTTTTACAGCCAGGAGCAGGGGTGGGAGAGAACTTTTTAAAATAACAATGACAGCAATAAAAGCACACTAGCAACTAAAGGAATAAATCCCCAGTAAAAAGAGGTTGAGAACTGGACATCAAAACTGATTTGATTCCCTGAGAAGATAGAAAATAAAATTTAAGTTCCACCCAAAACACTAGCCTGGACACCAGAGTTAAGACATCTGCCAAGGATTTAACAATTTCTAAATATTGACTTGATGGCAAAGTTAACAACAGCAAGATCAGAAATAGGCTTAAAGTAAATCCATTGAAAAAAATCAGGAATCAAAATTACTTGCTGGAATTTGAAGTTTCAGAATCCTAACAGTGATGTTAATTGGTTTAAGCAAGAATCACAAGTTTTCTTTAGCAACGAGAACCTTTTATCAATTATAACTGCTAAAACACAATAAATCGGAATGTCACAACTCACTGGGCTAGCATACTGACAATCAAGCCCCATCATTCCTAGAGTTATCACAACTGTGAAAATTTTATTAAACCACTAAAATCTCAATTTTACTTAGCTACCTAATTCAGGTAAAAAAAATCCACACCAGATTCTTTTTCATTAACACGGAAATAACTATTTATTATAATCAAACTATTTTTAATCAAAGGTAAAGAAAAAAATGAATTGTTAATTTATAACTCCAGAATTAAACTCTACCCATTTTTAAAAATTCCCATACATATACAAATACACAGTCAAGATAATACAGAAGTTTAATGAATGAGAATGAAAAAGTCACAGAAATACAGTTCTGATACCAGTCCAGATCACAGGTATCAATGTTTTGGCTTTTGTTCAAATCCTTTCAGTTCTTGCAAATGACTCAAGGTTGTGGATTCACCAATTCTCAATCTTTTATTCACTGGTCAAGGATTTACTCTTTCAGTTCCTCTGTAAATGGTTTTTCTCCTTTTCATTTCAATAAGGAATTCACAGTGAAAACAACTTTGAGAAAAGTGAGGGAGAATCGGTAGTTTCTAGAGATTTTCTTTTTCTTCTCCACACAATGATGAGAAAGAGATGGATGCTTTCCCTTCACAGGTTGGATGTTTCCACAATATTATCCACACCTAAGTGTGTAGCCATCTGCCCAGGAACCAGTCAAATGTTATCGCTATGCTGAACCCAGAACAATTAGCCTTGATTAAAAATCATAGCAGCCATCTTTGGTATAGTCAAAATAATAATTGAGTCTTATTGATTAACATCACTTGAGAAACTTTCTACCCACAGATCTTTTTGGAATCCTCAGCCGTCTTGGAAAACCAATATCTTCACTTATAAATATGAAGAGGGTAATTGATAAAGGAAAACTGAACTTTACTCTGAAAGTGGCATTTAGAACAGTAGAAACATGAATAACTTTCAGTTTAAGTACCAGAACAACAATATTTACAATAATAAAGATTCAACACTTTAGTCAATTAAAAGTACAGCATTGCAACAAGATGAGTGTAGTACAAGGAGATCAAAATTCTAACTGTGATCATCCAAATCGAAAAACAGAGATGATCAATATTTCATTTCAAGAACAAATTGAACATTGGCAAGATCATGCTTCAATAGCTCATGCCAACTCTCAGGAGAGTTTATAGTTTAATTAACAGCCTGTAGGTACTATCTAAACCATGCAGTCATGAAGACTTACAACAAGAGCTCGGTATCAGCAAGACCTGTCATTGGTCTCTGAGATATATCAGTTACTGAACTTCTTCAATTTACAGAGGATCCAACTCTAGAAGTAGTGGATACAGAGTTTAGTAAAGAAGAAGCATTATACAACAAAAATCCATTTAATGCAGAACATTCTACATAGTGTTGACTTCTTAAAGCACTAGGTCTTGTCGGGATTAAAGGAAAAGAGATCATTTCTCTAAGAGGAACAACAATCTGAAGCGTATACCAAGTCTCATTTGTATATTACTTTTGGAATTTAGATTTCAAAATAAAGGCAGATGGATCTTGGTTACTACTGTGAAGATTTTTTTAAGAAACAAGGTCAAAGAATTCATAGAATCACACAATACAGAAGAGATCCTTTGGCCCATTGAGTCTGCATCAAAAAATATACTATTGTGAATCTACACTTGACCCACTTCGCAGCACTTGGCCCATAATGTTGAATGTCATGACATTTCAAGTGCTCATCCAAGTATTTTAAAGGTTTCGGGTTTCCCAACCACCTTCTGGGTAAATATTGTTTTCCTTAAGCCCCTCTGAACTTCCTGCCTTTCACCTTAAAATTATGGCCCCTTGTTATTGACCCTTCAACTAAGGATAGAAAGCTGGCTTTCTATCACCAGTCCATGTCCCTCACATTCTTATATCACCCAATCATGTCCCCTATAGCCTTCCCTGCTCTCTAAAGAAAAGAGCCTGAGCTTATCCAACCTCTCTTCACAGTTAATCTGCTCCATCCTAGACAATATCCTGGTGAATTTCTCCCCCATCCCACCAACCCTAAGCTCCTTCCCCACTCCCAGTGCAATCAAATCCTTCCTATAGTGCAGAGACCAGAACTGCACACACTGCTGCAGCTGTGGCTTAACTCACACTTATCAGAATTAAATTCCATCTACCACTGATCTGATAGTCTGACCAATCTGTTTATGTCCCACGGTAACGTAAGGCCACCTTCTTCACTGTCAACCAATCTTTTTGTCATCCTCAAACTTACTTAAGAAGTCCCCCCTACTTTTTTATTCAATATCATTTGTATATATATGTATTGAGAACAGTAAGGAACCCAACACTGATCCATATGGTATGCCACTGGACAATGGCCTCACTGGACAAACAGCCTTTTACCACCACCATGTGTCTCTAACACTAAGCCAATTTTAGATCCAACTTGCCAAGTTATCCTGGATCCTGTGTGCTTTTATCTCTCATGTGGGACTTCCTTGTCAAAGACTTTGCCTAAAAACTACATCAATTCATTGACAAAAACAGAAGTTGCTGGAAACCTCAGTTGGTCTTGCAGCATCTAAGGAGATAAATCAGAGTTCACGTTTCGGGTCCAGTGACCCTTCTTCAGAACTTGTATTCCTTCATCTACACATTTGGTCACGACCTTGAAAAATTCAATTTATTACTTATGACCTCCCTTTGCCAAAGCCATACTGATTATCCCTGATCAAACTTTGCCTCTTCAGATGAAGATGAATTCTCTCCTTCAAATGTTCTCCAATAGTTTCCTTGTCACTGATGTGAGAAACGCTGGTCTGTAATTCCATGGTTTATCTTAGGAAATAGAATGAAACCTTGTTTTACCATTGTTCTAAGATCATATTAACTGTCTTTTATGTTTAGATTGTTTTGATTTTATTCTGTCACTGAATAAACTTTTATTCTATCAATAAAGAAAATCTGCAACTTCATGTCACTGTTTCAGTGAGTGATCACTGTGTTAAATAACTAAACAACGAAAAAAATGATCTATTAAGTCAGATTTCATTCTACGATCCAATTTTCCCAGTATTATTATCAGTTGCGATCATGATGCATCAAATCAAATATTTTTAAGTGGGCAGGTGTATTTGTGCCTTGGAAACAGAACCTTAAAGAACTGGTCAATACTGCAAAGGAATAAGTGTCTTTATATGAGAACAAATATGTATGGCTGAACAACATCAGTCTTTTCTCAGAAAATTAACACTATTACCCAACCCAGATACTAATGCTGGGGAAGATGAAATGACCAAACTCCTATACATTCCTGCAGTTACATGAATGCAAGACCCTTCAACAAGCACTACTGTTCTAACACAAGCCAACAGTGAGAAAGAAGCTCACGAACCTTACTTCAAGTGTTTCCATAACTTGTCATCGACCTGCCGGGCCAACCTATCAACACAAATGAAAATCAAATTAAAGACTTTGGGTGGTGGGGAAGAAAGAAAGGAAAAAATGTAAAATGGACGTTGTGAAAAGAAAAAAATCAAGATAAGGAATTTGATTTTATGCATATATTTATTAATCATTTGACAGGGCAACAAAGCTTAGGGAGAGGTACAAAGGTGTTATATAAGTGCTTTAGCACCTTAGAGCAATTTTGTGATGATGTCATGGAGCTGCTCCTCACTGGGAATAAATAGAAAGAAAAAAGAAAAATAAATAGAAAAGCAAACAGAGGAGATGAATAGTAAAAGATGATAGAGTTCGGAGAATAGTCTTAATAATGTAACAGTGAGATTAGAGCAATATATATCTCTTCATACCATGTATTGTACTACATTGTCTTCATATGTAATAAATTGCTGTCAAGAAGCCCAAGGCCGAAAACACTTCTTTGCCTTGCTTTCTTCTTGACTTGTCCGTTTTGATCCAAGCTCATGAATAAAGGCATAAAACCACACAACAAAAAATACATTAACCTTCTTCTGTGGCTGTTCCATTTGAATCTTCTGTAGCAGAATCCATGTGCAACCTCATCCTCCAACATGCTGAATACTATCCCTTCCCCCTGCCCTGACTGGAGTCTATCATGATTGTTTTATTCATTTATGAGATGAGGCCATCAGTGGTTAGACCAGCATGTTATTGCCCACCCTAATCTGCCAGGTTACCCACCATACACTTCTCCCATCCCAAGCTATCCTCCAAATTATGCACACTCTTAGTAGCTGAGCTGGTGCCTCTAAATGCCAAATTGACTTACATTACATTATTATTGCTGTCTTTTTGCTCTTCCTCCAATGTCTGGCCAGGTAGAATGTCTTGGGTTTCTGAAAGGCAAAAGGCGTAAGGGTAAGTTTGATTTGAGATGATTGGAAATTAAGAAGATGCATATTTTCAACAATTGAAGCTTAAAGTCTGTAGAAATTACAGGGTGAGCTAGAACTGAGATGTGAGAAGTGCTTGAGGTATAGGATACTCTCGTTTCAATTGTTTTAGTCCACAAGTGACCATTGCTCAAGCAACAAAAAATCACTATCTTTTCCATGAGCAACCTGTCGTCTTATAGGTAGCTCCTTCTGTGCCAGGTCTTGCACCATCTGGTCCTTCAAGAGAGAAGTTTGTCACTGAGTTTTGGGTATTATGTTTGGATAGGGTAACGGCTGAGCAATGTAGATGTGATGTTTGTACCAGTGCTGAATGTATGAGGATAAGGTGAAAAATATGAATGCACCTTGATTGATAGAGAATGCTAGTCAATTACTAGTGGGGGTGGAATGAATTGAGTAGCATCTGAAACTAGTGTTGCAATAAATAAGACATCATATTAGAAGATGCATTCACTAAACTTAATTACCTATGTGAGGCCATCAAACCTTTTATGGTGTTGTGTTCAGGTCTTTGAATGCTTGGCTGCCCAAGCTCTGTACATCTAAATGCTTCCAATGCTTTTTAAACCTAACAATAGAAGACAATACTTTCTATCTCCAAGTGCAGTCTCTGAAAGCTTCAGATTGTTCACATGTTGCGTCACACTTCACTATTTTTCAAATCAGATTCACTTCCTACATGATTGCCAACCCTACTCCAGCCACAATACTCCTCCCTTTTTAAGAGACATGGGCTAGAATTGGGCAGTGTATTTTTGCTTTAATGCAAGCAGGAATCATTTAACTAAGTAGATGCCGTAAACTTGGTGTGCTACTTGCATTGCAGTCAATTGGCATGTGTTCACATATCATAATCCCTGCAGCCATTTTTAGGACTATCCAGTTTAGCCTCCTCAGCTTTCACTAACTGCTTTATTTTCTCCACCTATCCCATTCAGTATTCAATATCCAAGATACAATTCCTGATGCATTCCATGCCCTTTTTGGCTAGTGCCAAACAAAAACTGAAACATCAACACAGAAAGAAGTTCATGAAGTGAATCACACCTGGGCAATTGCTGGCTCCAAATACCTCAGCAAAAAGGTTCACCATCTTATTTGTTGAACATCTTGAGGCATTGTCACTTCCTGAAGGATTCCTTCTTCTTTAGAAGGATTTAAAATTACTAAAAAGGATGTAAATGTCCCAAAATTTAAATGCATGAGAAAAGAGGACTACGTACACGTATGCACATATGCACCTTGATCAAGCAAGATCCTCACACAATGCTCACCTTCAACTCTGCGAGAGTCAATTATAAGATATTCCACAGATGTGTCCAGAAAAGCTTTAAAAACAAAATGTTTGGAAATAGACAGTGGATATGTCTGCATGTGTAAAGCAGAAAGGTATTTAATAAAGGATCAACCATTTGAACTTGTGATGTTGGAGATTGCATCGAATGTTTGATCAAATTATACCAGTGATAAGGGACTTCCGTTGTGAGAAGAGACTAGAGAAACTGGATTATTTTTGGAGAAAATTGAGATCTAATGAAGATGTAATAAATAATTACAAAGAATTTTGATGGCATCAATAGGAAGAAACTTTCTTTTAATAAAAAATACAAATGAAAAATTATCAGTAAATGAATCAGTGAGGAGATTGAATGAATGTTTTAATGATACAATGAAGTTGTTACAATCTGCAATGCTATGATAACTTTTAAAGGAGAATTAGCTATGTAGTTGAAGGGACAAGACTTGAAAAATTGTAGGAAAGACCAGAAGAATCGGACTCTTTGGAGAGTTAATTAAAAAGAACTGGCCCAAGCAGATTAGGCCAAATGTGCTCTCACTTGGTATACAATTTTATGAACTACTTTGACAAAGGTTCCCTTTACAGAGGAGTGTGCTGACTTTACACTTTATTGATGCTAAGAGACATGCTGTACATTTCCAGAATTATTTCTGATTGATAATTTACCTGCAAGGAGCTGTTTCCACTTTCCTGCTTTACTTTAATACTTATGTAATGCTTCCGGCAGTGCTGGATCTGGTTCTGGAGAAAGAAGCTGGACAAGTGTTCCATGTGGCAGTGGGGGAACATTTTAGCAATAGTGACTACAGCATGATACGATTCAAATTTGTTCTGGACAAGGAAAATGATGGCCTGTAAAAAATGACTTTGGATTGGGTGGAAGGCAGATTTTATTAAAGTAAAGCAGGATCTGGTCACAGTAAAGTGGAAACAGCTCCTTGCAGGTAAGTCTGCAATGGAAATGGGTGACCATTCAAAAAGAAGCTTGGTAGACCTCAGGTCCAACATGTATCCTTTAGAGGGAAATGTAGGAGCAATAAGTTCAGACAACCCTGGATGTCTAGGACAATTCAAGACTGGATGAGGAAGAAGATTAGGGCTTTGAGCAAGTCAGCTGTGGCCCTAGAGAAATACAGGATGTGCAGGAGACAACTTAAGAAAGCAATTAGAAGAGCAAAAAAGGGGCATAAGAAAGGACTTATAAACAGGATTAGGGAGAATGCTAAAATATTTTATAAATACATTAAAGGGAAGAGGTTAACCAGAAAAAGAAGAGACCCCATGAGGGACCAAGGGGACAATGTGTGTGTGAAGCCACAGGATATTGGAAGGGTACATGTTGGACCTGTGGTCTCCCGAGATTCAAGGACAAGGAAAATGATGGCCTGCAAAAATGACTCTCACATCAGTAGTAGGGAAACTATTGGAGAAAAGTCTGAAGGAGTGGGATAATACCCATCTGAAAACACATCAATTAACTAGGGATAGTCAGCATGGCTTTATCAGAGGGAGGTCATGCCTAATAAATTTGTTAGAATTTTTTTGAAGATGTGATCAAGTGTATGGAAAAGGGAAGTTTAGCTGATGTAGTTTATGTGATCCTGCTTTATTTTAATAAAATCAGTCTTCCTCCCAATCCAAAGTCATTCTTTGCAGGCTATTTTGTCCTTGTCCAGATGTTGCCCTACTGCCACATTGATGTAGTTTTAGCAAAGCTTTTGACAAGGTCCCACATGTGAGATTGATTGAGAAGGTTAAAGCACATAGAATTCTGAAAAACTTGGCAAGATGGATCAAAAACTGGCATAGTAACAGGACATAAAGGGCCATGGTAGAAGGCTGTTTGAGTGACTGGAGGCTAATGTCCAGTGGTGTATCAGTAGCAGTTCTGGGACCCTTATTGTTTATTATATACATAAATAATATAGATGAAAATATGGAGAAATGTTCAGCAAATTTTCAGATGGCACCAAGATTGTTGGAGTAGTTAATAACAAAGAAGATGGTTGTAGGTTTCACGAAGGTTCATCAGATGGGCAGACCAATGGCAGATAGTATTTCACCCTGATGTGTGAGGTAATGCACTTTGGAAGAAGAAACGAGATGAGGGAGTATTTAATGAATGGCAGGACACTGGATAGCTAAGAGGAACAGAGGGATTTTGACTAATTACTCACAGAACCCAGAACTAAACAGAACATGTAAATAGGATGGTTAAGAAGGCATAATGTGACACTTGTTTTCATCAGTCGTGGCAATGTTAGAGTTGTACAGGGCATTGATCAGGCCAAAGCTGGAGTACTGTGTGTAGTTGTGGTCACCTGACTACAGGAAGGATGTGATAGCACTGGATGGGATACAGTGGTCGTTCACCAGATGTTGCTGGGATGGAGAAATTGAGCTAGAAGGAAACTCTAAAGAGGCTTGGATTGTTTTCTCTAGAGCAGAGAAGACTAAGGGGTGGGGACATAATTAAGGTGTATTAGATTATGGAGGTTATGGACAGGTTGAATAGCGAGCAGCCTGTTCCCCTTGGTGGTGGGGTCAATCACAAGAGGGCATAATTTTAGGGTAAGGGAGGCGATTCAGAGGGGACTTGGGAAAAACCATTTTTACTCAGCGGGTGGTGGGAATTTGGAATGCAATGCCTGGGAAGGTAGTTGAGGCCAGAAGCCTTACAACCTATAAAAAATAGTTGGATAAGCAATTCAAATATCATAACATTCAAGGATATGGGGCAAGTGCAGGAAATTGGGATTAGTGCAGTTTTAGTGGTAGTTATGTCAGTGCAGACTCAATGGGCCAAAAGGCCTTTCTTATGCTATTAGAATCTATGGAAGGAAGAATGGGTCAGGGAAGAATAGAAGAAAATGTAAAAAAAACTTTTCTGCACTGTTTTACATTTACAATAGCTTGTATATACCTTTAATAAGAAAAAAATAATTCCATAGTGTCTGCAGTTTTGATGATTTTTAGTTTCACCACTCAATATTTGGATGGAAAGCAGGACACTGTGAATCCTTCACTGCAGATCTTAAGCAACTCTTCCAACTTTCTCGCCAATGCCCATGCTCATTCAGTGACTGGGAAGATATCATCCTTTATTACTTTTGCGGTTGTTGTTTTAGTGCATGAAAGCAACATTTCTGGGTGGTGTTCCACAATTACTTCTCCAGTACACAGACCTGGGCCCCAGTGACTAATGTCAGCATCATTTTCTTTGTGTCTCCTAGGTTTCATCTATTGGTCCTTTTATACAATTTCAATCTATGTAATTGTGATTGTTTGAAGATAAACAATGATAAGACCATTCTACCACTTCTTAAATATATTACTGATTAGTCTACATTGTGAGAGACAGAAATTAAGTGGCGTCATTGCCACTATGCCATGAAGCAGAATTCAAAATAATCACCATACATAGTCTTGGGTGACGTGGAGTTAGATTAGGGGCTAAATGAGCCAGTGCATAGAAATGTAATTCAGTCTTCATTTTCACATTATACATTATATCTTATTTCTACATTTTCAATATAAATTCTTGTGCACCCATTTATAATAGCAACTGCCTACATTAAAAAAAATTCATGACATATTTACAACCTTCTGTTATTGGTGAGATATAATAAATTTATAATAATAAAATGAGAAAGGAAAGGAAAGCGTACAAATGCAATATTTGAATTGAATTTGAGGTCAAGCTTGGTGTCACCCACTCACTACTATTCTTTTCGAACTATAGTCAAACCTTAGGCCACCTTCAAGTTCCTCAAGAAAAAAAATCATAATTTGGCAAATATTTCCTGTTGTTTAACATTGTTATATTAATAAATTGACCGAATTCTTCATTCTTATGATTCTGTGGTTCTTGTTTCAAAGTTCAAAAGGATTTATAAAACAGGACTTTGTATTGTCAGCATTGTCAAGCTTAAGTTACTAAACATGAGAAATACATCTGTCCACCCACTCATTAATCAAATAATCTTCATCAAAATTAGATAGAAGTGAGCTAATAGGAATTTTAATTAATGTTCTACAACAGATAATTGCGAAGCGGATTATCATGTATACTACTTTATCTTACAAAATCTAACATGCATGTTTCCAATGGTTGAGCAATACTTCACCCTGAGGCTTTCTAAGTATTGATAGATATTTGCTAAACAAATTTTTCAATGTGATCAGAAACTTGGCAAACCTCAGAATTTATTCACAAATCTGAAAGATTTAGAACTTAGATAGGTAAGATATGGGACTGTAATTTACGAATGAATGCTTCAGGCACAAAGCATGGGACTTTTATTGAGGATAGTCACAATCTTGATTGTTCTATAACGATTGGTACCAGGGAATGGGTACCTTTAATATATGATTCTGGATCAGTGGAACTGGAAGAGCGCAGCAGTTCAGGCAGCATCCAATGAGCAGCGAAATCCACGTTTCGGGCAAAAGCCCTTCATCAGGAATAAAGGCAGTGAGCTGGAAGCATGGAGAGATAAGCTAGAGGAGGGGGTGGGGAGAGAGTAGCATAGAGTACAATGGGGAGGAGATGAAGGTGATAGGTCAGGGAGGAGACGGTGGAGTGGATAGGTGGAAAAGGAGATAGGCAGGTTGGACAAGTCCGGACAACTCATGGTGACAGTGCTGAGCTGGAAGTTTGAAACTAGGATGAGGTGGGGGAAGGGGAAATGAGGAAGCTGTTGAAGTCCACATTGATGCCCTGGGGTTGTAGTGTTTCGAGGCGGAAGATGAGGCGTTCTTCCTCCAGGCGTCTGGTGGTGAGGGAGCAGTGGTGAAGGAGGCCCAGGACCTCCATGTCCTCGGCAGAGTGGGAGGGGGAGTTGAAATGTTGGGCCACGGGGCGGTGTGGTTGATTGGTGCGGGTGTCTCGGAGATGTTCCCTAAAGCGCTCTGCTAGGAGGCACCCAGTCTCCCCAATGTAGAGGAGACCGCATCGGGAGCAACGGATACAATAAATGATATTAGTGGATGTGCAGGTAAAACTTTGATGGATGCCTCCTTTAGGGCCTTGGATAGAAGCGAGGGAGGAGGTATGGGTACAGGTTTTAGAGTTCCTGCGGTGGCAGGGGAAAGTGCCAGGATGTGAGGGTGGGTCGTAGGGGGGCATGGACCTGACCAGGTAGTCACGGAGGGAACGGTCTTTGCGGAAGGCGGAAAGGGGTGGGGAGGGAAATATATCCCTGGTGGTGGGGTCTTTTGGAGGTGGCGGAAATGTCGGCGGATGATTTGGTTTATGCGAAGGTTGGTAGGGTGGAAGGTGAGCACCAGGGGCGTTCTGTCCTTGTTACGGCTGGAGGGGTGTGGTCTGAGGGCGGAGGTGCGGGATGTGGACGAGATGCGTTGGAGGGCGTCTTTAACCACGTGGGAAGGGAAATTGCGATCTCTAAAGAAGGAGGCCATCTGGTGTGTTCTACGGTGGAACTGGTCCTCCTGGGAGCAGATACGGCGGAGGAATTGGGAATACGGGATGGCATTTTTGCAAGAGATAGGTTGGGAAGAGGTGTAATCCAGGTAGCTGTGGGAGTCGGTGGGTTTGTAAAAAATGTCAGTGTCAAGTCGGTCACCATTAATGGAGATGGAGAGGTCCAGGAAGGGGAGGGAGGTGTCAGAGATGGTAATTTTCAGGTCAGGGTGGAATGTGTTGGTGAAGTTGATGAATTGCTCAACCTCCTCACGGGAGCACGAGGTGGCGCCAATGCAGTCATCAATGTAGCAAGTTGGCAACCTTTCTCTTGCATCCTATGAAACCGTGTAATAGAAGCAATAAGGGAGCCTGACCTGGTACTCACCACATCTGTTCAAGGGCATCTAGAGATGAGGAATAAGCATCTGGACCTGACAGCAACACCCACAACCCATGAATGAATTTTAAAAAGTACACCTTGTATTTTGCCAATGTAATGTTTCTGCTGTTTTATGTTAGGTACACCCAGGTGTGTTCAATGGACTGTCAGGTGTGTTAATCCTAATAATCTGATATATAAATGTACCAATATCAATGATTTCCAAATAGTAGCCCTTCAAAAATCAAATTGAATCGGACCTCCTGACCTTTTAGTCAGAGATAATTTAAGCCCTTAATTCAGTGATTCAGAGTTCAGTCATGCCAATCTGCACTTCAACAACATTTATATTTAATGTTTGGGGCAGGAGAACAGCAAATCCTTGTCTGGGAAAATTCACATTTAGAAGTAGGCTATATTAATGCAGTATTCCTGATATAACTAATATTGTATTTGCTGGATGTAGCATCAGTGCAATTTATCCAAAAGAAGTTAACCTGAAATAACTGACCCTACAGATCATTGTTGCTGCAGAGAAGGAACCCTACAGTCAGTTGACCAAAAGTTAACCACGATGTGTCAAACATCACCCCAAGCCCCATCTCTGGGAGTTAACCCGAATGAAGACCCTACAGAGTTTTTTTTTGACGAAGAGTAGACCATTAGTCAGACTCTTGCTGCTGTCTTTTGAGTTAGCTGTCATCGTGGCAGCTCCAAAATGCTTTGTTCATAATAATATCATTTGGTGATCCAGCAGTATGATTTCAGCACTGGAACAGATTCTCCCAAAATGGTTATGAGGTTTGCATAGTCCTGTTGGTCTGACTGCTTGAGGGGACAATAGTCAGCTCTAGTGGTTTCTTCTCAGAGTGTCTTCCTGTGTCATTAATGTAAAAATTGAAAGCAATGACCCTTTGCCGAACCAACTCATTGAATAAGCACTGCCTGATGTGCCACATTATACTTAATAGGAAAGTATTAGTTTGGTCTTTTCTGACTTTGTCAATCTCAGCTGGGAATGGCATTCAGGTCAGATTAAGGAACCTTTAGAATACTTGAGTTGAAAAGGAAAATTCATACATCCCTGTCACTACAATTACTGTCATAATTACTTGTCATTACTGGAAAGAACATAATTTGTTGAGGATATTGTTCACCTGGGCTTTAGTCAGATAGTCAATGAACTGAATAGAAACAAACTGAAAAATGCAACTTAGATGCTGAATGGTTGCTAGTGCAATCTTGCTTTAGTATTTCAATTCCTCAGTAGAAGAGAACAGAAAATTTCTAAAACAAAGATAAGATTGGAATCTCCTAGGCTTTGAAATTATAGTTGAGTTAAATAATTCTGTTGGTATTACATTTTGTGGTGTGTTAATGGACACTCAAGTTCATTGATTGTAAAGAGTTTATATATGTTACATGGAATCATAGTGTAAGGTGTCAGTGAGTTCCAAAGCTCAGCAGTGAGTGAACTGCTGAAGTGTCTTCTGAGTTCTTCTGAGATCAATTACGATGATATGTTGAGGCGATCAATTTTTTGGCTGAGCAATGGAAGTGGTCACTGCCCATGAAGCTCACCACAAGAAGGTGAACAAAAAGACCTAAGAGAAGCAACCACTGAGCTTCATCTACCAGATAACTGGTCATACTTTCAAGTCAGGAATTAGCCTGAGCACCTGGGCAAATCATGAGCTGCCCAGAAATGAAGCAAGATTAGATAATAATGAATGGAACTAATGTCCATACCACCTATTGGAAGGTTCTGATCTAGCCTTTGAACCTGTAAAAATGAAATTGTACTTTTTGTCTGGATATTGAGAATCTCATTTTTCATTCTTGCCACATTTTCCCAAATATCTTGCAATTGTCCATGCCACTCAGGGACAAGGAAATTTTACTGGAAGTATCACCATGTAGCTATTATCTCAGTAGTGACAAAATGATTTTCCTCTTTGAATTTCCTTTCTACTTTTCTAGTAGCCTTCTTTAAATCAAGAAACAGAAATCACAATGTGACATAGGTAAAAGATTAAAAAACAGCAGCAATATTACTGCAACTTTTTAATGACTATGCGGCTGAGCAGGAAAGGTTGCAGATTTGAGCTCCACTCTGTCCCTTTCTGACCTTCATTGACCAGGAAGGAAAGTAATCAGATCCATACTAAGGATATTTTGGGACAAGGTTGACAGAGATGTGCACTGTACTAAATCTGCAAGTTGGTAAGCTAAAGGACTAATGAAAGAGAAAAATGTGTCTCACAAAACAAAGAATTGTGTAAAATATTCCCTTAAAAAACACCAGCTTGGTAAAATGAAATTGCTTAAATACATCTTTAGGAATTCTTGAAAATAAGTTGAGTATCATATAATCAATAACGTAGTGCTGTAATACAAACATATAAATTAGGAACAGGACTTGGGAATTTGGCCCTTTGAGCCTGCTTCACTGTTAAATAAGTTCTTATCTGATCTGATTGTGGCTTCAACTCCATATTCCTACCCACCTAGATAACCTTTGATTCCCTTTTTAGAGAAGAATCTATTTATCTCCACCTTGAAAATATTTAGTGAACCTGCCTCCACTGCTCTTTGGGAAAGTGAGTTCCAAAGATTCAAATCTGAATGATTCCAATCCTTATGAATGAATCCTTCTACATCTTAAATGGGAGACCCCTTCACTAAAACTTTGAATCCCATTGTCCTAGTCTCTCCCACAAATGGTTGCATCCTTTCAACGTCCAGCCTGTTTTTCCCCTCAAGGTTTTACATGCTTCAGTAAATTCACCTCTCATTTTCTTCTAGCTTCAAGTGTTAACAGAATAAGCCTGTCCAATTCTCTCTTATAAGATAACTATCCCTCCCCATTCCCTACTAGTGCACGTTATCAATAGCATAAACTTTCTCTATATATGTAGAGTGTTACTGTTCAAAGTGACAAATGTATAAAAAGGAAGCAACTAATAATTTTCTGCTGTACTGTCTGATCTTGACAACATATCCCTTGGCAATTAATTTCCTATAGGCGAGGCATGTGTCTATTTTGACCACTTCCTCAAAGGGGAAAAACCCACATGATGCTTTCCAAAATTAATTAAATTCTATTTAGCAGCTAAACTCCAGCCACCCAACCATTGTACCAGACCCCAGAGAACCCTATAGGTAACAACGTGAACAACAGCTACTTAGTAATAAAAGTTTGTAGTTGTCCTATGTTTGTTATATATTATGGTACTGATAGGAGAGAGTGTAAAAATAACTGATTTGTTACAGATTAGGCTGAGATCAGGCCCATTTCTTTGTTTTTCATCTCAGTTCAATTTTAAGGTAAACGTGTCTTCCATCTTATTCTTTCACAGATCTCAGAGCTGTGAAACTACAACCTGTCTTCTCTTTGTCTTATAATGCACAGGTTTTGTGATATTTTGAAATTACTCCAAGCACAATTTAAGTTGCCTGACCTCCCAACTTCAGTAATTCACGCTATGGGCTTTGACCTTAATGGGACAAGTCTTCCTGTTCCTGCATCTGTACTTGAACAAAGTTCATGGGAGGAAGTAGCATGGAGAAGATCATATGCCCTAAATGGATAATGTTTTGGTGGGTGGGGGGGAGGGTGTTGTTGTTGTCCTGCACTCAACTTTCTCAATCCAATTTTTATCTGTGTTCTGTGGCCAACACTTCAGGTCAGGAATGCAAAAACTCTACCCAGAGTAGTCATACAAATATTTAAATGATCTTTTGAGAAAATAAAGCATTGTAAGGGTTAAATATATTTATTGCTTTACTTTATATTCGCCACAAAAACACATCTTTGAAACTTGAAGCAGCGTAGGGTAAGACAGTTAACGGTATCTATGATTTGCAAGAAGGTACTTGCCTGGAGACAAGGGATATAGATCATTACCACTCTCACTCAAACAGCCTGTCCCAACATGTCGCCAAGATATGAGTCGACAGCTGTTTGACTTAGACGTGCCTGCGGCTGCCATTTCCTCCTCGCCAGTAGAACTAGCGGTTTATTAGGAACCGTTGAGTGTCTGTCCCGGGCACGTCTCATGCATGCTCCCAAGCTCAGTAAGGAATGCAGGAGACAAGAGACACAAAGCATTCATTGGTTCGATCCTTTATAAAAAAAACAAAGAAGTTGATGAATATAATCCCTAAAGAACAAGTCTGAACTCTTAGGAAATGACAGCTGCACTGTAAATTTCAAAATTGTTAGCAGTATGGGAAAAAAAAGTTTTCACATCAAAGAGATGACTTTACAGCACAAAAACGGCTCATCACCTACATTCATCCTCAATCAAGTTTTGGATAAATTACACCAAAACAGAACATTCTTCATCCATCTACTCCTTTTTGAGTGGTTAGCTTTGGAGATTCACAGAAAAATACATACTGGAACATGATAAATGCCTGATGGCACACCAACACACATTTTTGGAGTCAATGTTATACTTTCTGTAGTTGCTGACTGACCTAAATCATGTCATCAGCAAATAGTGCAATAGCATTGATGACAATGTGTTTTGATGCAAACCAAGTCTTCTCTTAACAATGTTAGGTTAGAAAAGGTTTCCAAAGCACTTCTAGATATCTACTTAAATTCTCTTGGTGCCATTTCTCTTTCAAGTTTGATATGTCTTCTTCAGAACTGCTGTTGATGGAGAGGGAGCAAGTGGATCAGATGGTGAAAATCCCAAGAGCAAAAGACAAAGGAAGTGCAACTGGTGCTAAAGGAAAGATCAAGATGTAAAATAGATATAAATTGTGATGTGAAAAAGAGAAATGGCACCACTCTCCTGAGAACAAAACCCAATGCAAGCTGCAGGAACAGCAGCTCCTATCTGTGCAGGCACTTCACATGTTTCAGAATTCAACAGAGTTCAAAAACTTCAGGCCATGACCTCTGTCTCCATTTTGATTACAACTCCCACCCTTTGTTGACAGTATTTTATTGGCTGCCCACCTCCACGAAAATTCTGAAGAGCTGTCACCTAAGACAAGATACTTTAATTCTTTTTCTTACTCCACAGATGCTGCCAGTCCAGCATTTTCTGTTTTTATTGTTACATTGCTGTTTATGGGATTTTTCAGTACAAATGTAATTATGTATCTGTATTTCCAACATTGTAACAGTGAGTACACTTCAAAAGTGTAATTTGTTGTAAAATGCTTTGGAATATCCTGAGGTTATGAAAGGCATATGTAAATGTATGACTTTATCTTTGATAGTTCAAATATTGGGGAATATTGATTGAAAACAAGTACTTTTGGGGTAAGAAAAGAGGTAAAGGGGATATTTTTCATCAAAAGAATATTAGAATTCTGAAGTATGTCCCCAGGGAAGACGCTATTGAAGTAAACAATACAAATGGGTTTAAGGAGCAGCATAGTAAATTGGCTGGGGATGTATGGTTGAATTTGATGTAGATGAAAAGTGGTTAATCTGCTATTTTAATGACTGTTCATGTTTGTAAAACTCATTTTCCTCTACTAGAAACATCAGCATCAGCAACTTCTATATGTTACCCCAAATGTGACATAAGTACTAACAATAACAGGTGTGGTTGGAAGCTGGCATTTGATTAATTTAATTAATTGAACATACAATGTAATGGAACCAGAAGTAGGCTACTGAGCTCCTCAATCAGCTATACCATCCAATAATCATGGCTAATCTGTGTTTCAAATTCTACATTCCCATCAACTCCTGATGACCTTTGATTTCATTGTCAAACAAAAATCTGTGTACCTCCATCTTAAAAATATTCAGTGACCCTGTCTCCACTACCTTCTATGATGTACAATTCCAAAATCACACACCGATCTCAGAAAAAAAAGTCTACTATTTTAAACTTAGGGTTACCTCTACTTTTAAAATAGTGCTATCAAGTTCTGGACCTACTCAGAGGAAATAATATCATTTCCATACCCAACTTGTCAAGACAATTCGAGATCTTATAAACTTCAATCAAGTCATATTGAACCCACACCACAGAGGCCAGCATTTCTGTAACCAAGTCCCCCTGTATTTACACATGGACAGTCCTAGACACTGATCCAGCTCCCTCAGAGCCAGAACAGAATTTCTGACACTCCTGTTTATATCTGTCAGCAAGGGCTCCCTGACTGGACCAAATTAATAGTTCCAATCAGGGAACTCATATTCTATGAAGTCTACCTAGCTGACCTTGTTACAATCACTACACACACTTCATTCTTCTAAACCCCAGTAAAATAAACCCAGTCTGTCTGATCTTTCTTCATAGACAACTGACACATTCTAGGTATCAGTCTGGTAAACCTCCGTGATCTGTCCCTAGCACATATAAATCCTTCCTTAAATAAGGAGGTCAAAACCGTTAATAGTACGCAAGATATGGTCTCATCAATGCCATACTTTACTGAAGCGTAGCATCCTTACTTTTATGTTTAATTCTTCTTATAATAAATGATAGCATTCCAATATAACTTCGTGACTCATGCACTCTAACACCTTGATCCCTGTGCACCTCTGTGGAGAAAAAGTTTGCATAGACTTCCTCTAAAACAAACATATACAAATTATGGTGGCCACATGATTGGGTCATTGCAAGTCTGTTTTATCACCTGTACAATCTGCCATCTGTTTTTACAGCTAAATTGCCAATATGCCTTCTTACACACTATTGTACCAGGAATGCAAACAATAAAATTTATTTTAAAAGATGTAATTCAGGTATTTCCCATTCACATTTAGCAAGTCACTAAAGAAAAAAATGCTTTTCTTAGCACTTGGCTTTGGGAATGTAAGGTTTGGATGTTTAGAATATTTGAGTTCCGAGGGTAGTAAGTGTATACTGACCACAATAGATTTGAATTGTGCAGATGCAATCATCTCATCTTCCTTACTCACCAGCTATGCAAGGGACAGTGCACACAGATTTTGCCACTATATTAGCATGTAAAAAATGAGGTCTGCAGATGCTGGAGATCACAGCTGCAAATGTGTTGCTGGTCAAAGCACAGCAGGTTAGGCAGCATCTCAGGAATAGAGAATTCGACGTTTCGAGCATAAGCCCTTCATCAGGAATAAGAGAGAGAGAGCCAAGCCGGCTGAGATAAAAGGTAGGGAGGAGGGACTAGGGGGAGGGGCGATGGAGGTGGGATAGGTGGAAGGAGGTCAAGGTGAGGGTGATAGGCCGGAGTGGGGTGGGGGCGGAGAGGTCAGGAAGAGGATTGCAGGTTAGGAGGGCGGTGCTGAGTTGAGGGAACCGACTGAGACAAGGTGGGGGGAGGGGAAATGAGGAAGCTGGAGAAATCTGAATTCATACCTTGTGGTTGGAGGGTTCCCAGGCGGAAGATGAGGCGCTCCTCCTCCAGCCGTCGTGTAGTTGTGTTCTGCCGGTGGAGGAGTCCAAGGACCTGCATGTCCTCGGTGGAGTGGGAGGGGGAGTTAAAGTGTTGAGCCACGGGGTGATTGGGTTGGTTGGTTCGGGCGGCCCAGAGGTGTTCTCTGAAGCGTTCCGCAAGTAAGCGGCCTGTCTCACCAATATAGAGGAGGCCACATCGGGTGCAGCGGATGCAATAGATGATGTGTGTGGAGGTACAGGTGAACTTGTGGCGGATATATATATATATAGGGCAGGGAACAAAGAGACCCTTCATCCTTTAAATGAGACATCTCAGAAGGCCTGATGTGAAAATTATTATTGGTATTAATGATTCAGATTAGTTTAAGCCAGCGAAGTGTTTCAGGGCCAATATAATCGAGCAAGCATGCATTTCAATAGCTAGAACTATTGAAAGGTGAGTTTAGGTCACATTCATTAAGACTTTTGCCATGAAAAGAGTGGTCAATGCTTGGAGTGATCTGTCATGAAGCAAAAGTTTTAGAATTGTTTCAAAACCCAGATGAATTAATCCACACATTGTACAGTTTTTTGGATGGATGAGCCAAGATGAAACAAATGATCACATCATCTTTACTGATAATCAAATGCCCCATTCTGCTAGACCTTGTTATCACCAAAGCCAAATACTTTTTTGGGTTTTGATATTGTCCCATATTTCAACGTTGTTTGGCAAATCTTTTAATTCACTACATAACTTACACTTGCACTAACAGGCTCGCGCCCTGGGCATTCCAACCATCACCCCCAGCTGAAATTCTGCCTACTGAATTAGGTTGGAGTTTCACAAAATTATATTGTTTCAGGATCTATTTGAGGAAAGGCTTTGTAGGAGAAACTTAGGTACAGAAGTTCAGAACACAAATGGTTTAATTCCAAGGTAAAGCTACTAGGATTAAGAACAAGTGAATCACTATTTTCAATTTTCTACATAGACAATGAGACAATAAAGAAAAACATTAAATCTCCAGAATAGTATTCACAATGTCAATTCATCCTGCTGAATTTGGTATTCAATGCATTTTGATCCTATGTCACATTAAGTACAAATTAGGTACAGAATATTTATTATAATAACCAACACCAGTGAAATTGAACAAATCACAATAATGTCTCGAAGCATAATGTTTTGAGACTGAGCAGTGGACACAGCCTTGCTAGATGCAAACACAGAATGGAAATTGTGATATACCATTAGCCCCAGTTCTTCTGCCTTTGATTTACTGATTGAAAGACTTTATGGATCCCTTAATATAGATATGCAAATGTTTTATAACTAGCACATTGATCATATTTGGAAGTGTCATATGTGGCATATTGACTGGCGCAAATGTTATATTCGTAAAACATCAACTAACAAATGAATAAGTTGATATTATCTTTAAAAAAACAGAAAGTAATGTAGCATTTTCCCTAATGATATAGTATAGGAAAATGTCAAATTACTCCTTAAATTGTATTGCTCTCTGTGAGACCTCATTGTTTCCATTGGCCATTCCCAAATAGAAGGAACTAAGGTTTACAAGCGCGTCAATCTAGCAGCAAACATCCCATAATAATAGCAATTCAAGAAAGAGATTGCCTTTATGTATTGTCTTATTATTTCTTCAGGACCCTTTAAAGTTTTTTACACTGAATAAATTGCCTCATATATGTAATCAATATCATGCAGATGACATAATAAAGTACATAGTCTCTCATATAACTCAGCCTTCATCTTTATAGTCTTAAACAGACAAATCTGATCGAATACTGAATCTTTTCACACCAGCATAATGAGTTGTAGTATTGTGCTACTTTGGATCTTCTAAAACTCAATGGGCTTGCAGAGCCAGCTCAAGGGACTGACTAGTCTACTTTTGCTCTTTCTTCGTATGTTTATTTGGTATGTTTGAATACATAAAATGAAATTTCCACATTCATAACAATAGCAACATTCTCCAATTTCTTTTTTCTTGTCCTCCTCTTAAATCCTGAAAATATGGAAACTTAACAGTAACATCCTGCTTCACAATTGATGACTTTTTTTTATGGGGTGGGGCCTGAAAACCTGAAACCCAACTATGCTGCAGTTGATTTTGTATAAAAGAGCAAGAGGCACAAATTTCATAGACCAGATCAAAGCACCTCATGGGTCCAATATGACTCATTGTCTTCTTCCCAGATTCCCTTGAGTTAATGGAACTTTATTAGACTATAATCCCTATGTGCCAAAGTGGCAAAATACCAACCCCAGAAGAACACCCATTACTGAATCAGAGTAACATTACTACCTTTGTGGTCTCTGCGAAAACAAATCAGTTTGTTTTAGATTGGTAATTAATTTTGGGTGAGATTCTGCTGCAGAGTTGATAGGAATTGGACTGGAACTTCTTTCTGTAAAAGAAAGGAGATTCCTGATGAGAAAGTTCAGCACAGGTTAGAGTTGAAAGAAGAGTATATCAGCCATCTACATTATGAGGTCCCCATTGTGTTCTATGTGTGTAGTCTTTATGGAGTTTCTTTGTATGTAACTTCATAAAAAATTAATTGAAACATATCATTTGCATGCAAAATAGTGTTTTTGGCAGGGAACATGTTGAAACAGTCGCTTCCACCTTGTTGCCATTCAGTATAATACAATACAGGAACAGGCCCTTTGGTCCACCAAGCCTGCACTGATTCCTAATCCTTATTAGATCCACTACTTACTGCCCATATGCGGTTTCTATCTCTCTGGTCACCTCCCATTCGTGTGTTTATCAAGATACATATTAAACTTTAGCAATGTGACTGTTTCCACCACCTCCACTGATTCAGATGAATAGATGTTGGTGGGTAGGCTAATCTAATTCATAGGGGAGAAAGTGAGGTCTGGATCTTCTTCCTGACCTCTCCGCCCCCACCCCACTCCGGCTATCACCCTCATCTTGACCTCCTTCCACCTATCACATCTCCATCGCCCCTCCCCCAAGTCCCTCCTCCCTACCTTTTATCTTAGTCTGCTGGACACACTTTCCTCATTCCTGATGAAGGGCTTATGCCCGAAACGTCGAATTTCCTGTTCCTTGGATGCTGCCTGACCTGCTGCATTTTTCCAGCAACACATTTTCAGCTCTAATCTAATTCATAAGTGAGCTAATGTACTTACTAAGAGTGTTTGATCCTTTTTTTTACAGAGTCAGTTGATATTGGGCTTGGAAGAGGATGAGTGGGTTGGTGCTATCCTCCCTTGTTCAGAGTAGGTGGATTATTTATTTGAACATATAAACCAAATGGATTTAACTCCATGGAACCAGATTTCCAAAGTAAACATTTTAAAATGAAGGTTCAAGTAGACGGACATGTTATTACTCTATGCTTTCAACTCTGGGCAGTATTCAAGTCTAGTCCAGATTACATTTGATCCTGATAATTGCTGAGGTGATGGAAATAATTTAGTAAATTATATGAGATTCCAATGAGCAATGCTGAGCTATTCCAGAACCTTGTGTACTTGTTTGTATTGAAAAGAAAACCATTCAAGGAAAGACAAGTATTATATGTAAATTGAAAAACATGTTTAGAGTGAGAATGAATGGAAAAGGAATTGGTTCATTAGAATTCTGTACAGTAGGAATGAATTGGAATCTGGTTGGTCCATTGACTTCTGTACAGCAGGACTGAGTGGAAGGTGGTTGCTCTAGTTGGAACTTCTGAAGAATAGCAGGCAGTGAAAAGGTTTCGGCCCATTAGATTTCTATTTCATTAGATTAAGTGAGAAGGGGTTTAATCTACAATTTTATAAAACAAGATGACATGCAAGTGAAATGCTTCATTTGAACTCTATTATTGAATTAACTATTGGTTCGGAAATTAATTTCCATAAGGAATGTACAACTTGATGAATTTTTAGTTCTTGGACATTGTTTGCTATAGCACTTTTTCTACAACATTGTTCAGTAATGCATGCAACCATTTCATTTCTGTCTCCATAATCCAGGTTCTTTTGACCCTGTTTAGTAAATGGAATTAGGAGATAGTATTTGATTTTACTGAAGAAATTTAGAGTCATACTTTTCTCATAATTCACTTGTCCCCTCGATAATTGACAGAAGTGTAAAGAGACAGAATGTGAATAATTTCCTGCCTGAAACAAACTGCAGTGTTTTATTTTTTTTTCAGCAGTTGATTCACTGTGCAACTTTAGCTATTTCTGTATAACAAGCCATTCCTCATCATCTGCTAACACAGCAGCATAGAGTGTCGTCTTTACTGAATTTCTTCTTGACCTTGTGGAATTGCTTAAATCCCTGCACGTGCTATGTAAACTAATCTGCAGTAAATGTCCTGTACAATTAAGTCAATTACTATATTGTCTTTACATCTTTTGGGAACCTAGGGTCAAATCCAACTTCTACCCCCAAGACAAGCATTTTCTTTCAATGTTGCAAGGGTCCCAAACCAAATTAATTGATCTAATTTCATTCCAGTTTGGGTACAGAGTAAACTGGTGTTATATTCATCAACTTGGCTGAGTCAGTTGCATTCTCAACTCTGAGCCACATATTGGTTAGAACTGCCACTTTCAAAATTCGAGTATTGAGGCTGACATTTTGGACAGAAGATTAACATTTTTGTAAATAACCATGAGTCAGGCCCATTTTGGGTCCTGGCCCTGCATTTATGCACAGCATCCTCTCCTGCACAAACTTCTGGAAGCTGTCTCAGCAGCTGATGTATAATCTATAATCAAGTATGGTAGGCAGGTTCCTGAAGTTACAGATTCAGTCAGAGAAACTGCAACCTTAGAAGGACATCAGCACCATCGGCACAGGTGGACACCGCTGCATTCAGAGGGTGGCCAGCATGCCAGAGAACTCCCTTATTATTCTGTATTTGTTTAAATAAAACAAGAGGATCTGTTACACCAATTTTAGAATATATCTTGATTTAATATCTCACCCAAAAATCTTCTGGAAGCTGATGTATAATCTATAATCAAGTGCCTCCAACATAACTCAGTATTGCACTGAAGTGTATCATCATTTCCACAGTGTAAACACTGATGATTTTCCACTGTACAATTCAAATAGGCAAGTAAGAACATTGTGGCAAACGAGCTTAAAGCATTTAACCAACTCTGACCCCATAGGCTATTTGTTTTTATAATGGGAAAAAAAGAGTAATTTCAGTGTTACATTATCCCTAACATCTCTTATTAAATGTTTAAAGCACCTGTATTTAAAAGTTTTAATGTCATGACTTGTAACTTATAATATGCACCTCGCAGCAATTTTATTATATTTTATCTTTAGTTTATCCATGTATAGCATAGAGTTGCTGGAAAATCTATGCCCCTAAGCTAAGTGTAGTTTTGCTACCCTCTTCTCTCCTGCTAAAGGTTAGAAAGACATGTTGAGAATTGTCCAGGAAGCAGGCAGACAGTGTGAGGAGCTTGTCTGAAAGTGAATGATTGTGCTGTGTGGATAGCTGGCTTCCTGACAGTCTAGGATATGTTTGGTCTGAATCTGGACCAGAGAACTCTGGCATTTTGACTTGACTGCACACAATTATTTATTATGAAAACATGGTAGAAGAGCATCCATTTTCTCTGCACTTAGCAGACTCAATGCATATAATTCCTGATTTACTGAACAAAGATTGAAACTTTGTTCAAACTTGTCACCACATGGAGTAGTCGAGACATGTAGCAATAATGCATGAAGGAGAAAGGAATAAAAAGAAATGTTGATAGAGTGAGCAGAAGTAAGGTGGAGAAAAATTATATGAGACATTACCATTGGCATAGTCCAGGTGATCAATACAGCCTTTTTCTGTGCTGTAAATTCAACATAAACAAACAATATTTTTTAAGTTCTGGGAAATGAGATTTGCTACATAGAACAAAACTTGGAATGTCACCCAACAGATGTTATTTGTTTCTATCATCATGCAACTAATTTTCAATGCCTCTCCTGCCCTCCACCTCAAACAATTTATTTAAACTTTTGAAACTATTTTCATTTAGAGGACAGTAGTCAACTAACTCCACTCTTCCTCCCACCCATTAATCCTTATCCCTTTTCTTCTCCTCGCCAATTTTAAGTTTGACAAATGATAAATTAAGTCAGAGACAAATACTGCAAGGATTAGCATAGCAGTGCCTTTTTGCTGCTATCAGGATACTGATGTTATGTTAGAACACCCACTTTTTTGGTTTTTTTTGGGAAATGTTCATCAGTGCCAGCCTTCAGTAGCATCAGAACTATGAGGGTGGCCTTTGCTCTAAGCACTAAGCCGTTAGGACAATAGCTCCAATGTGCCAAAACCTCCTCACATAGACTGGCAGCCTCTCTGCAAGCTGATGGGTTCTTCACATGATGGGGGAGGAGTAAGCAACATGTCAGCATCATGCTGGAGACCAAAAAATATTGCCCTTGTTACCACCTGCCTCTAATCAAAGGGCAGCTGAGCAGCTGCCAATCCTGCTGTTAGTAAACTTTCCAAGTGATGGGACTATATTGGGGAGCTAGTTGATGAGGCTGTCTAGCATTTTGTAACCTCACACTTTCCTTGACCTCCATCCTGAGAACAGTAAAATTCCACCCAATATCTCAGGGAAAAATTTGAAATTTACAACTATTTAATCATTGTTGGCTTTGGGACTGCTGTGACTGGCTGCCACGAAGATGAAGTTTAGGTATGGCTGAGAATCATTGCAGTAACTTAATTGAATTTGGTGATTCATGAGTACTGTACAGAGAATGAACGTAATTATAAATGTTTTCAGCAGTCTTTAGTTTCAATCCTCACCCTCTAAATTAGCACCAGATTACACCCAGGAATTCTCGTCTTGCAATACTCTCATTAAATTCAACTTATATCTGAGTGTGTGGGAAAAGCAGCCACAAAAGGAAGAAGTGAATTCCTCATTATTTACCTCTTCAGGGTGGAGAGACATAGCAGTGAATGTCAGTTCAGACATGGGACAGACTGTGTGAATCTTTCACTGTCTCGTCTGAACTCATAAAGTTAGTTAAATACTCCAAATCTTGTCAATTCCCAGAACTCCTAAATGTTAGTAGAATAAAAATTTGAGTAATCTTAGTTATGTTATTACTTTACATTAAATTACATTAAATCTATCCTGCAGCAAGATGATATTTAGCCCAAAATGGCCTATCCCAGCTTATATCCGCACAGAAGGTTCCTCCCGTTTCTCTTCATCGCAGGTTACCACCATATTCCAGGCCTTTCTCCCCTATATGTCTGTTTAGTTTATCTTTAAATGCAACCATGCTACTTGCCTGAACCACTCCTTCTAGCGGTAAGTTCCCAATTCTTATGATATTTTGGCTAAAGGAATTTACTCTGCATAAAATGTATCACTTCCTCAGTTTTGTTTGAATGCATTGGCTGAACACCTAGCCTGCTGAAACATCTGAGCTCAAGGGCGAGCATTGCTTGATTTATAGCTTTCTTATGTCACCTGCATAATGTTATTTATCCAGAGTTCAGAGATTACAAATGCTTGCAGCTTCTTCTATAATCTTTAAAGGATCTGAATGAGTGACAGTATTATTGGCTAGTAGTAAAAAGGAGTTTTATTTTAAGAAAGTGGAAGGTCATGAATTTGTTAAGCCAGTTATACACATCCAATTGTCACCAGCGAATCCATTGCTTCTGTAATAAAAATATTGAGTGAATGGACAAGGAGGTGACATATCTTGGCATGAGAGCATGAGGGCACATGGAGGCGCAAGCTTGGCATGGTGAGCACGAGGAGGACTTTTTCAATTTACCCTTCAAAGGGTTCTCTCATGCAGGCTATGGTTCTTAACCCCTCTGAGATACTGCGAGCCATAAATCCTATAAAAGCTGACAAAAGACCATGAAAATTTACTATCCCAGCAATTGAACCTAGAGTTCTGGCCGGGAGTGTCAGTAGCAGGCTTATTATCTACAGCAGCCTGCACCATTGAAAAGCACTCTGCAAAATCATCAGAATCAGCACCTGCCCATGACTTCTAACAAGCTCCCAAATTCCCCTGACTCAATGAAAATGCAGGCCTATGTTTCTGCCTTAAATTCCCTGCCTTGAAACAGTGTCCCTTTATTTTTCCAATTTCCTAGCATATCAGAATCTTGCTTTAACTTCTGTCTTTAAACTTTGATTTTATTTTGACCTACAGAATGTGAGGAAGACCTTAATAGATCTGTTCATGCTAATTAAAGAAAATTAGAGGTTTAATTGTGACAGGGCTGTCTCTTTGAAATGCTGAAAATGTTGGAGTTCTGGCTCTTGGAGAAAAGGCATTCTTTCTATACCTAATAACATTTAAACAGAATACTGATTTTGCATAAACTTGCATTTAGAAAACTTAATTTGATTATCTACATGCAGTGTGATAGAAATTATTATGGCACTGGTGTGTTTCTTCACTGTGATCGAACAATGCATGGCTTCTTCTAGTCCTTCACAAACCAAAAGCTGTCTGTGAATCAATTTGTGTGATCTGCTAAGAGAAAAGGAAAGAGAAGTAAGATGAAAAAGAAGAGAATAATACAAAACCTACACTTGTAGCACTTTAACATAACACGCCTTCCCGTTGTGCTTTCAAACTGTGGCTAAGAAGAAGTAGGAATCAAACAAAAGCAGTCACCTATTTAGAAAGACCAGAACAAAACGTGACGCACTGATAAGGTAAAAAGAGATATAGATAAGCATACAAATACATACAATAAAGTTTGGTTTAAGACCTGATCAAAATCTTTGGCTATTCTAAAAACCAAGTGCTTTCATATAAAAAAAACTCAAGGACTGAGGTTTGTCTGTTATTTTCAAAGTTCAGTCTGACTATCTCTACATATGATTCTGCTAATGGAATGCAGCCATATGTAAGGAGCCAGTGTATGTTCTAAATGAGACAGGCACAATTCATCTTATTCAAAATGTGTGCATGTCAGGACGTGGTATAACAGAGCTGTTCCTCTTTTGAAAATTAAAGCAAGTCCTAACTTTCCCAAAATGAGACGCCAATGCTTTCTGACTGGATCAGAGGAAAAATATGTTGAAACCTTTCAAGGAATAAGAAGAGCCTTTAGAAAGCTACTCTGGGGGGGTCTGGGCTCTCAATCTTCAGAGCCTTAAGGATATCCAGGTGTTGAAGGAATTAAAGTCTTTTAAGAGTCTCAACAATCTAGAAACTTGTCTGCTAAAACACTTTAAAATTACCCTGTCTCCTTAATAGACACAGTGTCAATGGATTGTTTATCAAAGCCACAAAGATAATGAGATGCTTCAAACATTAGGAGGGGATTCCCGTTATTGTCACTTGCCAGCTGTGCCCTCTAAATTTAAAAAAAACAAGTTCTCACTACAAAAAAAGGCTGTCTTCTTCAAGTACACCAGACTCCTAACACATTTTATAAGGGATTTGGCTTGCATTGTTGCATTACAAAGAAAGTTATTTCTGACTAAAATATAAATGCCCATGTGAAGATAAGATAATAGGATTTGCCCCAGCTACCCGTTAAAAATGGATGGTATTACAGTTATCAAAAAATGATGTATTTGATAATGAAACAGCTTAGCTTGTTAGCTGGAGAATAATTCACCAGTAAAAGATAATTTAGCCATTGCTTACTTTGCTACCCACTGTTGCTCAATTTTTACCATTGAAGTAGCAGAGCTTTTGGCCAGTTCAGCATGACACCGAAATTCTCTTTAAAGTTTCCTTCACCATACTTCATTTGTTCCCCCACAACTTCAGTAGCCTTAATTAACTCCTCAGCAGGGAATTATGTAATACAGGAGAGCAGGCCACGCTTGGAATGGCAGATGAAGATGCAGGCACAGGCTGACAGGGAGCGGCGTGCTGAGTAAATGACGAAGGAGAAGGTGTCTGGTGGCTGTGGCAACAACGCCAGGACACGGCAGATGAGGCTCCACTCCAGCACAAAGTCTCCCGGCAAGCGAGGAGCAGATCTCACGCTTAATCACCTGGTCCAGATTTGTAGACTGAGCTGAGGCTCCAGGTCTGTGGTTAGCCCAGATGCCTAATGACAGTAGTGGTGACGGTCGCGAGTTTGGTCCCAGTGCAGACTGGTGGTGTCTGGGTAGGCAAGGCTGGCCCAGTATGAACTCATAACAGCAGCAGCATTGGTGGAGGCAAGATGGCAGCAGAGAGCGGCAACTCTTTGTTCCAGTGGCAGAGCGGTTACAGCAATGACATCAATTTAGTAACAGGAACTCTAGGCATAGGAGTGGAGGACCCCAGATCCAGGCCCGTGCCTGAGCCAGGAGCAGGACCTGTTCCAAAGGCCACCTAACTTTGTTGAGATAAGGCTATAAATAAATTTAATTGTTTTTTTCTGGCTTTATATTCTGCGTTTTAAGAAGATGCTGGACAGTGGCGACACTAAACAACTCTTTTACTGTAATAAATGCATGTGACAATAAATCAAATCAAATCAGTCTGTCACATCTGTACAAACTCTTTTTTACAACAATTCAAACTAATCCCACTGCTTCTCTCTCCCATAATTATCAACTACAAGAATTTCATTTTCCCTTAAAAAATGAAGTGATTTCTAGATCAATACCTCTTGTACCAAAGCATTCCATGCAGCAAATTTGTATCAAGAAATTTTTCTGAACCTTTCATTCTACCGTTTTGCTAACAGCAATTCTAAGTACCAAAGCTAGTATTTTCCTATTCACTCCATAAAAACCCTCATGGATTTGAAAAACTTCAATTTCTTTTTTCTGGCTTCGTCTGCAGCAGTGGAAATGTTCCTTTGATGTTTTATCCTCATTGGTTTGGTTTTCTATCTCTGGCATCATTCTGATGGATCCATGCTCAACACTCTGTGGTTTTAATTTCCTTCTTATAATTTCCTTGGTGGCACAGGTGCACAATGGTTAGCACTACTCCATCACAGCGCGATGGATCCGGGTTCAGTTCCACCCTTGGATGACTGTGTGGAGTTTGCACATTCTCTCTGTGTCTGCATTGGTTTCTTTCAGACACTTTACTTTCTTCCCACAGTCCAAAGATATGCAAGTTAGATGAATTGGCCATGCTAAATTGTCCATAGTGTCCAGGGATGTGCAAGGTAGATGGATTAGCCATGGGGAATGCTACAGGGATAGGATAGGGAGGGGTAGGTCCGGGGGGAAGCTCCTCAGAGGGTTGGTGTGGACTTGATAGGTTGAATGTTGTGCTTCCACATTGAAGATATTCTGGGATATAATGAGGTGATCAAGATGTACAGTCTTCTTAGCTGTGACATAACCAAACTTTTGCATAGATTCAACATTGATTCTTTATTCTACAGTTTTATTGACTATTGTGATTGGTTACCGACATTCTAATTTCAGTATATATTTCAGTTCTTCCAAAATGTAGTATGGTGGAAATTTACTTCAACAAGACAAAGCAGAATATGCAGACAAGTGGCAGGTGAAATTTAATACAGAGAAGAGTAAGCTGATGCATTTTGACAGAAGACAAAAAGGATACACTTAATGACATAATTCTAAAAAAAGGTGCTAGCAAAGAGAAACATTGAGGTCCATGTGCAAAGATTCTTTAAAAGGACATATTGTGAGAGTTATTTAACAAAGCAAATTGAATATTACACTTCATAAATGGAGGCGTGAAGTTAAAATGCAGAAATTTATGCTGAAACTTTCTGGTTAAGACTAATGAGAGAATTGGATCCAGTTCTTTCACCATCCTTTAGGAAGGATGTGAAAGTCTTCAAGAGGATGTAGAGTAGATATATTAAAATGTTCCAGGAATGAGGAGCAAACACTTGCAAAGGCAGTAGGAGTCTCGGAGGAGAAGTTATTGACTTTAGTCATGACCCTTCTGGCCATGAGTATAGGTAGGAAAGCCAAGGCATCCCAACCATCCAAGAGACGAAGCTCCACTGTATATCCAGGTCATGGTAGTGGTGGTACCCATCAAGAAGGAGTGCTGTGGCCTCTTAAACAAAGGCAATCAAGCAGTGGCTACAACAAGGCAGGAATAAGTGTCAGCTCAAGTAGGTGATATGGAGCCTGATGAATACTGTAAAAGCTTCCTGGTGCAGATCTCAAGGAGCAGTGCCACTTACTGTCACTTGCATCTTACAGTAAATAATACAATAAAGTACAGTAAAAAAACTCCATCTGCCACAAGCTGGCATCATCTTAAATAGTTTAAAATAAAAAGGATAAAAGATATAACTGATGACAGATAAAAGAAAGAGAGTTCTGAGCACTGAGCCAACTCAGCAATGACACTTAAACCACCACCCCTCCTCCACTGCCTTGCTGCCACCTGTACTAGACACACCAGTGTAGGAGTTGCCATTCTTAAGGCGCCATCTCTTTGCTGCTCAGCCCACCTCACCAATTCCATTGTTGGGTCCCATACTGACCCCACACTTAGCCAGGATCCTCCGGCTCTGCTGATACCTCAGTGATGCCAGGAGTCCGAGTTCTGACATACCTTGCTGCTGTCGCTGCAGCTGCCACCTGCCCACCATAGGGGTCCCCTCTCTGGGATTACTGCAACTCTTGCCAATGCCAAGCGTTCCCGTTCTTGGCCTACTGAAACCAGGAGCCGCTGGTTCCTCTGCCAGCTAAGGCCACTGGCGCCGTCTCCCCAAGAGTCACATTCTGCCCACCCTCCTCCGAGATATCACCTTGTTGGCACTGCCATCTTGAAAAGTCCACTGCCATTGCCAGCCCTGAACACTGGGAAAATGTCCCCACAGCTGTGAGGAGCTGTGTCCACCTTCACCTCTGACAGCAAGGAGGCCCGTCTAGCTGCCACTCTGATTTCGCTGACTAACCTGCTGCAAAAGGCTCCAAAGTAAAGAAAAAGCTAAAGAAATAAATGAAAGAAAAAGAGCAGAAGTAAAAAGAAAGGAAAGAAATCCGTGCGGTAGCAGATGTGCCCCAGGCAAGAGCCCACATGCAACCCTGCCTACTTGCTACCATTTGAAGTTGCAAGCTTGGAGGGTCAGGGATTGGAAAGGTCAGAGGATTTTGACCTAGTAGCATTGAAGATTTTTCCAAGTCAGAATGATATGCAGCTTGGAGAACCTGCAGATGGTAGTGCCCCCAATGTATGTGCTGCCCTCCACCATCACCTGATGAAGGAGCGTCGCTCAAAAAGCTAGTGTGCCTCTAATTAAACCTGTTGGACTATAACCTGGTGTTGTGTGATTTTTGTACACCTCAGTCCAACACTAGCATCTCCAAATCATGCTGCCTTTGTCCTTCTTGAAGGTGAGGTTATAGATTTAGAAGATATTATTGAAGGAATTGTGGTGAGTTATATCTTGGAGATGGCACACAAGGATGTCCTGTGTGTCTGTGGTGGATGGGGTCCAAATCAAGGAAGCTAATTTAATCATGATGTTCAAGCTTTTTGAATACTGCTGGAGCTACACTCGTTTTGGCAAGTGAGGAGTATTCCATCACACTCCTGACTTGTGCTTTGTAATTGAAGGTCAGGCTTTGGGGATTCATGAGGTAAATTACTCACATCAAGATTCCTAGCCTCTGATTTGCCCTTGAAACCACAGTTTTAGATGGTCTGTCCAGTTCAATTTCTGGTCACTGGGATCCCCAGGATGTTGATAATTATGTCAAGCACTTCATGTCATGAATTACAGCTGGATAAAAGGTGCCAACAACATCCCACAAATTGTAATGAGATGAATGGTGGTGTTAGTTGAAGGACTGTGTTTTAGCCAGAAGAACTCTTTCCTCTCCTCTAGCAGCCCAGTGGAATATCATGTCTACTTCTTCAAGAAGACGAGAGAGATAAAGTCTAGGCTTTCCTAACCTGAAGGTCCTGATGTGCAGTTGAAATGTGCAATAATTGCATCAAAGCATCCATCAGTATACTATTGTGAAAATTAAATTTTGCATTTACATAATTCGTCATATTTTATACACCCACCAAGTTACCACTTTGTTAACTTGTGGCACACCTCACATTCCATATCAGCCTTCTCTGTTGCCAGACTGGAGTTAAAAGAAAAGAAAGATTTTAATTTTTATAGTGCCTTTCACAACCACTGAATGACTCAAAGCACTTTACAGCCAATGAAATACTGCTGAACTGTATTTATTGTTGTAATGGGCACAGCCAAGCTCCACTAATTGCAATCTGATAATGACCAGGTAATCTGTTCTTATATAGTCACGCTGATTGAGGAATAAGTATTTGCCAGGACAAAAGGAATAGCTTTCCTTCAAAATAGAGGCATTGGATGTTTTGCATTCAGCTGAGAAAATAGACAGGGCATCAGTTTAATGCCTCATCCAAAATATTGCACGTCCAAGTGTCCATTACTCCCTCTGTACTGCTCTGAGTCTCAGCTAAGATTTTTATGCTCCCTGGAGTGTGACTTGAACCTACAATTTTGATGACTGAGTAGAATGCTATCAACTGAGATATAGGTGACAATGTTTTAATCATGGATTCTCCCCTTCCTTCTTGAATGTGTTAATTTCCTGTTGATAAACATGTAGAATAAATTGGGTATTGGTGGAGGGCATCCAATCCGAAATATGTGCTCGTTTAGTGTTCATGACTTCCCAGCAGGGGTCACTTGAGTGTATTCAGGCTCAAGGAACCTATCCACAACCCAGGGCATTCCATAACTTTGCTTTTTTTTTGGATTAGCTAATCCAGGACAGTGTCATCATATTGTGGGCGTCCGGTGTGGGGAGTTTGCATAATCATGTCTCTCTGTGGCAGACTGATTAAAAGCCATTTGCAATTTATGGCCTGTCAAATGCTGTCATTTAACTCCATTAATCTACATGTTGATACAAATACTACTGAAAAGTCAGGAAACAATATGCTCCAGCTGAAGTTCTGGGTTCTTCTCAAGAAATACATGCTGAAGCATGCAGGTGATAATGTAAAGACCTCCATGCATTGTAACTGTTGTACCCAGGAGTGAAAATAAAATCTGAGGGTTTAATTTCAAAGGGGAGGAAACTGTTTGGATTTCAAAGACTGGTGTCAGTACAGAAGAGAGTGATATTCTCCACCTTAGACATGACCAAACCTGTTTATTTTGGCTCAGTGTTATAGTAAAGTCATTTTGCATTGACTAGATTTGGAGTTCTGTTATTGTTTTGTATCTTTTTTCTACTTTTTAAAAAAAAATTAGCCACTGTACTTGGAAAATGCATTAGTAGTTGTACAGTGCACTTATTTGAATTGAAATATAGAGCTCAATCCAAAGTTCTTTTGATGACTCAGTTGGTAAGAAGTTGTAGTACTAAACCATACTGAGCAAAATTCCTGTTTGTGCTGAATTACAAATCAAAAGCAATTAGTTTTTCATCTGCCATAAATGCATGAGGTATACAAAGGGAAAAAGATTCAGGACCATCCTTCCAGATCATCAGCTAGTGAGGTTTTATTGAAATGCATACCTGTGTTGATTTTGGATGAAGATGGGATTGAGCCCATGACCACTTCCATCTATGGCATGGAGGTGCCAGTGTTGGACCGGGATGGACAAAGTCGGAAGTCACACAGCACGAGGTTATAGTCCAACAGGTTTATTTAAAATCACAAGCTTTCAGAGTGCTGCATCTTCATCGGGTGAAGATCATCTGAAAGGACATGGGCAGCAGATACATGGAACACCATCACCTGCAAGTTGCCCTCCAAGTTAGTTACCATCCTGAATTGGAAATATCACCATTCCTTCAATGTCATTGGGTTAAAAACCTGGATCTAAACTGCAGCAATTCAAGATGTCACCACCACCTTCTCAAGGGCAACTGGGAATGGGCAATAAATGTTGCCCCAGCCAGTGGCTCCCACATCCCATGAGTAATTTTAAATCTATACCCAGGGTGCATCTCTCTCTCTCTGCACCTTCCCTGATGATAGAATGTAATGCTGAATGTTCAGTGTCTAGCACCCTGAAGTGTTTGTCACTTTTGGGCAATACCAAAGAATGACTCCCACTTCCTAGAACTGCACCCTAGCAAATGAGTAATAATATATTTTAGGTTTATCAATCAAATCCTTTCTGATATTACTGCAGTTCCAACTATTATTATAGCAAAAAAGTTAAATCCCAACACAAGTTGCATTTTCTTGACAGGATGCAAATCATTAAATAAAGCCTTCTCTAGTGGTTTCACACAAGGAAATTGTAAAAGGAGAAACATGAAGGTTTTATCAATGGTTTATGAAAGTTAAACGTTGTGCTTACAAGTGCTTACAGTATTGATTTGTTTACCAAGTCAGCATTAATCATAGGTCAAATGAACCCTGGAAGATATGACTGTTTTCAAGGTATTTTCAGAACTATTCGAGAATCAAGATTCTACCGTATTTCCATACAACTTCATGCATTCAGAAGAAATTTCTTCCTATATTGTTTTCACCTTAATGCTAACTTGGATCTTGTTGAAAAAGCACAGAAAAGTACTTTGTCCTGGTTAAAAATTTGCAAACCACATTCATAACTGCTACCGTACAGCAAAGGAACTGCCAACTTGTATCTGTGTTTCATCTCTGAGATGCAAATTTAACTCCACACTATGCTGAAAGATTCTGTAACCTCTGTATAGGCTACTTCTGCCTTCTTCCCAAAATCCACAAACCAAACTGTCCTCATCAGTGTTTCAACCTGTTCTTGCCCCCCTCACCACCATCTCCCACCTTACCAAGCATAATTCCTCCTACGTCAGTTCTTTATTTCTCCCTATCTTGACTCAAATTCTTTTAGGTTTTTTTCATTCAGCTTCTTCCCACCAATATTTGCAAGTCTTCTGACACCCTAAGGCATTTCAGAACTTTCCAAAGTTCTTGGCCCTAACTGCTGCCTTTTCTTTATGATTTCCCATTTTGGAATATTGTGTTCAATTCTGATCTCCCTGCTATAGAAAACGTCTTGTTAAACTTAAAAGGGTGCACAGAAAATATACAAGGATGTTCATGGGTTTGGAGGGTTTGAGCTAAAGGGCGAGGCTGGAGAGGCTGAGCCTATTTTCCCTGGAGCATTGGAGGCTGAGGGGTGACCTTATAGAGATTAATAAAATCATGAGGGGTATGAATAGGGTGAATAGCCAGTGTTTTCTTCCCAAGATAGGGGAGTCCAAAACTAGAGGGCATAGATTTAAAGTGAGAGGGAAAAGATAGAAAAGGCACCTTAGGGGCAACTTTTTCACAGAGAGTGGTGTGTGTGTGGAATGAGCTGCTAGAGAAAGTAGTGGAGGGCTAGTACAATTATAATATTTAAGAGGTATCTGGATAAGTATATGAATATGAAGGGTGTACAGGGATATGGGCCAAATAGTGCCAAATAGACTTGATTAATTTGGGATATCTGGTCAGCATGGATGAGTTGGACTGAAGGATCTGTTTCCATGCTTTACAATTTTATAACTCTATGACCTTGGTCCCTGAGGTGGATTGTCTGAGGGCTCGCCTCTTCTTACTTGCATGGAGGCTGGAACATTCCCTTGCATCACTATCCTTTTCCACCTGGCTAAACTTACTCTTCGATTCTTATGTTGAACATTTATAAATTGGAAACCCTCTGTACCCCTATCTTTCTGTTAATTCACATTTCAGATATGGGTTTGCTGCAGTGATCCAGTGAAGTACAACCATTGATTTCATCAACTTCAGTTCATGAACTCTGTCCTCCATTATGTTCTGCGATTAGCATCTACTCTGAACCTATCTTGCCCTTCTCTGTGACCACTTTCACCCCCTTCACCTTTTGTTTTATGATCTCTAATCTTCTTTGTTCTCCACTTTCTCCTCCCCACCTTTTCCTACATTATGAAACCTGTCACTTTTCAGCCTCTCTATTCAGTTATGAGAGTCACAACAAACTCTAAACTCTGAACTGAAAGACCTAGGACTCTGCTTCCCTCTCTGCAAATGGATCCTCAATTTCCTGACCCACAGACTGCAATCAGTAAGGATAGGTGACAACATATAACTGCAAGATCACATACTTAGCCCCTTGCTTTACTCCTTATACATGCATGACTGTGTAGCCAAATTCAGCTCTAACTCCATTTACAAATTTGCTGATTACACCATCGTTGTAGGCGGGACCTTAAAAAAACAATGAGACAGTACAGGAAAGATGTAGAGAGTTTAGTAATATGGTGTAAAGAACAATTTCTCCCTCAATGTCAGCAAAATTGGAGTGGAGGACACACCTTTGTCTGTGTCAATGGTGCTGAGGTGAAGGTGGTCGAGAGTTTCAAGTTCCTCGGAGTAAATATCACTAGCAATCTGTCCTGATTCATCCACGTCGATGCTACAGTTAAGAAAGCACACCAGTGACTCTACTTCCTCTGAAGGTAAAGGAAATTCAGAAGGTCCACAATGGCTCTTACCAATTTATATAGACTCACCAGAGAAAGCATCTATGGGAGTGGTGGAGGGATGCTCAGGGTTGGGGTAGGCACCTCTTCGTGGCAAGAGTCACGTCCAACAGTGCTCTGATCCAGTTAAATAGTGTGTACACTCTGACTTAAAATAATGAACGGCTGGCTCTCCTTCAAGAGTTTCCATTCCCATTGCTGCTAGCTTCATCTAACCCCATCATTCAGTACAGTGATTGCAACTGCAACATCAATGTGACTAGATGATCTGGCAGGGTTGACAGCAAATTGGACAACATGTCTAGACTCCTGATTGTAAAGGTAAATCTGCCAAGCTGCATTACATCTCTGGCAGCCCTGCAAATGGAATTCTGTGTAGATGCACCTTGTCAAGGACTAACCGATCTCTCTGCTTCAAGGTAGACATCCTGTTTATGTAACATGCATTCACAGTCAGGTTCATCAACATAAGCTTGTGTTCTTCTTTGATTACTGCCTCCTACTAGCCTGAATGTCGTGTACAAGGAGACCAGAGGATTGGTAGGTGCCAATGCAACTGAATGTGAATTTGCTAACCCCAGAAAATATGGGGGATCTCAGAAGATTTTGAAGGTTGGGGAATCGTGAAACCCCTCTGTGAGGAATAGAGAGAACCTGCACTCTTCCAGAAAATCATGCAAAACCTCCCCTAGTTGCAGTTGATAGGGATCATGGAGAATCTCCAAACAATGAAGAGTCAACAAGCCTTGCTCTTTGACTCGAATCACCTTCCAGACCAGAGTCCCTGAATGAGGTAATGTGCCCAAGGTTCTCCTTCTAAACATACAAGAGAACACTTTGTGATCAAGAGCATGAAGGACGGAAATGGCTCGGGTAAGTCATTGGAGTCTGACACTGAGGATCAGCAAATCATTTTCTTCCAAATCAAATCAAATGAAGTCCACAGACAGAACAGCCTCCACATTTTTCTTTATTCTCCTATCATGGCAATCTTAAATGGTAGTGGGCAGGAGAATCTAGACCAACCACTAATTGTGGATGAACTGAATATGGCTGAGTCCTTTGAAAAGAGAAAACCTCTTGGAAGTTACAGCTGTTGTTTGAGTTGTATTGTGGGATTGGATCAGCCTACAGGTTTATGAAAGTATGCTGAAACTGTGTCCGAATCCGTGAGAAAAGGAATCATCACCCACATACACAAGTGGAAAGAGATGAAATTAGAAATTGGCACCCCATCTCACTGTGGACTTCAAAATTCTGTCCAAGATCATTGCCTATCAGGCCAGTCCTGCTCCGGATTCACTGATGCATCTAGTCCAGGTCTGTGTTGTAATCAACAGGAGAACTCACTTCTTCAGGATGCAATACCTATCTTTCGGACAGAGAGATGGATATCTGCCTTATCAGCCTAGACCAGCAGATAGTCTTTCATACAATACTGAACACTTAACATGATGGGGTGCACTCCAATCTGAGGTTTGGAGAGTGAATCCACAATTGGATCAAATATTGATCAAATCTAGAGTCAGGCAGGCATCTTGTCTCTCCCCTCTTCCATGTGTTTTACGTGGAACCTTTTTCCAAGTCCATCAGAAGGATCTGGGCAAAGAGGAGTAGCAATCCCCAACAACGGAGGCGCGCAGGCCAAATTATCTTTGTAAATGCATGATGTCAGGGTCATCTGCTTGGATCCATCGTCATTAAGTAACATAATGAGTATCTGTAACCAGTTCAAATAGGCCTTGGGAGTCACGGTAAATCAAGTCAAGAGGGAAACTATGTATTTTGGGAACCAGGCCAACTGAACCTCTGTCCACTTCACTGACTGGTTAGACTACCTGTAAAGGATATTGTTCAGAGAGCTGGAGTGTGTGCTAAAATGTGATGATAAAAAAGAACAAGGCAGGTGCTATTCTCCAACCAGCTCATACTTTTCTACTTTTGAAAATGTTTCTGGTTTTCTGTGTGACTATTAAAACAAACAGTATATACAAATCAAGCTGAATGTAGAATTTTAAAATGTAGGATAAATAAAATTTGTGCAGCTTGATCTTCAGTTGTTTAACCACATTTTTCTAATGACTACTCCGATATACCTTGGGAGATTGAATAGTAAGAAATTATGAAGAAATATAAGTAATTAATGCTTTACTGTGTGTTATCTTATTTTCTAGTATTCTCCACTGCTGAAGAAACTATACTGTCAGATTGCAAAGACATGTCCAATCCAGGTGAAACTGGCCTCACCACCACCTCCAGGTAGTGTGGTGCGTGCAATGCCTGTCTACAAAAAGGCTGAGCATGTGACTGAAGTGGTGAAACGCTGCCCCAATCATGAACTTGGCAGAGATTTCAATGATGGTGAGTTATCAAGTGCAATTAATCCCTCTCTTCTTATCGACTGCAATTCCCTTAGGTAGTCCAGATGGGCAATGACACCAATTAGAAAATTTAGAGTACAGATACATTCGTTCAAATCCAGCAGCCTTAGGTTTAAGGTTGTACCAGATTTTGGAACTTGCCAGTTTTCAGAAAACGTTTGATGCATTATTTGAAATCAAAACACCTTAATCTCATGAATAGGGGACAAAAAAAGTGAAGTGATCTGAAAAGCAAAATAGTTTATAGGTCATATGGTATCAGGTGAAATACAGAGGGAGATAGAAGAGGAATGGGATCACAGTATTGATCAGGATATCAATTATATAGCGAACAGGGATAATACCATATGCATAGAAATAAAATTCACAAAAGGGGCAAAAGTACACACTGTTGGGTGTGTACTACAGGTCCCAAAACAAAGAGATCAAATATGTAATCAAATTTCAGAAAAGTATAAGAATCATAAAAGGCTGTAATAGTAACATCCCAAATAGCAACTAATGTTTTAATGTTCAAGATAGACAGGGAACTATTTAAATTCCATCCAGGAGAATTTCTTTTTAGCCAGTATGCAGGAAGTCAGTCAAGGAATAGGGCAGTACTGGACCTGATATTTGGAAATGAACCTGGGCAGATGGAAAGTATATCAGTACAGGAGCATTTTGGAAATAGTGATCATAACTCAGATATATTTTATTCATTCACAGGATGGGAATAGGATAATTAAGAAGGCATATGGGATGTTTGTTTCAGCAATCATGGCATAGAGTATAAGAGCAAGGAGATATTGTTGGATAAAAACTGAAGATCTGCAGATGCTCTAAATCAGAAAGAAAAACAGAAATTGCTGGAAAAGCTCAGCAGGTCTGCCAGTACCTGTGGAGAGAAATCAGAGTTAACCTTTCAGGTCGAGTGACACTTCCTCAAAACTCTTCTGAGGAAGGGTAACTCGACCCAAAGCATTAACTCTGATTTCTCTCTACAGATGCTGCCAGACCTGTGGAGCTTTTCCAGCAATTTCTGTTTTTCTTTCTGAGGTAATGTTGAAATTGTACAGAGCATTGGTTGGGCCACAACTGCAGTTCTGGCCACTTTACTTTAGAAAGGATGTGATAACACTAGAGGGGTTACAGAGGATGTTGTTGCCTGGGATGGAGCAATTGAGCTATACGGAGAGATTAAATACGCTTGAATTGTCTTCTTTAGAGCAGCAAAGACTGAGGTGGGACATGATTGAAGTTTATAAGACTTGAACAGGGTTCCCCTTAGTTGAGGGGTCAGTCATGAGAGGGCCCAGCTTTCGAGTAAAGGGCAGCAGATTCAGAAGAAAAAACATTTTTATCCAGCAGGTGGTGGAAATCAGGAATGCACTGCCTGGGAAGGTAGTGAAAGCTGGAAACCCTACAACCTTTTAAAAATATTTGGATGAGTACTTCAAATATTATAACATTGAAGGATATGGGACAAGTACAGGAAATTGGGATCAGTGCACTTTTAGTGGTAGCTTTGTCAGTACAGACTCAATGGGCTGAAGAAAGGTTCCAATGGGCTCAGTGTTGAAGTCTTTATTATTTGTGGTTTACATTAATAACTTGGACTTAAATGTAAGGGAATCAAGATGTTTGCAGATGGACCTGAAAACTGCTGGTAGTAATAGTGAGGAGGATAGCTATAAACTGCAGGAGGATATCAACAGTCTGGTCAGGTGGACAGAGCAATGGCAAAAGGAATTTAACCTTGAAAAGCTGGAGATACGACACTTGGAGAGAGCCAACAAGGCAAGTGATTATATTATGACTGATTGGACCTGGGAATTACCAAAGATCAGGGGGAGCTTGATGTGCATGTCCACAGATTCCTGATGTTGGCTGGGTAAGTAGATAGTGGTTCAGAAGGCAAATGAAATACTTGCTTTTAGTTTAAGCACATAATACAAGAGGAAAGACGTTACGCTGGATCTTTATAAAATGTTGATTAGGTCATAACCTTGTGCACCTCAATCAGGTCTCTTTCCAAGGACAACAACCCCAGCTATCCAATCTGGAGTACTGTTTGCAGTTCTGATGACCACATTGTGGGAAAGAATTGATTCCACTAGAGAGGGTGCAGAGGTGATTAACCAGATGCTGTCTGGACTGAATGCCTTGCTAAACTGCATTCAGATCACATCAAACTCATTGCCATCATCAACAGTCCAGGTTATCTCCTCAAAGAATTTGATAAAGTTTGTCAAACACAGCCTTCCCTTAACAAATCTGTGCTGACCATCCCTAATAAATTCCTGCCTCTCTAAGTGCAGATATATTCTGTTGGAATTCTCTCATAACTATCCCATCATCGAGATCAGACTGACTGACCTGTAATTTTCTGGAGAGTTTGGATAGATTAGATTAGATTAGATCCCCTATAGTGTGGAAACAGGCCCAGGCTGGGATTGTTTTCCTTACAACAGCAAAGATTTAGAAAGGACTGTATAATTATGAGGGCAGTGATTAGATGGATAGAAAGGCATTTTTTCCATTAGTATTGGGGGTCGATAACCAGGAGGCACAGATTTAAGGCAAGCAGTTGGAGGCTAAGAGGAGAATTGAGATTTTGTTTTTACACAGAGCGTCATGGGAGTCTAGAACTTATTGCTTGAAAGGGTGGTTGAATCAAAACCTTGAACAATATTTAATCAGTATTTAGATATTTACTTGTGTTGCCAAAGACTCCAGGGCTATTGTCCAACAGTTGGAAAATGGGATTATGATAATCAGATCTCAGTAGAACATCGTGGAAACAACGGGCTGAAAGGCTTTCTTTTGTGCTGTAAATTTCTCTGAATTTAGATTAACGACCATCTTACTCCTGAGATTCATTTTTCATGTGTTGGATTTAATAACCCTTTCATGTATGATGAGAAGACATAAATAAAAAAAACTGTCTGGTTTAGATTGCTTGATTTGAGAGAATGTATCTGTTTGGTTTTCCAGCTCTTTCCTGTCCTGAAAGCGCTGACCCATCATTTCACATTGATTATTCCATTCTGTTCTGTTAAAATCAGTGATACCTCTCTCTCTCTCTCTTTGGAGAATCAAACCTGAAGGGATCACAGATCAGAAAATTAAGATTACACTACTGTAGCTAATTCTCTGACAAGTGGTCCCAAATACAGCTCACCATCACTTTATTTTCCTTGAGTAGTATTCGACACTTGCTCATCTGCTCGCCAAACTGTTTTCTCATTCATGTGTCATTATGAGAAAATTAAAATGACTGAAAGAGTGTAAGGGGGTAAGAACCAATGGTTGAATGTTCTGGTAAGTGGTAGCCTATTCAGTACTGTCAGAAAGGTTTGTTACAGTGAACTTTGAGCAGTTACTCCCTGTAACAGATATGCTTGTGGCTACAAATCTACCCCCACATCATGGAACTGGTAGCACTTCCCACAGTGAATTCCAGGCATGGCTTGAGCATAACTTTTGCAACCATCTTTGGTGCTAATGAGGGTACTGGGGATATGCACTCCTTTCTCACACAGTTTGTGAAGAAGCAAAAATTATTCACCGAATTAACAATGAACTGAATAGAACTTGCCTTAGATTGAAGTTAGCTTGAACTCAGGACTGTCTGCTCTGTGAAACAGGAGCATTTATATCCTTGCAGAGAAACAACTCATTCATTTTAAATTGGTTGTTTATTTTATCATACATTTTCCAGTCTAAAAGTCTCCCTATGAAGATGGGCTGGATCCATGGTTTATGTAAGCAATTCCACCTACACTGTATTCCTAATCACTAACCCCAGCTCTCTCCACCCTTCTTCACATGTTCCAAATAATTCTGTACATGTCAATACTGCAAAGTCCTTTGTACTTGCAACTTCCAATTCTTCATGTGATGTAATCTGCGTACTTAACTAGCGAAAGTACACCCCACCCCACTTAAACCATGATGAAAATGAAATTTATCTTTCACCATCCATACTATTTGTTGCCATATTCAATTATAAAGCAAAGTAATGATGCCAAAGTCCTACCGGATCATAGGACTGCCCTCTCATTAGAGAAGTGGTGGTTTAACCTGACAGTCACCATGCCTTATGTGGGGAGAGATTCAGAAGAAGAGTCCTTCTAAGAAAGATCTCAAAACTAAAAGCAACCTGGTGGAAAAGAGAAAAGAATGCCTGACCAATAACAGGGGGAATTGATACTTCTCTTCCCAATGTTATTTGTATTTCCCTGTTAATCCTTCGCTGAAAATGCAGACAGGAATTACTCCCTCACCTAATTCAAAACCAATTGCTCAGCAATGCAACCTGGGACTGGCTCTTCCTTTGACTTTCCTTTCTTACCTGTTGGGAAATAAGTGGGTATTTTCTCAGCAGCTGATGCTAGCAACACAGCCGAGATCATAACTCAATGTACGTGGGGTTGCAGCCACAACTCTGTGCATGCAGGATTCAGCATACCAAAAGGTCTTAATGTTCTTATCTCTATCACTGGATATGGTATAATTTGCCAATTTTTCCAAGCCCAAGGGCTTTACAAATGACAACCAATGAACAAACTGTCAAAATTTGCCAATTTATATGTAAATTGTTTGTTGTCAGGAACCGTGCCAAACTTGCAATGAAGTATAACAATTTGCCTTCTGCAATCGAGCTCAGTATCAAATTTTCAACTAGCTTTATGTTTGCCAAGTGAAAATTTATCATGCCCACTTATTAACTACCTGCAGGTAAGGCCTTGTTGTAATTGTTATCTGGATTATTTCTGTCGGTTAGATTGTGATGAGTTTATTAAATAGTGTTGGTAGAAATAAAATAAATCACCTCATTGATACCACAGCTATTTACTACATTCAGCAAATTCTGTTTGGCAGCAATGTTATTATAGAAATGAACTCTGAACGTATAGGGTCCTCATGCTTTGCTTTGCCAGACAGTGCAGTTATGACCCACCTTCTCCATTGCTTCCTACATGCAATGAAATTTCCAAATATAGGTGAAAATCGATTATCTTGATCTAATTTCCTGTTTAGATAAATACAGTTTGGTTACAGCCTGGTGTAACGCAGACTCTTTCCAATATATGTGCTGATATCAACCATGACAGTGGTACTGCAAATGATCTTTGTGCTTCTAGATTAATGATGAGAAAAAGAGGTCAATTTCCCCTTCAGGATTACTCGTCACTAACTCCTTCTGGGTGAGGACATGATTATGATTGGGTTAAGGCTCATACTCAATCACGATACATCTCCACAGCTGATTAATTTATCAGCAACCTCAAATTACATTTATTATTTACAATAATATTATCTGTGCATATTGGCCGCTTGAGTAAGACTGAAAGCTGAATGACATTTATTGATCTTTCCTAAAATGAGGAGAGAAGAGGAGAAATTGGAAAAGGAAAACAAGGTTGTTAGTGAATTGAAGCCTGTAATCCTACCTCAGGAATCTGTCTTCTGAACCCTAGACTGAGTTGGTGCGTGATAGTCCATTGAGATCTTCATGACTCTCATTCTGTTTATTCACATGTCATTCCAGATAAGTAATAAAATGGAGTAAGTTAGACAAATGAAAAATGTTATCATTTCACTGTTGGGTCCGTGTGCTTCCTTCTGGGGGAATCCTCATTGGACCGTCATTATTCAGTCTGTCTTGGTCACATTTTATAGCCTTGTATGTCACTGCCGTCCTTCCAGGCCAGTCTGCTCCAGCAAGTCACCTGATCAGGGTGGAAGGAAACAACCTTGCTCAGTACATTGATGACGCTGTCACAGGACGGCAGAGCGTCTTGGTGCCATTTGAGCCTCCACAGGTATATTGCAAACATTTGTCTTTACTTTTTGCTTTTATTTCTGAGCAAAGTAGATTAGATGGAAATGTCCCTGATCCAGTTAGGAAGGAAGATATATTTCTGTGAAATGTGAACAAATAAAGAAGTTTGGCTCATCCTAAAATAATTGTGCTTCACACTTTGATCATAACTGCAATAGAATCATGAATTAGGAGTAAGTGTCTTTTGTAATATTTTCAAAGTCCAAAGATGTGCGGGTCAGGTGAATTGGCCATGCTAAATTGCCTGTAGTGTTAGGTGAGGGGTAAATGTAGGGGTATGGGTGGGTTGCGCTTCGGCGGGTCGGTGTGGACTTGTAGGGCCGAAGGGACTGTTTCCATTCTGTAAGTAATCTAATCTAATCTAATCCAGGGCCCAAATATTCCAGCACTGGTAGAGGTAACTCAGTGTGTATCAATGCTAGTCCCCAACCTGACTAAATGAGTAGGGTTTGCAGCAGTAAGGGCATCCAGCTATAAAACTACCTGCCAAATTCAAAAAAAAGGGTGGCTGTTATGAAAGTGATCAAACAACATTGTTAAAAATCACACAACACAAGGTTATAGTCCAACAGGTTTAGTTGGAAGCACTAGCTTTTGGAGTGCTGCTCCTTCGTCAAGTGATTGTGAAGAATAAGACCAAAAGACACAGAATTTATAGCAAAAGATTGTAGTGTCATGCAACTGAAAGGATATATTGAATAAATCTGGATTGTTGTTAAGTCTTTCATCTTTTAGAATGGATTGCAGGTAATATGTAATATGTAAATCCCAGAACTTCCTTTAAGTCACCTTCTCAAGATAACTTAAGGTTTTATAACAAAATGTGACATCTCAGCTCAGACATGGATTAAAGGTAAGGTTAGAGTCTGTCTGTATCCGAGTCTTGAGTCAGACTGGTTCTATTTACAAAGTGGAATTTACAAACAATTTCATATATTGACTGCCTGCAGAGGTTGATCGGCAAGTTAAGTACCCCTGAGGATGGCCTCAACTGGGACCTCGGGTTCATGTCACACTACAGGTGACCACACTATACTGTATACACACACACACACAGCACACATACACACACACTCTCAAATACTCACTCGCGCATGCAGACCCTCTCTCATACAAACGCTCTCTCTCATACATACACCCTCCACACTCATACCCTTGCACACACTCTCTCACAGGCTTACACTCCATCACACCCGCGCACACACTTTATCAAGCTTTCACACGTGCAAATACACTCTATCTCACGTGCACACACTTTCTGTCTCTCTCATGCACACGCTTACGCTTATAAGTCTATGGGGTGAATTTGTATTTGCAGAATTATATTTGCAGATACATTCTATTTTGCTCAAAAAATACACAGTCTGTAGGCAGTCAATGCAGACAGTTAATACACGTAATATTTTGTAAATTCCACTTTGGAAATAGAACCAGTCTGACTCAAGATTGGAATACAGACAGACTCAAACCTCACACCTTTAATGCTTTGTCTGAACTGAGATATCACCTTTTGTTATGAAATCTTAAATTATCTCGAGAAGGTGACCTAAAAGAAGTTCTGGGATTTACATATAAATGAACCGAAACCTGCAATCCATTCTAAAAGAAGAAAGACTTAACAATCCAGGTTTGTTCAATGTATCATTTCAGTTGCATGACACTGTAATCTTTTGCTATAAGTTGTGTCTGATGGTCTTATTCTCCACAACCACCTGATGAAGGAGCAGCGTTCCGAAAGCCAGTGCCTCCAAATAAACCTGTTGGACTATAACCTAGTGTTGTGTGATTTTTAACTTTGTCCACCCCAGTACAACACTGGCTCATCCACATCAGAACCACCATTGTGGAATTCCCATGTAACATGGGAAAAGAGAAAAAAATTAAGAATCATTCAAATAGATGATGAATGTGGATCAGGCTCATCAGTTAGTTATACTCTCCAGCTAGATTATCCTTGCAGTTAAAACTTGAGCAATTTGTATCCATTCATGGGATGTGGCATCACCAGCTTAGACAGAATTATGGACAAATGTATCTGCAAAGGGTAGATTGGTGAGGACAAGATCAAGAATGATTTTCCTTCTTGCTGGTTCCCTTACCATCTGATGTGGACCCAATCTGGCAAGTGTATACATTAGGACATGGCCAACTCATTCAGTAGTGTTGCTACCTAGCTGATGAGAGGTATTGAAGTCCAACACCCAGAATGCATTCGATGTCCCTGCACACTCACTGCTTCCTCTGAGTAATGTTGAATGTAAAATGATTAATGGTTCATCAGCTAAGTGGGGTTATTGAGTGGTAATCAGCAGGAGGTTTCTCGCCATGTTTGACCTGATGCACTGTGATTTTTAAAAATTCATTGATGGGATGTTGATGTTACAGGCTAGGCCATCATTCATTGTCCATCCAAAGTTGCCCAGATGAGTCAACACATTGCTGTAGGTCTGGAGTTGCCTATAGGCCGAACTTCATGGTGTTCGCAATCAATGTTCAGGTTTCCCAGGGCATGGCTATGTCAGTCTGTTGCTCGACTAGATTGTGAGACTGCTCTCTCAATTTTCATATATCTTCATAAAGATGACTTTGCAGGACTAAAATGCTTTGTTGCCTTTTTCATTTCTGATGTCTAGTTCGTTGCCACATGGCCCATCCAGTTTCATTCCTTTCCTTAGACTTTGTAACAGTTTGATATAACAAAGTTTCTTGCTCAGCCACGTAGCTGTTGTATGTAGAGCAGACCAAGTAAAAACGGCAGATTTCCTTTTCTAAAGCACTCTAGTGAACCAGATGAATTTTAAGACAGTCAACAATGATCACATTCGGCTATCTTTCAATTCCAGATTTCTATTGAATTAAAATTTCATAATCTGCCACGATGGATTCAAATCTATATCTTCAGAATATTAGTATGGGACTCTGAATTACTGCTATGCCACCACTTCTCCAGTATATGAGAAATTATAACAAGATATAATAATGTAGAAATTATTATGTTTGAGATTATTAAAACTATGTTAAGCCAAATTCTGGATCCTGAATCAAAATTGGTATTTTATGTAAGAAAATCCCTTAAATGACAGAGTCCTGAGGTTATACTGACACCTAGTGTAAGATATGGAATGGTTATTGTTGGAATCTAAAGGGCACATATTCTGCCATCACTTAATGAGAACAGGGATTAAAACCATAAAAAATATTGCAGTATCAGGTAAATTCTGATTGTTCTTTTACCTAATAATGCACTTAGTATGTATCACAGTGTTAAATCTTGTACATCACATACTGAGTTAAAACTGTCAGTTTAGAATATAAGGTAGTAAGGACAACAAATTCTGAAAACAGTATCACAAGGTATGTCCTTTCTTATGCCTAGGCTAGACCCTTCAGCTGTGTCATTACAGTGATATGCAACTGTGAAGGAGTTGCCCTAGAATTTCTGAACGATGAACTCTCATAGCATCGGATCAAAATTGTTCAGGGAAATCTCCTGCTGATTACCACCTATTGCCCCCACTTGGCTGCTAACTCAGAACTATTCTGTGCTGAACAGAACTTGGAAGAAGTAATGATGGTGGCATGAGCAATGATGTAGTCTGGATGGTGAACTTCATTATCTATAACCAAAAGTGGCTAAGTTGCATCAACACTGATCAAGCTGGCTGAGTTCTAAAGGATATAGCTGCTAGAGTGAGTCTGAGGCAGGGAGTGGGGAATCAACAAGAAAGATCTAGTTGACCTCAGCTTCACCAGTGTGTCTCTCTTGGATTCAGCTGACCATAGCAGTATGTAGACGTAACCGCTGCAAAGTCTTTGTTCGTACAAAGTTATATATTCATACTACAGACACACTTGCTAAATGACACTGACTTTGAACAGAAGTAGCAATTCAGCAGTGGACATCCATGAGGTGCTATGAACCATCAGAAGAGAACAGTGGCCAAACAATGCCTTACAAGGGAAGTTAGAGAGAGTATTAGATGCAAAAAAGAAACATCCAAATTGGCAAGCAGAAACAATAGACCTGAGAACTGGGAACAGTGTACAAGTCAGCAAAGGTGGACCAAGGAATTGATTAAGAAGGGGAAAATAGAGTATGAGGGTAAGTTGCAGGGGAACATAAGAACTGACTATAAAAGCCTACATTAGTAGAGCAATGGTGTTGGAGAAATTAATGGGATTAAAGACTAGTAAACCTCCAGGGGCTGATAATCTACATTGCTGAAATAGTGGGTGCACTGGTGGTCACGTTCCAAGATTCTTTAGACTCTGGAATAGTTCTTACAGATTGCAGGTTAGCTCTATAATCCCACTATTTGAAAATAGGAATTATTGACTATTGAGTCTGATGTCAGTAGTGGGGAAGATGTTAGAGTCCATTACCAAGGACTTTATAGAATGAGTACATTGAAAACAGTGGTATAGTCTGACACAGTGAGCATGCATTTACAAAAATGAAATCATGCCTGACAAATCTACTGGAATTCTTTGAGGATTTAATAGTAGATTTGATCAGGGGAGCCAGTGGGTGTGATTTATTTAAACTTGCAGAAGGCTTTCGATGAAGTTCCACATAATGTGTAAAACTAAAGTGTATAGGATATTGGCTGATGTATTGAGGTGGATAGGAAATGGTTAGCACATAGGAAACAAAGAATAGGAATAAATGGATCTTTTTCTGAATAGCAGGCAGTGATTAGTGGTGTACTGCAAGGATTGGTACTGGGACCCCAGCTGTTCACAGTATAGTTAATGATTTAGATGACGGAACTAAATATAATATCTCCAAATTTGCAAATGACTCAAAGCTGAATAGAAGGGTGAGCTGTAAGGAGGATGCAGAAATGTTGCCGTGTGATTTGGATAAGTTGAGTGAGTAGGCAAGTGCAGTATAATGTGGATAAATGTGAGGTTACCCACTTTGGTACTAAAAATAGGAAGGCAGATTACAACTTGAACAGCTATAAATTGAGAGGGGAATGTTCAACAAGACTTGGGTTTCCTCATGCCCCACTTGCTAAAAGTAAGCATGCAGATGCAGCAGGCAGTAAAGAAGGCGTTGGTCTTCAGAGTGAGAAGATTCAAGTACAAGAACAAGGATGTCTTACCAATACAAGGCATTGGTGAAGCCACACCTGGAATAGTGTATGTAGTTTTGGTCTGCTTATTAGAGGAAGGATGTTCCCAATGGATGTTCCCAGGGGTCATAATTTAAGGATAAGGATCTTTTTGAACTGAGATGATGAGAAATTTATTCACCCAGAGAGTAGTGAGCCTGTGGAATTCACTACCACAGAAAGTGGTTGAGGCCAAACCATTTTCAAGAATGAGGTAGATATAATTCTCTGGCTGAAGGGATCAGGGGATAAGAGGATATGGATGAGGGTATGGAGCTTGATGATTAGTCATGATTATATTGAATGGTGGAGTAGCTTGAGGGGTCAAATGGCTCTCTTGCTCCTATCATCTATGTTTATATGTAACCTTATGGCCCAATACGACCCACACGCTAAAATTATCATCAGGTTGGGAAATCAGCTCTGGTTCAGCAAAGAGTGCAGAAGGAAATGCCAGAAGCAGCACCAAGTATACCTAAAAATGAGTTGTCAACCTGAAGAAGCTACACAACATGTCTACTTATATAAAAACAACAAACTGGATGCTGGAAAACTGAAATAAAAACAGAAGAAACTCAGTAGGACTGGCAGCATCTGTCGAGAGAAAAACAGGGTTAGCATTTCGAGTCCTGACAAAGGGTCACTCGACTCAAAATGTGAACAAAGAATGATGTCAGACATGTAACAGGCAGGGCTGAGTGATCCCAAAATCACAAGATCTAAGTTCTGCTATCCTGAATGATCCTGTCATGAATAGTGATGGATCATTAAACAACTAACAGATGGTGATTACTCTACAAATATCCCACCCTGAGTTATGGAGGAGACCAGTATATCAATGCAAATGACAACATTGAAGTATTTGATCCACTTCAGCCAGAAGGGCTGAGTAGATTATCCATCTCAACCTCTTCCTGAGAACCCCAGAATCTCAGATTCCAGTCTTCAACATGATTCCACATGAAACTGAAACATGGCTGAATATGCTGAATAAAAGAAAAATTGGGAGACTTGACAAAATTCCATAACAGTACTGAAGACTTGTGCTCCAGATTTAGTTGCAGCCGAACTGTGCTGTTCCATATAACTACAACTGTAACATCTACCTAACAATATAGAAAACTACCCAGGTATCAACATCCCTAAGCTGCATGGATGTACAGTTGTTGGGAGGTTCCACAGTTTCTGACGGGCTTGTCAAAGCATTGGTTTCTACTTTAGGAAGCTCCTGACACACAGACCTCAGATATCCATGCAGCATGAAAAATGTTAAGAGGGAATATTGCCAGGTATGTTGTGAATACAAAAAAAAACAAAAGGACAAATTCAACTCAGTTAATTATTATCAATCTATTCTCAACATTAGCAAAGTGATGAAAGGGAGCATCAAAAATGCTATTTGGTGCAATTACAAAGGAATAATCTGTTCATTTAAGTTCAGTTTCACTTCTGCTAGGGCCACTTGGGTCCCCAAGTCCTTAAAATCTTGGTTCAAACAAGGTTAAAAGAGCTGAACTCTAGAGGTGGGCTGATAGTAACTGCTCTTGACATCAATGCAGTATTCGACTAAGTATGGCATCATGGAACCTTAACAAAACTGGAGTCAATGGGAATCAGGGAAGTCATACCTAGCACGGTAGAAGATGGGTTTGTTTCTTGGAAAATTCAAACAACTCAGCCCAAATACATCACTGCAGGAGCTATGTCCTAGGCCCAACCTTCTTCACCTGTTTGACTAGCACCTCATCCACCCCACCTTCAACATTCATTGCCTTCACACTGATGCACAGACAGCATCTTCCAAACTGATGACTTCTACAACCTACGTGGACTAGAGCAGCAAATGCATGGGGACACCATCATCTGCAAGGTACCCTCCAATATATACCATCCTGTCTTAGAACTGTATCATGATTTCTACATTATTGTTGGATCAAAATCCTGGAACTCCATTTCTAACAATACAGTGGGTCTTCTTACAATTCTAGAACCTAGCAGTTCAAGGCAGCAGCTCATCATAGCCTTCTCCGGGGCAATTACAGATGGGCAATAAGTACTGTCCTAGTCAGCAACACCCACAGCCCTTGCACAAATAATAAAAAACCAACCTTGAGTTGATCATGGACAAGTACTAAAAAGAAATGGTAGATTGGTATTGCAGTAATGTCCTTTTGCTGTGTTAAATGGAGAAATTCCAATGAACTGCTATAACGGAGGGCATCAATAATGTTTAGAAAAGAAGTTGTGCTAAATGTAGAAGCAAACTTTAGGAGATAGGAAGATGGTAGATCCACAGCTTTGAGGTTGTTAGTAAGAAATAGTTGAAGTGGAGATATGAAATGGAACTTATTTTCAATGCTATTACTATTATAACACAGATTTATACTATAATGTTATGTACTGATTTGTTTATTGCATAGTACTATACGGAATGACTGATCTGTCTGCTTTGGATAGGTAGGAACAGAGTTCACTACAATTCTCTACAACTTCATGTGTAACAGTAGCTGTGTAGGTGGAATGAATCGACGACCTATCCTCATCATCATCACCTTAGAAACAAGAGAGTGAGTAGCCATCTCTAAAGAATGTTGTTTTACAATCACTGTTGCTCAGTTTCAAAGTCATTCATAAAAGACGCAAGAGGGAAAGCTGACATTCAGGGTAAATGGTTGAATTTTAGCAGCCCTCGGGGGATGAAATCAGAGGCAAAATGGCTTGCAAATTACCTGTTGACTTTCCATTGTTATTCCATTTGCCAATGGTAAAAAAAGTGGCAGGTGGTTCATGCACCTAAAATGCATCTGAGACACTTAAGTGACCATTTAAGGATCTTGTTGGCATTTTATAAGTGGTTGGGCGTCCCCAGACCTACCTGTGAATTGGGTGTTTGATGTTGGCAACAGTCTGCTGTCCTTACTGGGAGTTACTTAGCCTTTGCCACTGTGCAGTCCAAGGTTCTGCTACCCACCAAAGCAGGATTGTCTCCCATTTTGGCTAGAAGCTGCAGGACCCTTGCCACCTCCAGAAAATTCATTCCTTTGTATCACCATTTGGAAGTTACTCAAGGTGATTCTGTTCCAACCATTGTACGAATCTGTATTCTCTTTCCCATCCCTGCTGAACCAATTTTGCTCCCTGTCTCCCAATGGACCATAAATATAACTTCTTCCCACATATTACGGATCCAGAGTCTGGCCTCATGCAACCTAAGTCTCTCAAGGCTTGGATTCTTTAGTTTTATCAATTATATCTCTAGTGCAGGCTCTCTCCTTCATTGCATCTTCAACTGCCTTTTCCCCCTTCTGAGGAACAATCTGCAAAAATCTTTCTACCTCCCTTTCCATATTTAAAAGCCTTCTTAAATAATTTCTTCAAACAGAGGTTTCTGATCCTTCAGATTCCCACAAAAGTACAACATTTGCTCCAGTTCTCCTCTATGTGAAATGCCTTTGAAGGTTTTTCCTCAGTAGAGGCAGCATAGCTACTTGGGTTCACTGGGTGATGGTCATGGTGAGGTTCATGCAATTCTCTATCAAATGAATGCCCTTGTCATCTCCTTCAGTGGCCAGGTACTTGGACGCCGCTCATTTGAAGGTCGAATTTGTGCTTGCCCAGGAAGAGATCGAAAAGCAGATGAGGACCATTACCGTGAGCAGCAAGCCATCAATGAGAGTGCAGCAAAGAATGGAAATGGTAACAAACGCAGTAAGTCTTGCAGGTCTGAATACAGGCAGGTGATGAGTTTGATGGTTGAAGGTGCCATTGGTGTCATTAATATTAAAATTAGATTAGACAGTATGGCATCCTCTGTCTTGGTCTTCCATGCTATAGCTTTCAAAAGCTGAGAGATCAACCTGGTCTTAGTTCTCACCATTAAACTTCTCATTGTCCAGATTATCTTGAAAGGTTTCTGTTTACTGTCATTAGCCATGCAGCCTCTACATACAATGACGCAAATACAATGAGATCATCAATTCAACATAGATAGGAATTCCTGGCTGCATGACACCGCTAGTTAGTCCACAAAGGCTACACATTACCAAACCATTGTTTTTATTTTATTCACAATTAAAATTCTGTGTTACTGTAAGAAAAACATGGAATTTAATTTCAAACTTCTGTTCAATATAAATGCATAACAGCCTTTATGCTGCCCAATCTGGCCTGGGGTAATTTAGGAGATTCAAAGTGAAATATCTTAGAAAAGATTATTAACTACAGAGGAATGACAATGAAAAATGACTAGATGCTACTGTCTTTTGTGTTTCAGCCTTCAAACAGACACCACAGGGAGTTCAGGGGCCTAATACAGGTATCAAAAAGAGGAGGCATGGAGACGAGGAGTTCTTCTATGTACCTGTGAGTATTTACTTCTTTAGCCATTGAAGCAATTATGTTGCCTCCTTAGCTCACTCTATACTTATACTCACTCTATACTTTCTCTACCACTTGTAACAACAGGAAGCTTTCACAGTTAAATAGTTCAGTGATGTTTGCAGAAACAGGACTTAATCTGCAGAGTAGGATTGGGTGCTTGTAGTTCTCCACTCCTGTTTTGTGTGTGAATGTAAGCAAGAATACTTGATGGACTATTTAATGCAATCTTATTCTTGCCCAATTCTCAGACGAGTTCTCATTTTATGAGCTTTTGCAGTGCAGTGGTAATGTCCCTTCCTCTGAGCCAAAAGGCCCAAGTTCAAGATCCATCTTTTTCAGAGATATGTAATAACACATCTGAACAGGTTGATTAAAAATATCAATGCTCACCCAATATCTATATGTGCACACTTCCAATCACTGATCACTCAGATCAGTAAGCCTAGCCAATTAATCCATTCCCAACCCCCACCACATCTGTAGTTAACTGTTGCACCACCACCAGCCAGACCAAAATTAGATGAATCTTTACATTTGTTTCCTTTTCCATTTGATTATATTGATCAATAACAACTTTCATCTATTCAACACTTTTGCAAATCGTTTATTGATTATGTTGTAAAAGATACACAGGACTTTGATTAAGGACAAGGACTATCAGCTAGGATACACGTTGTGATGCTGCATCCAATTAATAAGCCAACTATCAAAGAAAAGAATTGAGTCTTGCTTTGTAATTCACAATCTGTCTTAGAAACATTTAACACCCTTAACATTCCAGGCACTTCCAAAGCAGAGTATAAAGAAATGGGATACTGTGTTATGAGGGATCACATTACTAAATGGTATTCAAAGAGATAGATCCTTAAAGTGCAGTTGAGAGAACTGGTTTAGACAAATAAATGATAAGTTGAACATTGGTGAAGAGAAGGCACCTCTTTACAAAATAAGCAGGATCACCATTGGACAGTGGAACAGTTCACTTTCTGCAACCCACTCCCCAAAATTTTGAAAAAACTATATTTTTAAATAATGTTTATATTAACCAAAGTGAAAGGTGATAATAAAAAGACTTGTAATTATAAAATGCCTTTTATACCCCCAGGACCTTCAAAAGCATATTACAGTCAGTGAAGTACTTTTGAAACGTCATGATGGTTATGATACAGGAAAATCTGCAACTGTTTTGCACACAGTAAGATCCCACACCCAGTGATGAGATAATAGTTAGAAAATCTTTTCTAATTAGTTAAGGGATAAATATGAGACAGGTTGCCATAGCTCCCCTATTCTTCGATTGTGCTTTGCGATCTTTTACATTCATCTAAGTGGATTGGACATCAATTTTACAACCCACGGAAACATCGACGCCTGCAACAGTGCAGTGCAACACTCTTGTTTTACTACATTGGGAGTGCTAACTTAGACTTTATACACAAGTTCCTGGCATGAGACTTCGAATCACAACCATCTGAGTCAGAGGCAATACCACCCACTGAAAGACAATTGGGACCAAATGTTGAGCAAAGGTACAGGTTTCAATTTAGAGCGTCCTGTGCCAACATCAAAAGTTTTCAGGTTATTCGTAATTTGCATTTTGTTGCAGAATAAACCTCCTTTTATGATTTTTCCCCACAGATGCTGCCAGACCTGCTGAGTTTCTTGAGCAATTTCTGTTTTTGCTTCACACTTACTTGTGCTCCACTACACTCTCAGCCTCAAAAAAGCAGCCCCGTGATATCAATTTGGTACTTCTATTTTCTACACATATCATCCTCAAGACTTCACTGATTGAGATAGGTTAACTGACAATTACTGCAGCAGTATAAAAATTATTTGTGCAATGAACCCACAGCTGTTACTAGGGAATCAGAGATGTAATGTAGTCATGGAAAAGCACTTAGAGCAAATCACATACCCACTGCCTTGGGAATACTGTATGTCCCAGTGTGACTGTTTGCTAGGTTTCAGTTCTTGATACCTGATAGCGAAAATTCATATCCTGCAATTTTGGACCTAGACAGAAATTCAGTTTTCATTTAGTTTTTAAACTGTATTAAAAATGGATCAAAGTGTGATGGGTTCCAAAAACTTGCAATCCTCTTGCAGCTTCTCTTCAATGAGATGTGTTACGCCAACTGGTTCACTTAGCTGCCTTAGCAAAAATAAACCAAAAATGTCCAAATTTCTGTCCCTGAAATCTGTACTTAGTTTGTTGACCTCAACTTTAGCACTAGTTGGAGTGCTACAGTTTCCCTGGGCCATTGAGAGGGTAATTCACCCAGGGTTCTTACTATTTTTTAATTCAGTGGTTTCTGGTTGTTCAGTGAGATCTGATTTGATCTGTCTATGCTTTCTGAACAATGCTTGGGCAAGATCCAAAATTAGAAAATCAGAGGAGAGAGAAGGGGAAAAATACCTTTTCTAAAAAATTAGGTAACAATTATTATGAGTATTAGAAATTAGTCTGATAGTCTCAATATTGCCCACAGGTACGAGGAAGAGAGAATTTTGAAGTCCTCATGAAGATCAAGGAGAGCCTGGAGCTGATGGAATTGGTGCCTCAGCAGCTTATTGACTCATACCGGCAGCAGCAACAGCAACTGCTTCAACGCCAGTTAGTTCCTATATCATTCCTTTTACTTATTCTTACTTAGGTACTTTTCAAAGTTCCTGCAACCATTCCAGTCCCTTCATTTTTTAGTCTAAAATACTCTCTCATCATCTCTTTCATTGAACAATGGCCATCAGCAAGAGACAGATTCCTCCCCAACTTTGATATTCAGATGACAGAACCCATTCCTGCTGTGAAGCAAGACTGCTCATAAGCTTTGTCCTTGGCCAAAACCAAAAAGACACTGGATTGTGAAAAACTCAGTAGAATTACTCAGAAGCTCACTCCCCCACATTTCTATCAGCCATTACATAATAGCCAAACCCAAACTGAACCACAAGTGTAGTCAAACGTGAGATAAAGATATGTTTGCATTCTGCACATCTAGCCAATTGCAGGGTAATACAGTGTAGCAGCTGGTCTTTATTCCCTTTAGACAGCATTGGGTCTTACTGAGTTATGATTCTACAACTATGTACAAACTTGCAGTTCCTTGCCTGGGTGTCCATTTGTCAACTGAATGTCAGCAAGCTATTCAGCTGGGGAGGGTATTGCAATAAAGTCTGATCTTGTTCTTGCCTGACATTTGCATATATTTGTTTCCTAGTAGGCATCATGGTTAGCCTTCAGGATTGGCAGCATTCGTGGGTTTATCTCTGTCTAGTTATAGATGCTGAGAATAAACTAGCTGATTTCAACCAAAAGACTGAACCTGCAAACTTTGAATTCCATTTGGCTCAGTTTCTTACCCATTTCTTTCATGTAGCTTTAGTGAGCATAACAAGTGAAGAAAAGTTCCTAATTCTTTGTAACATGTGGAATAAACTTGCTTTCCAAACTTGCAAATCATTCTTTTATTTTGTTTTGAGCAGACAGCAGGCTTCATCTTCTTATGGCACAGTGATACCACCCACAAGCAAGGTACCCAACATGATGAACAAACTGCCTTCTGTCAACCAACTGGTGGGACAGCCTTCCCAGCACAGCCCGAGTACCTCATCCAACCTTGGACATATGGGTAATTCAACACAGGCACTGTGCATACATAAGGACTTTGGTGCCTTTGAGGATGTGCACATTTATTGACCTCAAGAATCAGCATTACATAGGAATGTGATATTTCTCCTTTCCATTATGTTACCCAACAACTTGTTTCAATTCAAAATCTTAACATCAGCCCCAGCTACTGTATTCTCTGATTTATCCATGTGTGGTCAGATTTTATTAATTTTATTGAGACACATCCACTTTTAATGATTTTGTCCCTTGTAAACATTTTAAATCAATCCATTGTCAGTCATTCCCTTTGGTATAGTCCCCATTTTCACTCCCTCAGATTCAAGAGAAGAAGAATGACTCTAGTGTTAATTGGTTTAGCTATTCATCGCCAAATTTGTCTCAATCAACAAATACTATTGGGTCTCATCTTCCTATGCCAATATTGCCCACTAGTTCAGAGTCATCCTGGAGGGGAATGATATCACAGGATTTCTAGCTCTGCTCTCTCTTTCCTTCAACTTTTTGCCCTACCTCAACTCTCCAAATCAAAATCAAAACTATGAGCTTTTGGATTTCTTGATCACTAAGATTTAGCTGCATTACTATCTTCATCTTGCCCACCAATCTAAACAGCCACTTCTATCTTCCCTTATGACCCCCCCAGTTTACTTTCTCCATGAGACCAATACTCAACTAACCAGCTTCATTCCTGTTCCTCACTATCCATTTTTGCAAACAGTTTTGCCTCCTCTGTTGCTACAACTCTGCCTTTTCATAACAGCATCATCAACCTTCTCATCAAAATATTCTTACTTGACCCTGCAAATTATCAAGCCATCTACAACCATCCTTTCCTCTCCAGTCCCACAATATTTTATCACCTAAGTTTGTAACCAGTTTTTCACCATTCTGTGTTTGAATTTCTCCAGTCAGGCTTCCATTCCTTTCATGGTGCTAATCAAAATCACAAAAGCCATCCTCTGTGACCATAATAGCTTATATATCTTTGTCTTCCTCAAAATTTCTACATGCTTTGACAGGATCAACCACTTCATTCTCCTTTGACACTTTTGTTCTGCTGTCAAGCGCAGTGGGATCCCTTCACTTTTGACACTGTAATCAGAACCATCTGCAATAATGGTTTCTCTTCCCTTCTCCTCACCATTATCTTTGGAGTTTTTTCTGAGGATCCATTCAGTGTACAATGGAATCTCTCATACACAGGAAAAGTGATTTCTCAACTTTAAACAAACATACTGAAAAAGCTGAACAGGTCAAACAACATCTGTGGAGAGAAACAGTTTCATGTCAACATGACCATTCACCAGATTTCCAGCATCCACTGTCTTTTGCATTTATATAGTTGTATAAGTGATTCCCCAATTAAGTTTTCCTAATGTAAAGCAGCATTCAGGGAGAGTACATTCAGGAAACAGCAGGTCCATGCTCAGAAAATCTCGATGTGAATACCAGCTTCTTCCCTTTCAAGTATATTCTATATATTCAAATATATTTCAAGTTCAATTCTGGTCTCCCTGCTGTAGGAAAGATGTTGTGAAACTTGAAAGGGTTCAAAAAGGATTTACAAGGATGTTACCATAATTGGAAAATTTGAGCTATAGGAGAGGCTGAATAGGCTGGAGCTATTTTCCCTGGAGTCTCAGAAGCTATTGGGTGATCTTATAGAGGTTTATAAAATCATGAGGAGCGTGTATAGGGTGAATAGCCAAGATCTTTTCCCCAGGGTAGGGGAATCCAAAACTAGAAGGTGTAGCTTTAAAATGGGAGGAGAAAGCTTTAAAAGGGACGTAAGGGGCAACTTTTTCCATGCAGAGGGTTAGAGGCTGGTCCAATTACATCTAAAAGGCATCTGAATAGGAGAGGTTTAGAGGGATATGAGCTAGATTAACTTATCTGGTTGGCATGAATGAGTTGGACCAGTGTCTGTTTCTGCGCTACATCTCGATAACTCTATATTTGGGCACTTTTGTAAAATATGAATAATGTTTTCTACATTCCAACAAAGTAATTTTTGTGCTAACAAACTGAAGCAAAGGTGGCAAACATTTCATCAACCACCAATAAAAAGTCCAGAGATGAGAAGAAATCAGCATTGAAACAGAGGGGTATTGCCTTCAAATTTTTAAAATTGTGTTTCTGCTTTGTAGGCCAAACTCTAATGAACAGTCACCATCATCATCACCATCATCATATACCAACTAATGGCAATGTGAATGGAGGAAATTCCTCACAATCGGCAGGCATAGGGCCAACTTCACACTGCACTCCTCCCCCACCCTACACCGCAGACCCAGCTTTAGTCAGGTAAGCCGTCAGTTTTACACTGGATAGACCTTTTGCAAATGATCAGCTGTGGATATTTCTTTCCTACAAAGATACCAATTAATTAACTTCATGTAACTTGAAGTCATGTGGGCTCGTGTAATGATGTAACTGTAACTTGATATTCAATTCTTGGATTAGCAAAACAGATTTACCTTTCCCAGTGATGCATCATGGTGAATCTATAAGCATTTAAGCCAGCAGGGCTTCATGATACAATCTTCGATCTCTGCTTTGTAGTTGATACCTGCCAGAGTAGTTGTAGTGATGTCATATGTCCCCTTGATCAGAAAAGATAGAAATTACTCGGGCTTTCCCTCCTCACAATTCAGCAGCCCCTGCTGGAAAACGAGCACTGCAGATGGTGCTTGAGGACAGGATCAGTCTTGGAAACTCTTCTCAAAATCAAACCTGCCAACATTCACTGTTTAGATTCAAAAGTGAATAAAAATCATTTTTGAAGAGAGAGGCATCAGAAGATGACAGGCAGCTTAGGAAATGTCCAAGTCACATCCTTCAGAAGAGAAAGGGTTAGGTTGGTGAGAATAATAACTTCAAGTAGTGATTGGGTAGATGTTGTTACCAAGATGCCCATATTAGCATTCAGCTCAATAAAATCTGTAGCATTTTCTGGTTAATAAACCTGTAATATTTTCTGGTCAGCCCATTCAAGCTCAGTAAACCTGTACTGTTTTGTAGTCAGCCTCATTCTATGTATTTATTGAATTTTCTTTCATAGTTTTTTAACAGGTCTGGGCTGTCCTAACTGTCTGGAATATTTCACCTCACAAGGGCTGCAGACAATGTACCACTTGCAGAACCTTTCCTTGGAGGTACTGTTTACAATTACTTAGGTGGTTATGAACAGAAATAATGACAGCTGGGTTCTTCCCCTTCCTGAAAAATAATGCAAAAGTGTGGCTCATGCTTTGGTAGGATTCCCTGTCTCAAGAGTTCTTAATCTTGAGTATACCAGTTTGGTGAAAGCACATAGCAAATGGGGAATTCCCATTTTGAGGGAGGGGAGAGCCTTCATTAGGGTCTCCTTTGAACAACTTCCTCGCAAACCAGATAGTATAAGGAACCCATTAGTTAGGCAGTCTGTAGGCAAAGCCACATTGAAGCATGAGGTGTTGATGCACCCAATATGCTAGAACAATGCTTTTTAAAAAATACTTAGATATAACGTTGTCCCCATGCCTTCATCCTGTTAAACAATTTTTTAAAAGTTCACTTGCCCCCTTCACCTTCAATGAAGGTGTTGACTTTTGCTTGGATACAGTTCTGTGACCAGTGAACAAGTCCGAGTACTGTGCCATATAATATTTTATGTCTGTCTCTGTCGATCCAATCCTTGCCTGACATAACATGCCCAAAGTCTAAGAGGGGATCACTAAGTTGAAAATAGTAACAGAATTCATCCTGATGTTTCATTCCTTTCCCTGGCCCTCAGTCGCAGAGGCTCATTGTGAACATCAGAATTGCTACTTAGCAGAGACCAGCTAATAAACCATGCCTTGCCTTTTCCAGTCTATATTGTTCAGTTGTACACTACGTTTACCAACAAAACTATCAGTGAATTCAAGAGAGAACAGAATAACCTTCGGTCCTTCATCTGCAAATGCTCCACTTTCTTTTCCTTCTAATAGATTTGGACTTTTAAAAAAATTTCTCCCATCCTCTCCCCTTCTTTTTGATAATGTTGTCCCAGGACAGAGTGGCCGTATGGGAATTTAGAGGATAAGTGGTTCCATGAAAATTACTAAATTATTATCGAAGCTCCTTTCACCACCACGAAGCTCCTTTCACCACCACGAAGCTCCTTTCTCTGTGGGTGCCTGGAAGAAGCCCTTCTGGAGAAGCCATTTTATCTGTAGCAATGTTCCTTCTAAGGTTTTTGGTTGCAACTCACCCTCTAACAGGTTGCTCAAGTGGCCATTCTTCTTGTGTGATCTCAGACAGTGAATGCTGGGAGGTATCTAACCATAAGTAAATTACAACCTGATCCAGTGTCCATCACAAGCACTTTCCAGCAGGAGTCACTTTTTTCAATGTGCTAGATCACTCAGATGTTTAAAGGCTTGTTTCAACCTTCTCAAGATAATGGACAGTAGACAACATATTGCTATCAATTATTGTATCCCGAGAATTCACTTAAATACTCTGGTGCATTCTGTTACTAGGTCATTTAAAGTTACCCTTTTCTTCTTCATTAGGATCTGGGAGCACTAAAGATTCCAGAACAGTACCGCCTTCTGATTTGGAGAGGGCTTCAAGAGTTCAAACAGGGGCACGACTATAGCTCGCAGCAGCTGATCAGGTCAAGCAACAACACCGGCACAATCAGTGGGGAATTGCAGCGCCAACGGGTGATGGAAGCTGTCCACTTCAGAGTGCGTCACACCATCACCATTCCCAATCGGGGGGACGACTGGGGAGACTTTGGTTTCGATGTACCAGACTGCAAGACTCGGAAACAGTCAATCAAAGAGGAGTTTACTGAGAGTGAGCTAAATTAAAGACAGAAAAGGGAAATGCTGATAAAAACAGAAACCCTGCAGTTTTCCATCTTGCTAAAAGCACTGACTGTTATAAAATAAGCTGAGAGTGTGTACATACCATATATGCTGTAGTGCTACAAACCGTTGTCCCTGGTGGGTTCATACCCATGCACATTGAATACTTTATTTGCAAAGCAAAAGGGTTTGGATAATCAAACATGGATCATTGGATCACCTCATCATTGGTTCTTCTTCCAGCTACATTTTTTCTTCTTTCCTTGTCCTTTACCTTCATACAATCAATTCCAACCAGGAGAGTAGATTCCATCCTTCCAGATTTACAGAAGTGCCACAATCCCTACATCCCACCAATCCATGAATACGGGTCTATGGAACTTCTTGTTCCATTTAAACTCAGCAAATTCCACATTCCTCCTACCTCCACCTTTATGTTCTGACAACCTCTTGGGGTTTGACATTCATTGACTTTTTACTGGTCTCCCAAATTATCTTTCTAAACATTCAAAGTTTGTCCGTTCACGGCAGGAGGGGGTGGGTTTGCTGTTCCTCATTATTTATAAAATTGTAAACTTCCATAGTTGAGATTCTTTTTCCTTGATGGTAAAGAAATTGTTTGGTAACATGAACAAAATATGTACTTAAATTTTACAATCACTCCAGTCAGAAAACATTTCAGCTCTATTACAGATCTCCCACCCTTATCTAGTTCTGGTCTTTGTGCACGTTCTCTAACAGACATCTTGTGGGATGGTGAGCATGGCTAGGAGAAAGGATTGAAGCCGAATGAGTGGGGCAATGTGAACATTTTAGATTTACCATTAAAGTGAAGTGACTTGTGTGTCCCAGGAAGGGAGGGGGGATTTTGACAGCTTACTGGATGAGGGCAATCTTCTAAGAACTCTGGGAGTTAAATATGCACTGGAAATATGAAATAAAACAGAAAATGCTGGCTATATACTACAGCATTAAAAATGAAAAATCACCCAATAGCAAGTTATAGTCCAGCGGATTTATTTGGAAGCACTAGCTTTTGGAGCACTGCTCCTTTATCAGATGGTTGTGGAGAACAAGATCATGATCACAGAATTTATAGCCAAAGGAGTCCACTGTCATGGAGATGTGACACATTAAAACATGAAAGATTTAATCTAAAATTGTTTAGAATGGGATATGCTGGTTTCTATTCTTTGACATGTAAATCCCAGAATATCTTTTAAATTACATTCTCAAGATAGCTCAACACAGATAGACTTCATACCTATTGTTAGAAAAGCTGAGAACAGAAACCAGCATATCCCATTCTAAAAGATGAAAGATTTAATCTAATACTGGTTAATCACACATCCATGACACTGGACTCATTTGACTATAAATTCTGATCATGACCTTGTTCTCCACAATCACATGATGAAGGAGCAGCACTCCGAAAGCTAGTGCTTCCAAATAAACCTGTTGGATTATAACCTGGTGTTGTGTGATTTTTAACTTTGTACATCCCAGTCCAACACTGGCTCCTCCAAGTCATAGCATTAAAAAAGATAGAATAACTTTTCAGTTATGGAACTAAAAACTGGAATGGAAACAAACCTTTTAAACATGTTCCAAAGAGTTTTAGTATTTATTCTATTTCCTCTTGCCAACATAAGCACTCGTTGAATGGACTCTTGTGTCTTCCCACATGGCGAATTTAGTCATGGGGAGCATTTAAAAGGGAGACATGTGTGCACCTCGCTCCCTTCCTGCCTGCACCTGCATTAAGTCCATGGTTGGAAGTCTATGGAAAGCCTTTCCACTCCATGTCAAAAGAAAACTTCCATGGTTATTTTTACCCATTTAAGGACGTCAGTCCACAAATTCTTGTCCAGCAGGTGGATGTGTTTGGCGGGAGGTGTCTCCCTTTCAAAGACATGCAGTGCCCAAGTGAGAAATCCAGCATCGGGAAGGGTAGTGGAGAGAAGACTGGGTGGAAATATTAATGCCCTTGCTGCTGACCCCCTTACTGCCATCACTGCCTTTGCCCTGGGTCTGTCCACAAAATCAAGCCTTATGTGTGTGTGTGTGTGTGTGTGTGTGTGTGTGTGTGTTGTTCTGATAGCAATCACCACCTCTGCATAGACTTTACCATTCAGGAGAGTTGCTGGTCAGGAGCTCTTGGTGCGTGAGACTTTCCTTGACTCTTTGACGGTCTGTCGCTGATCTGTTAAATGCCTGATTGGCAAAGAGGCAATTTAGGGTTCTTGCTAGCTCTCCAGTAGCTGACACAAGATTTTGTTATTCTCAGTACGATCCAATTCTAAGAAGGGTTGGTGATCTTCCAGCTCCTGAAAAGCATCTATACCTGACCCAAATGCAATTTTTTTCCTTCTCTTCTAAACTCTTTGGCATGAGCTTAAAATGGGATGACAGCTGTACCACATCATTAAGCAATCTGTTCAGGACCAATTGGTTATTCAGAACTCACCAAGTTAATTCTTGATCCAATCCAGTGCAAAACATCAAAGGAACAGGAAATTTGCAAAGGGTAAAACAAGCTGCAATTTTGCTATTGCTTTCTTAATATACTGTCCAAGAGGAATTTCAACTCTATTTATGTTCAGTTGAACCCTTAGCTAACCTTTAAAATCTACATGAAGGCTATCCTTAGGGGGGCACAGTGGCTCAGTGGTTAGTACTGTTGCCCTACAGTGCCAGGGATTTGGGTTTAATTCCACACTCAGGTGGCTGTCTGTGTTGACTTAGTACATTCTCCCTGCGTCTGCATAGGTTTTCTCTGGTTTCCTCCCACAGTCCAAAGATATTCAGGTTAGGTGGACTGGTTATGCTAAATTGCCCATACTATTCTGGGATGTGCAGTCTAGGTGTAGGTGGATTAGCCATGGGAAATGCAAGTTTACAGGAATGGGTCTGATGGGATGCTCTTCAAAAGGTCTGTGTGGACTAGATAGACCAAATAATCTGCTCCCACTCTATATGGATTCTATAATTCAAGTTGTCTATAGCCCTCTGCATAACGTTGCCTGCCTTATCATTCTCTTACATAGTTGAAATTCTCATCCCTACCTTTACCTCTATGGTTAGCTCTACCAAGTCTCCTTTGAGAGCCCAACTATGTTATATCAAATTGCACATTGTAATCACCTGCATCCTCTCGTATTAAATCCTGATTATCTAAAATCTGTTACCCTCAGGAGGTGAGATAAGTTTCTTATTCCCATAAGCACTGTTTCACATTCTTTGCCTTTAATCATTTGTAGCTCAGGACTTTGAAATGTCATCCTTAACCAATACTCCAGCTTCCTCATTTCCCCTCCCCCCACCTTGTCTCAGTCGGTTCCCTCAACTCAGCACCGCCCTCCTAACCTGCAATCCTCTTCCTGACCTCTCCGCCCCCACCCCACTCCGGCCTATCACCCTCACCTTGACCTCCTTCCACCTATCCCACCTCCATCGCCCCTCCTCCCTACCTTTTATCTCAGCCTGCTTGGCTCTCTCTCTCTTATTCCTGATGAAGGGCTCATGCTCGAAACGTCGAATTCTCTATTCCTGAGATGCTGCCTGGCCTGCTGTGCTTTGACCAGCAACACATTTGCAGCAATGCCCCTTTTCTCCAAGTCAATTTGACAACACATCAGATACTTCTGTAAATCTTCTGTAAAACGCTTCATGTTTAGTGAAGTACTTTGTGATGTTCTGTTCCGTGCTGGTATAAATCTGAGCAATTGTTGTTGCTTAGCAGGGGGGAGGTAGGATTATCCTTACTATTTAAACAAACTGAGTGCCAAGAATAAGATTATTTGTTAATTCGACTGGAAGCTTCACATATTCAAGAACCATAAACAAGAAGTACAATTCTTACTTATTCCATGCATGGCATTATATTGTTAGTAAATTTAACAATCAGAATAAATAACAACAGTTTTAGTCCGATCTTGAGAAGTAACAAGGATGTCATCATCCAATTTGAGTAGGAAATACTAAGAAATAGGAGGTGGCCATTTGGCTCCTCAAATCTGCTTGGCCATTCAGTAGTATCACAGCTGATCTGATATTCCTCACCTCCACTTTCCCTGTGACCCGTGATTTCTCCTACTGACGAAATATATCTGTCTTTGATGACATTATTTGTTTCATTAAAAAACACAGAAGACAACTTAATTTAAATTTTGAGATTAGAAGATATTGGGGATGGTGAATGGGGTTTATGGGGACAAGCTGGGTTATAATTCAACCTTGCTCTCATTGAATGGCAAAACAATAGGTTTGAGAGGATGCACAATCTATTGATATTTTTTATGTGCATTAACCTTTAAAGAGGACTCTGAATTATACCCAGAAACTTGCGCATTTTGTTCTGATTTTAATCAGCTTTCTCAGCTCATGCTTCACAACTTGTTCCTTCTTTTTTTTCTGAGCATAGCAAACACTGAGTCATAGTCATGCATCGTCGGTCCAACTAGTCAATGGTGCACATAATCCCAAACTAAACTAGTCCCATCTGCCTACTTCTGACCCATATCTCTCCAAACTTTTCCTATTCATGTATTTATCCAAATGTCTTTTGCATGTTGTAATTGTCCATCACTATTTCAGGAAAGTCATTCCACACAAAAACCACCCTTCGTCTAAACAAAATTTGTCCGTCATGTCTTTTTTAAATCCCTTTCCTCTCAACTTAAAAATGTACCCCCTTAAGTCTTAAAATCCCCCATCCGAGGAAAAAGACAACTACCATTACCTCTCATTATTTTATAAACTTCTATAAGGTCCTTCAAATCTGGTTTTAGTAGAATTTGTTACTGGCATACCCATCCTTCCAGTTTAATCCAGAGAACCTTAACACCAATTTTGCGTTCAAGGAGAATATCCAAATGACAATACCATTGGAAAACTGTACGCGAGCTTTCATCCTTTAAGTGCTAGTAACATTAGGTAAAATAATTTGCTTCAGAAAATTGATGTTGCCAACATGTTTAACCTTTTTTTTTTAAAAAAAAAGATTCACTCATGGGACATGGGCTTTGCTCAGAGCCAACATTCATTGTTCTGAGAAAGTAGTGGTAGATTTTAAAAAAGAATTTAACCTACTTTTCTCAACATCAGCGATGTAATTACACAACTCTGAAGCAGTTGGGACTTGAATCTGATTCTTTCGGTCCAGAGGTATGCATGGTGATCCAGAGGGGTGGCACAGTGGTTCGCACTGCTGCCTCAGAGCACCACATACCCGGGTTTCATTCCAGCCTCAGGCAACTGTCTGTGTTGAGTTTGCACATTCTCCCAGTGTCTATGTGGGTTTTCTCCAGGTGCTCTGGTTTCCTCCCACAATCCAAAGATGTGCAGGTTAGGTGAATTGGCCATGCTAAATTGCCCATAGTGTTCAGGGATGTGTAGATTAGGTGCATTAGTCAGGGGTAAATATAGGGTCATGGAATGGGTCTGGGTGGGCTACTCTTTGGAGGGTTGTGTGGACTTGTTGGGCTGAAGAGCCTGTTTCCACTCCGCTGGGCTTCTATAATTCTATAATACCTCAAATACCCATACCAACTGATTCTTCAGAGCAACTAGCTATTCTTTGATTGATTAAATCCAAGATTTCCTTTGGTTAGAACATCTGTAAGCATCACATCGGGGAGCTTCGGAAGGACAGGAGCCACTGCATTATCTAAGGATAAATTGCATATTTGCATTCTGTTTAGGCATGGGGAGAAGGCATAAAACAGTCCGAGGGATGCTGGAAATTGTAATTTTATATATATATGCAAGAGCATACCGCGACTTACAATGGTATACAATTGAGATGTATTTGGGGAATTGAAGGCTCCTTACAATTTAAGAGTCAATGTGTTGCTTGACAGAATAATTTTCTGCATGACTTTCTTTCTCTTCCATTTCAGCGCCTGGTCCATTCATTTCAGGTTTTTATATGCATGCTAGATTTTTTAAAAAAATGAAATTCTTTGGAGTGCTGGCTCTTGAGCAAAGCAACAAATTCCATTTTATTAAATTGTGTGTGTGTATATATATTTTCTGATGTATTGTGCAGTGTACACACCTTGCAGGACAAGGGAATTCTACCCCTTTGTTGTATTATCTCATAAGAGAATCTTCTAACCAACTGTGGTAGGTACAGAATTGAGTTGTATAGACATTACAGCTAGAACTAGGTGGTTTTGTATTTGTGCTGTTGTGAAAAGTACTGAGTTCCTGGAAGTGTCTTCATAGAGAAGATGAAACAAAGAGAAAACAGTGGATTCCAGAAAGAAAACTAAAAGGTATTGGAAGTACACAGTGGGTTTTTCACCATCTGAAAGGAAGACGACAGTTGAAAATTGACTAGTTTTTCTAGTTTTCTTTTCAGGAATTAACTAAGATACTGTGTATTTCTAACCCCCTCCATTTTCAGAACTGGGCAGGCTAATTCAACACCTGAAACAAAGGAAGGGAGAAAGAACAAACAGAGACTAGGGACAGCATCTTAGCTCCATTTCAATCTTTGCTGTGCAAAATTAATTCAAAACATTTATGAGCTGATCAATGCTTCACTGTACACATTGAAGGAAAATTGTGTTATGTTTTGTTTTAAAACCACCAGACCTTTCACATTTAAGATATTTCTACTCTTCCATAAAACCTGGCTGGTACAGCTCAACTGGCAAATAGCCGGTCAGATTTTAATGTCCAGTTCAGTTTTCAGTTCTATTTATGGCTTCTTAAAACTATAATGAAGCGACTGGCTAAGGATATGCTTAATATTCTGGGCTTCTATAAAGTTTGTGCAATGGAGCTACTAGATAAGGATCATTGGTCAGACAACAGAGCATTAATACATGTTCAAAACAGGAGTGGCCAACTCTTGTGAAATACTCATGGAGATTAAGACATGACAATCTTCTCAAATTCCTCTGCACACCAGATCTCCAAAATATATAATCAATAAGTGCTCAATGTTTTGGGATACTCAAGACAATTCTGGATAGTTGCCATACCTATACTACATCAATAGTATTGCATTTACAGAGGAAAAGCAGCAGGTGACAAAAACAAGGAGTCTTTTTTCAAAATAAACACACATGGGATAAGCACTCAGAAGCTCTTTCTAAGTAATGTGCCTGGAATATTACCCATGACTTTTTTAATGAGGGCAAGTTTATTAAAGTTGCTACGTATCAGAGATTGAGATAATTAAGGCCCCTCCCTTCCTCATTCTGATTAAGTAGCTTGTACTCTCTTGTGGCATGGAATGAGATTTTCAATGGTGTGTAATATTGTCATTGCACAGTCATATCACTGTTGCTGAGAGGTTTAAATTAATCTGTGCACTATTTTAAGATTCTGGTTAATGGAGTCCAGTTAAATTTACACCGGTGTTGTTTCTCACAGCACCGTGCATCAAGGTGACTGTCTGTGTGGAGTTTGCACATTTCCCATGTCTGCGTGGGTTTCCTTTGAATTCCTCCCACAGTCCAAAGATGTGCAGATTAGGTGGATTGGCTGTGCTAAGTTGCTCTAGTATCCTGGGATGTGCGGGCAAAGTGGATTAGCTAAGAGAAATTCAGGGTTACATGAATTATGTGATTGGGGAGTGGGGGGTATGTGTGTTTGAGTAGGATGATCTTCAGAGGGTCAGCGTGAACTCGATGTGCTGAATGGCCTGCTTCCACACTGTAGGGATTCTATTTGAACATGTTTAGTGATCTGTTTACTGCACTAAAAAAATGTCTGACATCAACTTACTCAGTCTGATCTTTTAAAGCTTTGTTGAGACAAGTAATGAGACAGCATCTGCCACAGCTCAAGGCAATGATTGGCAAACAAAGATTTAGTCTTTAAATCCCATCACGGCTACAACAGATCCCTCTCAGAATGACACTGGCAGAATTTTACCACATTGTCAGTGGCATTGTGACTAAACATAGATTTGTATTATATCAATGATGGAGAGAATATTTCCATTTGATTTTCTCACCTTCAGTTGACAGAAGAGATCAGAGAAAAACAAGATTAAATTTATTGAATAGTGTTAAAACATGATCAAAATTTCACTCAATTCCTGATGTCCTTAACCTTAACTCACCTGTGTTGTTAAGTCCCTCAGCACACCTTTCAAAATAATAAGATTTAATAGATAGTGAAAACAAACGTTAACTCATTGATTTACAAATCAATTGATTTCTTAATATTTCTCCCCTTATCTCCTGAAGGTGCAGTGGGGTCCCTGTTCCACAGATAACATACCCTCTAATCCAAGGAGTATTTCTTGATGTGTGAGATCAGATTGTGAGTGTCTAAAGGTTTTTCAACTGCAGGATGCATCTCAACTGAGCCCAGTGTTGTCCTCAATCAACCATCTTTATTGACTTTCATCCTCATCCAAAATGCAAAGACTAATTATAGAGATCCTATTGTCATCCTGTTCGAGATCAGCTAACGCTGTTGACTGGGACTAAGTTCTGAGGTCAAGTCTAACTTGCCATCAAGTTTTAATTGACAATACATTTATCAGTATTTTTATGAATACTGAGAGAATATTATGAATTCAGTTAACCATTATGAATGCTCTCAAACAATAAAAGACTCAACAAATTTGCCTATAATCAGTCAATGTACTGAATTATCAGACAGGAAAAGTACAGCTGGTCCTTCCAATCTTTCCATCACTGCCGTATCATTTCTAGCTAATAATTTTTCACTCTTTGTCTGGCTGTGCAATCCTTTGGGAAGAGAGTTAAAAAGGCATAACATACTCTGGAAAACTTCTCTCTAAACATTTCAAACAATCAAAATTAGTGTTGGAGATCACATGGATTAAATATTTTCTATAAAACTCATTCGATACAATGGGATCTCTGCTTTGTCTCGACCAGCACCACCTTAAAGGAATGCACAGTGAGGACCTATCACACCCAAACTATTGGCCAAAACACAGACAGGCTATGATAACATGATTCATTCTGAACACCCCTGCTTTATAATCACTTTCTAAACAGGTGTCATGATTTGTATTTTGGTATTATGAAATTATTTTGGAATTAGCCTGCCATTTGCTCACTATCTGAATTCACACGGGAAGAATGTGCAAGGTACCATGCACACACCATGAAGGTGTAGCCCAAAGAATTGATGGAACAATGGGAGTGGGGGTCAATATTGCACATATATTCCCAGAGTTTTGAAAGCCACAGACTTTCGTAGCAGTCACCCAGAAATAATCTGCAATTTTGAACTCACTGCTCTAGGAGGTCTTTCTCAATCATAAACTGGTGCACACTGTAAAATTATATTTGGGTCACTTGTGTGTGACCCTACGCCTCTGAATAGTAGCAATTTAAAGCACTTTATTGCTTTAAACATTTAAGATTTTAAAAGTTCAATGTCAACTAATGCTTTTTAAGCCAGTATTAATTGTTACCTTATACTCCAAACAAGTTGTAACTGTGTACTTTTTATTATTTGTAATGTATCCTTTGAAATTATGTTTCAACAAATTTTGTAACACAATAAAGCAGATGGATCCTGTATCTCTGTGACTGATATCAGTTTTTCTTTCTCAGAATTCCTCTCAGGAAACAATTTCATGAGTGAATAGGTCACTTCATTCCATGGAATTGTGGTTTTTAATCTTAATATTTAATCAGTGATACAAAAATTTTAAAAAATCATTGCACATGACATTCGTAAATTGGGTTCACTGCTAAGAGTGAAGTCTTTGCAAGTCATTGGTGTTGTGAGGCTTTGTAGGGTAAATACACAGTCCTGGACAACAACAACACTTGCAACGTTGTTTATTGATTTTTTTATTAAGCAGGAATTTTGTCTTTAGCAGTTTCTTTTTCACTCATTTGCCATCCTAAAGATATTAACTTATGTTTGAGGTGTAGTTTAGATGGCGGCTACTGTCTTTCAGTATGACAGCTGGTGCCACTTGCTTAGGTGCTTTGGTTAGGTATTTACACAAGTTTATAAATCACTGAACATAGATTGCAACAATATATATAAGATCTTGTGACTATTTTAAAACGTTAGGAAATTGTCCCCAATATTCCAGCATGAATCAGTTCTTACCACCATCATTAAAAGACAGATTAGGTCATTATCACATCCGTGTTTGTGGGATTTTGGAATGTGTAAATCACAGTACGACAGTGATACTCTTCAAAAGCGCTTAATTAGTGCAAACATTTTAGATGTCTTGAGCACATGAAAGGAACAATTTTAATGCAAATATGTGATGCATTTCCCACAAAAAAACTTCTTTTCCTGTATACTGTCAAAAAATATTTGGCTACACACCTTAAGTGTGCAACCTACAAGGTTCCATACCAAGAGCCAGGAAGTTGCTCAGACTAGTTGACTGCTTGCTGGCTAAAAGAGGGGCAATGGAGCAAATAACAGTTTTCCATGCCATAAATTTATATGATTTGAAAATAAAGCGAGGAATATAGTACCAGCACTTTAAATTTAAGGTACTCCACCTACTTTATGTAGTTCTACATCAGATATAGCAAGGCTAGATGCAAAATAAACAGCCACAATTCAGTTTCAAATGTGTAACGCCTATCTTCAAAAAAACGGTTGTCTACCATATCAGATTGTACTACTACCAAAGACCACATTGTGGAGTCATGAAAGAACAATTAGAACAAAATTCCACATTCCTGATATCGACTCATTTTGTGCCCACTTGATGTGCAATTGAGACTAACTTAAATCTCCTTTCATGTAAAATCTTTAGTCGTTAGTAAATGAAGGCTCTTCAATTCCAGTCCTGACTGAATTGGTAAACTCCTGTAGCATGAAATTAGGTTCAGATGGCTTCATCCCAAATCATTTTATTTACAAGACTACCAGTGTAAAAAAAAAGCAAAAAAACAAGTTGGTAGCAGTTAATCTAAGTAAAATGAAGACTATTGGAAAATATCAATGTACATAAATTATTTTTTAAATATACAGGTTGGCTAGCTCAGTTGGCTGGATTGCTGGTGATGCCTCCAGTGTGAGTCCAATTCCTGTAATAGCCAAGGGAACCACGAAGTCCCTGCAGTCTCAAACTCTCCTGAGATGTGATGACCCTCAGGTTAAACTCAGCACCAGTTATTCTCTCATGAGACAGTTCCCTACTTTTATATAGCAAATGTTGTTAAAAACCTATGATAATTAGAAATGTAATAAGGAAATGTCCAAAATACATAGGTGTTACGGTTGAATTAATTTAAACACTGTTCTTCCAACATATTTTGCATTTTAAAAATGCATCATGTTTGAAACCTTTTTTATGACTACAGAAATAACTCAATCTTTTACAGTCATGAAATAGCACCAATTATCAGGATAAAATTCTAATATATACCAGATGTAGAATACAGTTGGTCCCTTTTTCAACATTACAACATTGTGGCACACTATATTCAACTAGAAATTACAATGAACTTGATTCTTTTTCTGGATTTCTCTCTCGCTTTCTCAGTACACTTCTACAAATACAGGTTCACCATCAGTACTTAGTAAAGAGTTGAATCTTTAATATATTGTTTAAAAAAAAATGTCAACAAGTTATTTAACTCATTGTAACTAGGTCAGATCTTACCCTCACCTGAAATCTGCACCTGAACATGTCTAAATAATAATAGAATTAAATAAAAATTCCACCGTGAGAATTCGGAACCTGTGAACCTCTGAATTACAAGTCCAGTGATAGTATCACTAATACCACACTTACCCAATAGTAAAGTTTGTAGCTGAAGTTTCCTTCTTTAGCCCACTGAAATTCTGGCATTTGAAATAAGCTAATTCAGCACAAACTGGCACTTGAGCTTGATTTCATAGCACTTTGATACCTTTACATAAGTTATCATGTTGTTTTCAAAAGCAGCATTATATCCTCACATCATCTGATTAGGAAGTGTATTGGTAATACATAGACACATGCCATCAATCAATACTAATTTTCAGAGAATTGCTGTATAAATCCTTAACTGTTATTCCTTTAATAAATGCAATAGGTGGTTAGTGTAAGACAACCAATCAATAGGGCGCTAAATCAGCTGGACTGCCAAAAAACGTTCTACAGCTGTAATAAGAAAACCTTGGAAAGATGGAAGTGCTCATTTTACATCACAAGGAAATAAGGTCAGTACTATCCACTTGTGAATTAAAAGTTTTCATTCTCCATCATCTCCAATGACACTAATGTGAAAGGTTTCAGCTTCCAGTGAACATCGCAAGACATTGTGTCAAATAAAACTTGATAAACATCTGAGTTGCTTGTGTAAGATTCTATTGGGTCTGTGGAAATGAGACTGTGTTAGTTTAAGGATCTTTCAGTTTGATTGTAGCATGTAAGACTATGCTGTTAGTATCTCTCTAAAAGGGGCACTTGTGTGCGGATTGCTGTTTTCTTGGTGAGGATGGGGTGGGGGGGCGGGGCATGGATGAGGAGGAGAATAGACTTCCTCTGATAGGGTTAGTTAATGTACAGTCTATTCAGGACTTTGTGAATACTTGATACTGATACTGGATCCTAAGAGTAGAAAATTGTTCCCTTCTCCAGATCTGACATCTCAGATTCGTTTTTTTTTCCTGCAGTCATCAAGAAAAAATTAATACAAATTAGCATCTACATGTTATTAGTAAATGTACTGCCCGAGTGGCCTAATGGAGAAGGCACTGCCTCTGGAGCCAGCGATTGTGGGTTCAAGTCCCACCTGGGGTGCTGAAGGTTAATGTTGGTCTTTGAGCATCTACTGATTCTGCCATTAACTCCTCCTAAAGAGGGATAACACAGTCTGTCAAATGGGACAGGGCAGATGTTGGAGTTTGAATTCAGTTTATGGGTGGCACAGTGGTTAGCACTGCTGCCTCACAGCGCCACAGACTCGGGTTCAATTCCCGCCTCAGGTGACTGACTGTGTGGAGTTTGCACATTCTCCCCGTGTCTGCGTGGGTTTCCTCCAGGTGCTCCGGTTTCCTCCCACAGTCCAAAAATGTGCAGGTTAAGTGAATTGGCCATTCTAAATTGCCCGTAGTGTTAGGTGAAGTAGAAATGTAGGGGAATGGGTCTGGGTGGGTTGTGCTTTGGCAGGTCAGTGTGGACTTGTTGGGCCAAAGGGTCTGTTTCCACACTAAGTAATCTAATCTAATCACAGTAGGCTAAATAGATGAAGAAAGTTCAATGTCGTATCCATGGTCTGTGGAGTTAAGTTGTGATAGTGAGACTGTTGAAAATGCTTTTGTTAACTTCAAGCTAGGTGGCAGTAGAGTCTAAGGGGAAAAAAAAACAAGAAAAAAGTTTCCACTCAATAGGCAGATCAGCCAACCTTGCACACACATGATCAGACAAGCTCAGATTCAGGTCTAAATGGCCATTCCTGTACAAATTACCTTTCAATCTGTGATCTCCAGGTTCACACATGCAAATTTCCAGATGGCTTCTGGTGATCTGGAAGAAGGGAAAGGGGCCCAACAAGGAAAACAAGCTGCCATTCTTGCAGTATTAGCCTTGTCATGATTAAACTTAGACCAGCTGACCATTCTTCATGACAATTAATATTGCAACTTGTCAGACTCTCAACCTTGCTCCTCAAATCATATCAAAAAAATTCTCAAATCTCAGTTTCAGCAACATCCCTAGAACAAAGATCATGTGTCAGAGCCCACAACAACAGGAAGCAGAGTATATTATGAAATGAATAGTTACAAATATTGACAATGTGCATCGGCAACTTTTTTCGAGCAATGTTAACTTTCTCACCAATTTGTTCCATACTGTGCACAGTTATCAATATCTGAAAAAGAAATTTATTCCATTGATTGACACTGAGTGGTCATACTGTCTAGCCAAATGATCTTAAAATCTCAAATAAACCAATAATTGTGGGTCACAAATGGCACATTCAGTCGCTGGAATGTAACTTTGAGATTATAATTTCATATTCACTTGTTCATCTGAGTATTGTAATAAGCTGAAGTTCCTATCAATAGCTTTGATATCTTAAGAATACCTATCTTAGTGCAAAGCTAAAATATCCTAGGCTACTAACCTATCATCATCTTAGGTTCCATTTCCCTTGGAGCCACAAAGCAGAGCACTTTCATGAACATGACTGTATGAAAGCTCTCTACAGCTTTTTACTTTTCCACAATAGCTGAATAACAGAATGTTCTATTAACAGAAAGGTCCAAATTCAAAGCTAGTAAAGCAGCTGAGATACTATATAACTGGGTTCACCCCCTCCGCTGAAAAAGCTAAAGGAAAAACGAAATATATCTCAATCACACATCTTGGTTGCTTTCTACTACCTCTGCTAACAAGGAGGTATTGAGCATAGCTTACAGTTAGATTTCATCACCATCTGGGTTCACACTAAAGGTGAACCATTTCAGAAAGTTTCCAGAGCAGCCATCATCTGCTGTAGAAAGTTCTACCAGATCCATCGGTGCTTAAGAATGAATGGTAATGGGCAGGGAAGTGCTGGAAATCCTCAAATCATCAGGAGCTGTTACTTGCATTCTTGATCTCACTCTGTTGCTGTCAATTATGTATCTTCTAGGTCTAGCATAAATACCTGCATCTTAATTATAAGTAAAATTTCTCTTTCAAGTACACTGATTCAGAAATGGATAAGCCAAAGGAGTACAAAATTATTTTCTTTTGACAAAACATTGTGAAAAAAATACAATACGCATCACTAAAGCTAGAAATCAGAGAAAAAAGATGAATTAAAAATTGAGTTTGAACTAGTTCAGATAAGATCAACCAGACTGGGTTTGAATAAACATTTAAAAGGCTAAGAGGAGATTCGATAGCGGTGTTTATTTAAATCCTTAACAATTTTAAAGGAAATAAATATCATTTTTAAATGTTGATGACCAGAGGACAGAAGTGATTCCCTTAAAAATGCAACACAAGGTGAAAAAAAAACATTTTTTTCCCTCCATGAGCAACTTAGAATTTGGAATGCAATATTGAACTGGATGGTGGGAAGAAGTTCAAAAGTAGATTTTGGAAGAATTGGGTAAATACTTAAAGAAGGAGAAAAATGCAGTAACACAGGGAAAGAGTCAAAGAGTAGGACAAGCTGGGGAGTTCTTCAAAACCATCCACAGACTCAGTGAGCCTTCTGTTCTATGCTACACTGATTCTAAGGTCACTCAAGTAGGTGTAAGTACTCAAAGGCAGCATCTCAGGTTGCCTGTTATGTTCCTTCGAGGAGCAGAAGGCTTAGTACACATTTCTCAAAATCTACACAACTGCAATTACGAAACCGCTAATGAGATGGTTTATTAACTTGTCACAACCACCATAAAAAAGGCAAACTTAGGATATTAGGTCTGCAGATATAAAGTTTAATACAATTAAATAGGCTTTAATTATTTATGAGAATTATAATTTTTGTATGCACTATAAGTTGCAAATTGTATTAATTCTTAAATATTTGGAATCATTGGCGTAGTCTCCCACATAAGGAAAATACAGCTATGTGGCAACGGTCTCCAGCAGTTGCTGCACAATCTGCACTGGGCATTTCAGAGGTTGGAATTAAGTTAACCTTCTCATTATCTTCATATCACACTTGATAGAAGTTCTAAAGAAGTGTCACTGGACCCAAAATGTTAATTATACTTTCTCCTCAGAGATCCACCAGACCTGCTGAATTTTTCCAGAAATTTCTGTTTTTGTTTGATTTTCAGCATCCACAGTTCTTTGGTTTTTCATGATAGCAACTAATCCTGATTCCCTTCTCTTTCACCTTATTTAATATCACTGCATTCCCACAAGGGAAGTGGACCCCACACTGTGGTTTTGCAATAAAATATCACTCTGCCCACCTCCTATCCTTCAGTAATGCTGTTGCAAAAGAATACGGAAATTGGGGCAAAACTCCTGCTTTAAATTATCAGCTAGATGCACAAACTTTGGCCAGCTGAACTTCAGTCAGAGATGGGGACACAAGCTCAAATCCTACAATGGCAGCTGTGGAACTTAAATTTAATTAATACAATCTGGAACATAAGGTTGGTCTCAGCAATGGTAACCATGAAATTGTCAGTTATTGTTGTAAAAACCTATGTTGTTCAGTAATCACCTTACCTCCAAGTAAGGGAAGGAAACCTTACTTGGTCTGGCCTACATATGACTCCAGATCCACAGTAATATGGTCAGTTTGCATTTGCCCTCTGAAAATGCCCTAGTTTATTTCAAGGACAATTAGAACAGACAATAATTAGCATCCACATTCCATGAAAGAATAGTGGAAAAATGAAATCCCACAGTCACCTGATACTTGTATCAAAGTTCAATGTCTCACTTCATCAGGCCACAGTATTTACTGTCATTAAATAATCAAGCTGTTCTTCCACATCATCTCTGCAAAAAAAAACTATCCCCCAACATCAATTCCAGATTCCACTTGAAAAGAAGTTACATAAAAGATCTTGTGGAATCTATTGATCCATGAAGATTCTTGAAATGCAGTACAGTGAAAATACCAACGTAACTCTGAAATAACGTTGTGCTTAGTTAAAGCAGACAGTCTTTTTCTGCTACTTTTGATTCCAGTGTTTCTGATCACTTTGTGTTAAATATTGGCATGGGGCCAGGTTTTCTGACTTGGATGACAAAAGCTGGTTTATTGTTGTCCAGAAGGAGTCTCTCCCTCCTTGCCCTTCCACTACCCATTAAATAGTTAACATGAACAGCGATGCAATGTTAAGGATGAAATTAACATTCACTGTATTCACGCAATGCCTTTTAGACAAAAAAAGGAGAAAATTCTCTATATCTATTAAAAAGTTTGCAGTTTTAAATAAAAATTACCATTCATTTTTAAGTCGTTCAGTTAAAAAATGTGTTATTTTCTTTCTAAGTGTCCAAACCTTTCTCCCACCACCCCCCCCTCCAATTCTAGCTGTGTCATTGGTAGGAGTCCAGCAACCGTATTCATGTTTAGAAGCAATCCTAAACTATCCAATAATTACAAATATAAAAGCACATATTTCTAAATAAATTGCATTTTCAACCCATACTAGATTAAATTGTGTTAAATTATTTTAGTTACAGGATTGTAAAAATGCTAGTATTGCAACTAAAGTACAGCAAAAGAAATCCGTGCAAACACCGAATCCAATCGGTTACACATACTGTACCCATATTAATGCACTGCCATCAAATCAGTAAAACATGGAAAAATGCTTCTAATTTATAGGCAGATTTTTAAAAAAATTAATCCCATGATCGACTAATGAATAGATATTTAACCTAGGCCTTTAAAGACAACCTTCACACACAGCCTTGGTGCCTATTGTTGTGAGGGCCTCACCTACACAGAAGCACCTGAGTTCCATGTGCATTGTTCTGGAGTTCAAAACACTCAGACAGATAATGGACAGAATAATCAGCTGTTAGTTGCTGCTGAAAAGCACATGAAATGGACAATTGCAGTATGACATGAGGGGCCATATGGGAAGGAGATACAACATATTTCTACTGATCCTACGGAAACTTCCTTATGTTGGAGCTCCCACTTTTCCTGTGCAATATTCAATGTTGGATGTAGCCAACTACTGAGTGTTAGTACAACAATAGGTTCTCAGTGGGATATTGCAGGATCAAATCTGCACAGTGGGTTAACTCATTCCTTCAAACATCCTGTCCTTGGTCTCCTGCCACCCCCAAACCTCCCTGACATCCATAGCAAGTAGACCAGCCTGATATCAGTTGAACCCATGACTCAGAATAAAACTTTTCCTTTAGAAGTATTGGTTCACAAGAGGAATGAACAGTTTATGAATCTCCTCTTTGTTCATTTTATTTTTTCACTGCTCCCCCACCCCCAATCCAATGAGTTACTGCTGCAGACTGTAATTAAACATGGTCTTCAACCTCCTTATGTTGTTTCTTTCAGGGCACTTCAGTTTTAATAACAGTGCCATCAAGGGCTTCATTCCGCAGATCCACTGCTGAACCATTCCTCCAAGACTGTTCTGCAGCCGCTGCAACCTGAATTGTCCACAAGAAATCCTCCTTTGTGATAAATGGCTCTTCCTTCCCTGAGGGAGGAGATCAAACAATCAAAAACAAAGTAGTTTCTAAAGTAAGCGACAAGCGAAAAACTGTCAAACCCTGAGCTTCAGTCCAGTGCCCACCACCATCAGTATTGCTCCTCTCTGCTCTCTCTTTCTTTCACCTTAAGGATGGGACTCTGCTTGGGGTACAGTAAAACAGCACTCCTGCAACCTACTCATTCTTTATCTATCAGCTGTGGCTCACTTATCAATGTTCCGAGTTAGAACACTGTGGGTACAAATAGCACACAGAGATTGGAAACACAAAATTTAAGCCAACGTTGAGGAAGTGTTACATCAGCAAAATATAGGGTGAGATGTGAAACCAAGGCTCAGTTGGCCCTCTCAAGTAAGCATAAAAAAAACTGTGACACTATTTTAAGGATGAGCAGAGGAACTCTCCTTAGAATTCTAGCCATTTTTAAATGCGCAACCAATATCACTAAATCAAACAATCTGATCATTATCTTGTTGGTGTTAGTACGAGACAGCTATACACAAACTACATTTCCAATTAAACAATGATTACATTTTAAAACTACTTCATTATCTGTGAAGTACTTTGGGATGTTCTGAAGTTGTGAAACATGCTTTTTATAAAAAACGAAAAGGGGGCCTTTTGTTTTCTCTTCAATTTCTGCCGAAGTAAAGGACTTTTGTTGGGATATATGATTCCAACTAAGATCAGCTAAGAATAGACTTTCCTAAAGCCAATTTTAAGATTTAGGATAAACTTGGAGTGACTTACTCCAGAATTAAACTTACACAGGCAGTAAGGGCTATACTCAGTTGTGATGTTCTCCCTGCAGTTAAATAGTCTGATCATTTTTCTCTGCGACAACTTGTAAAAGGTGGAAAAAATGCAGATCCTAGAACTCTCAGGTATAAAGGAAAGAATGGCAGGAATTGGGAAATTAAGGGTTTAGATGGTTTAACAATCTCAATGCAGACTGATAACTCAGAAATAAATTCAATATTCCAGTTAATACCTAAAAAATGTCATAACACAATTTGACATTTTAAGTCTCTTACTGTAACAAAGGGATAAAAATGCGATGGACTAAACACTATTCTACAGGCAACTTATACTTGATCACAAAACAGAACATTTCCTTTGTTGCTTAGTTCAACCAAAAACACATTTTGCAGATATTAGTTACACCATCCTTCAAGAAGATATTCAATTCTCCCAGAACCAGTCCAAGACGATTCTAGTTTCCAAAAATTTACTTCCTTTTTTTTTTGTTTCATAGCCGAGACATCTTTAATTTCTGAACTGCTTTTCGATCATGAAAATTCATTCTCTAGCGTAAGCTAGGCAAATCTGCCAGCTCTTCATAAAGTTACTCTTTTGCAACAACCAACGGCTCACAGTAAGACTTATCCAGCAACAAAACAACTGACCAATTCATCTGCTAATGGGAAAACACTTCCATGAAAATACATCATGGAATCATTAAATCAAGGTTAAAGTGAGTATAATGATTGAATTTCACGCAAAAGGCAGAATCTCCAAAATGCAGCATCCCACATGAGATATCCAGTTAAACTATGAGCACAAATATTGCAGAGGGGCTGGAACCTACAAATCTTCTGACTAGAGATCAGAATGCTATGTATTGAAACCAAGCTGATATTTGATCCACAAAATGACAGAGAATCTGGTGAACATCAGCTTTACTAAGGACTCTGAATCTTCTGAAAGACCATCCTTTGTTTCTGGATTACTGATGAACTAATCAATTCATAAGTAAACTGCTTTTACAATCCAAAATAAAAGTATAGGTCTATCACATTGGAACATTTCTGTTCTTTTGCTAACCTTTCAGAGTTTTGAGGAAGTGTTTCACCAGATCTCTGTAAGCATCTTTGTATCGGTCATAATGCAATTGGGAGCACACAGGTCTTGGTGTGCCCTGCTCAGTAATTCCAAGGGCACTCTGATTGTCCATCCTTAGTGTTCCTTCTGATCCATGAACCTTAAAAAGAATTCAAAAACAAAACAAATGTTGGCGTACATGCCATTTAATCATGCTTCAAGCTACTTCTCAAGGTGGGAAGATTACCACCACCCCCATCCCCCAAATATGGATAGCACATACACAGGTGGAAGAGTAAATAGCAGTTCTAATATGAAACCTTGAAATTCATTTTTGTACGTCATATGCAGCAGTAAAAATGGTAAGTGTACCAGTCATCCTAAACAGTGCCAAGTTTAAATTAGATTAGATTACTTACAGTGTGGAAACAGGCCCTTCGGCCCAACAAGTCCACACTGACCCACCGAAGTACAACACACCCAGACCCATTCCCCTACATTTACCCCTACACCTAACACTACGGGCAATTTAGCATGGCCAATTCACCTAATCTGCACATTTTTGGATTGTGGGAGGAAACCGGAGCATCCGGAGGAAACCCACGTAGACACGGGAAGAATGTGCAAGGGAATAATTTGCAACTATTTCTACTCTTAATGATGATTACGCAGTAAGCAGCCCTCACTCCAATGGAATTGTCTTTGTGTGAAACAATGTAGGACAATCACAGAATTGACCACTGGGATGCTCGTCCACAAACAAAATACAGAATTGCAAAAACTGTACCAAAGTTAGAAACAGCATTTTCAGGCTAAGTAATATTGTGCATGCACAATAAATGAAAGGGTAAACAGGACAAACAGTGAGAGACGAAGAAAAAATTATCAAGGGTTTTGATGTAACGAATAGTCGCTGTCAATGAGATAACGACTTACTTCCAACCTCTGGTCAATGCTGCGTGTACAATGCTGGCTGACATCAAGCGTGACTATAGCACCACTGGCAAATTTCATGCTGACTGAGACTGTGTCAGCGTCCTTAAGTGCTGCAATATCTATTAGTAGTAGAAAACAGGTCGTAGTTAACTTCTGCATGCTTCGCAAAATTCATCTCAAAAGGTAGCTGACTCTTACTCCTTTTAGAATCGCTCTAAACTCTATCATTTACTTCCTGGCAATCATTCACATTTTTTTAAAGAAAGGAGGATTTCTTTATCCACCAGCTTTCTTAACCTTATCCTTTGCCGGTATAGATATTGTGGCAGACACCATTCAATCAGATGTTGTACCCACATAATGATATTCGCATGGAAGTTTAAAAATTGGCAAAATCACAACGTTTAACAGGATTTTAAACTGCGGTAAATAACAACAGGAGATATAACATTTGAATATAGCCTGTGGTCAGGGGTCACACTAAACCCTTAAACTGAGCTTAGCGCCAAGTGCAGTGCAGGAAATGTCATATCACACTTCTTTCACATCACCTCCATCAATATTTGTTGATCCTCTCACTGTGCTTACTTTCACTGGTGTCAAGGTCCAGATATTATCACACATATTCAGCAACTCTTCCCACACAAGGCCACATAGTATCAGTAGGTTATTCCACCATGAGGGCTTCTATAAATGTTCACACGAATTCATCCCATTAAGAGACACTCAATAGCTATAAGGACGAATACTGCATTTTCTCCTCTTCACCAATGTGCCAATCTTCAATATGTATCTTCACTGTTTGGCCATGGCTCAGTGGGTAACACACTTGACACTAACTGAGAAGGCTGTGAAATTCAAGTCCCACTCCAGGTATCTAAGCATAATATTTATGTTGACATGCCAATGCAGTACTGAGAGGGTGCTGCACTGCTACAAGTGCTACCTTTCAGGTGCTAACTGCTCACTCAGATGAATATAAAAGATTCCATGACACCAATCCTGCCTTCTAGCCAATTTTTATCCCAAAATAAACATCACTAATACAGAATCACTAGTTCTGCATGAATAAAGAATCACTAACTCCAAAGATGGGTCACTGGATTTGAAACGTTAACTAATGATTCTCCCTCCAGAAATAGTGCCAGATCTGTCGGGTTTCCCCAGCAATTTCTGTTTTTATTTGTTTCAGATCACTAATACAGATCCTAAGGTCATCATCCCATTGCTGATTATGTTCTTGTCTATAAAAAAAATGCATTTTATATTACAATAGCAGCTATACTTCAAAAGGTTCAGCTCGTTTGTCCATGCTTTCTTTTTTTTAGGGGGGTGGGGGTGAATGATGGGGAGATTTAAGGACCTGAGTGGCCCTCGTGGAATCAAAACCGACCGTCAGTGAGCAGATTATTTATTTGCAAGTGCCACTTGATAGCATTGTTGGTGACCTCTTTCATCATTTTACTGAAGATCAAGAGTGGACTAATACAGCAATTTTTGAAGCCCCCTTATATCAGTTGTTTAATTGTTCACTACCATAAATGGATGTGGCAATATAGCAGAGCTTAGATCTGAGTGGCTCTCTGTGGAGATGCTTAATCCTGTATATTGCATGCTGCTTCTGCTGTTTGGCTGCTGGGCACTCATGTGTTGTAAGTTTAGCAGATTGATACCTCATTTTTATGCCTTGTGCTGCTCCTGGAATGCTAACTGTATTCTGTATTGAACACAGCTTGGTGGTATTGTTGGGCAGTTTGTTCATTCACAGGATGCTGAGTGTGGTTGAATATAATTTTGCTAGGGTCTTGTGGTGCAACAGTGGTGTTCCTAACTCTGATTCAGAAGGTCCAGGTTCATGTCCCACCTGTCCTGGAGATGTACCCTAACAAGTCTGAACTGTTTGATTAGAATTCTGCTGCTACTGATGGCCCATAGCATCTCCTGGATGCCCAGTTCTAAGCTGTTAAATGTGTTCAAAATCTGCCCCACTGCATGTTTGATCTGATGTTATGAGATTTCGCAGAGTCTAGAGTCAATGTTAAGAATTCTCAAAGCAACTCTGGCCAAGATTATATACCACTGAACCATCACCTCTGGTCTAGCCTTCTGGTGGGTCAAGACATACCCAGTCAGTGAGGTACGATTCTGTGATTATGACAATATCAGACTGTGTCTGCTCTAGTCTGTGGGGTGGCTCACTCAATTTTGGAACAAGCCCTCACAGAAGGACACTGGAGGGTCCACAGGGCCGAGTTTGCTGTGTCATTTCCAGTGCCTTGATCGATGGTGGTTGGTCCAGTTTCTTTCCCTTTATCAGCTTTTGTAGCAGTTTTAATATATCTAATCGGCTTACTAGGTCACTTTAGTGAGCAGTTTAAAGTTAACCACAATGCTGTTGGCCAGACTGGGTAAGAATGACAGATTTCCTTTCCTAAAGGACATTAGTGAATCAAATGGGTTGTAATACAATCATCAGTGGTTACATCACCTTTAGATTCATTTTTTAGTTCTGATAATCGAATTCAAACTTTCCAGCTGCCATAGGGGATTGGAATCCAAATTACCAGAAATTCAGTCAAGTGACATTATCATTTTTTCACCACCTTGTCCAATAACCTTTCACATGGGAACTAACCAAGGAGAGAAATGATGTGAAACATTTCTAAAATAAATACTCCCTAAATGAGGTGCACAAAAGAGTAACTGGGTTGTCACAAGTCAAAACATCTATCCTCGTCCCCTCTCCAGATCAATATTTAAGGTTTAACTTGAAGGTATTTCCTAGATTCAAATTCATGAATCAGACCAAGAAATGAATTGGATGAAACAGATTTAAATCTATTATTGCGAAGATACTTCCTCTTAGCACTTGCAGACAAGGTTTTTGCTACAAGAACTGTTTATTAAACTTTCAACCAGTTTCTACCTTGGCAGAAGGCATGACCCAATGAAAATATGGTATCTGGAGCGTTTTCCCCAAGTAGCCAGCAGATAGTATCTAGGTCATGTACTACACCATCGTAGAATATCCCACCTGTTTAAAAAGAACAATTCAAATGGATTTGTCTGCATAAAACAGTAGATCAGGTAGCTACAATAATAAGGATTTCAGAGTCTTGAGAAGGTTTCAGCAATAGAAAAGGCTGAAACATCACAAGACAACAAAGTCTGAACAGATTACCAATCTTGTTCAGTCTTGAGATACACAGCAAGCTAAGAAACAGAAACGAAAACAATTAACTAGCACATCAAGTTTGCTGTTGAATTCATGACCACCCACTGCAGCAGAACTGAAATCTCTTCTGAGGTTAAAAAAGAACCCACTAAGGTTCAATATGGCTACTTCAGGTGATATTGAAACCATGACAGATCATATATGAAGCAGTATGCTTATTATCTGATTATCCATTGGCTTCTGTATTATGCAATTTCTGCTGGCACCAAGAAACAGTCTAGCTCCCTCTTGAAGGCAGACAGAAGTGTTAATATGCCTACATTATTCAATGTAACAAACTGATGCCAAAGCTCAATTTCCAGTTGTTCACCATTCACATCTTACTGTTGAGCATCACCGGCAATAGCTCTAATACAGTAATTACCAGATAATGTGAATCCAAGTGTCTCTGGGTTTATTTTACTTGGGTAAAATTATCACTTGTTTGCAATGATTCAACAATTGCCCAGATGAACAGTTATTTAAATACACATGCTCAATGATCCACTGTATTATTCCATCATTATGCACTTCTAGTGTGCTGAGACAGCAAAAAGGAAGGGGATGAAGGAAGAGGATGGGAGAGAGTTCTAGACCTTATCTGATAGCAATACACAACAGGAACACACAGTTCCCTGTCAATAATGATTGGGAGTAGGATATACTAAAGCCTAATGAGATTCAGTAGGACAATGGTCGCATACATTGTAACAAAGGAGTTAGCAAAACAAATCGGTCACAGAATAACTTCCACAATGAGAGAGAAAATACGTATCAAGTTCAACATGCAGTGAAAACTAATAATACAGGTTAATGCTACATCATAAACCAGATTCCCATCAGAATTCCCTCTATAAATGTTGCAAATTGTTGTATATTGCCAACGTTATTTTTTGTTTTATTACATATGTTCAGCTTTTTGATTTACCTCAAATTGTTTCTCCAAATCAACATTTTCAACAGATTTGCAGATACACAGAACTAACCTGTTTGCAATTTACTTTTCCAAGTCCATACCTGCTTTTTTGATATAGCTTAGAGATGGAGATGGGAAGGTTCTACTGACACTGACTATTCGTTGAATCCTTCCTAGAGCTTTATTGTGAACCTTCTTGTACAAGAACTGCACAGCTGGATCAAAACGTCTGCATAGAGACAGAAAAGAGACATTCATGTCAAACAACACATTAGTAATAAAGGATGTTATTACAGGAGAATAGCAAATAATTGTTTAAAACTGTGTTTTGGAAGCTTAAAATCCATTCCGATTCCCAAAATCACTTGCCAGCATTCCAAGAGTAGAACTAAGAGGTCACGATGGAGAAAATGGTGTGATCATCAACAATATTACATGTCTTGAGAACATGTTTACAAATAAAATATATCAGACTTTCCTGCTTTTTGTCTTTTCTTTCTAATTTCCACTTTCAATATCACATGCAAATCACCACTTTCCAAGCATAAGCTAAGTAGATGCCAAGATTTCAGGAAGCATTATTGCTAGGCCAGTCCACTTGGTGGACACACAAACACATGTACTTAAACATGCACTTTCTCACTGTGGTCAGGAACAGGACTCCTAACTGAATTTTTCCTTTCCCCCTCCTTTAGCTTGCTAAGATCCGGGAACGACACAAAGGTCGAGAACAAGTTGAGAGTCTTCATGCTTTGTACACACTGGGCAATACGTTTATAGAGTCAGCGATGTACAACAGAGAAACAGATCCTTTGGTCCAGTTCGTCCATGCCAATCAGATATCCTAACCTAGTACCGTCCCATTTGCCAGCACTGGGCCCATATTGAAGCTACTCTTTGATTTAGCAAATACGTTATCAATGCAACAACCTACGTATACATAAAATTCCAGCAATGATCCCTTTTTTTAGGGTTTACTCACTTATATAGACCACAGACTAGAGGTTGCCCACATCTTGCAGCTTCATCAAAACATGACTCAGCCATTTGCTTGTCTAAACTCAGTAACTTTTCACAGAATACTCCTTTACCTGAAACACAAAGAAAACAAATTAATTTACCTCATAGTACCATTGTTTAAGATACAATAAAATTTCACAGCACTCTGGCTAAACACAGGAAAATAGCTTCCAAATTGTATGCTATCAGGAAATTAGGTTGGTGAGGTTAGCGCTCGAAGATCAAGGTGATTGTTATAACACAAAATCTTCTGTGAACCCAGTTAGAGAGAAGAAAACATTCATTTTTTAGGTAAAAAATTTCAATTTGTATCCTGTGCAGGAATGCAAAAGAGATGCTGGAAGACATTTATCAGAAATGGATGAGTTTTTGTTTCCTAGAGTTTTAAGGGTAAAAAACATTCAACTTGCAAAGGAAATCCAACTTTCTGAAGGAAAGCTTGCAGGACAGTGCATCTGAATGTGAAGTGTGGATAGTATTTGCCATCATAAATTCAGTCAAATAACTTCCACCTGACAACCTATGCTCTCAGTTGAACAGTGGCCACTCAAATGAGGTACTTCAGGGTTTTCAATCCTTGTAGCACAAGTCATTTGTCTTCAGGGACAAGAGGAGAAAAATAAGGGGATAAAAAGCCTCACAAAAATTTTGTGGCAAGCATTAGTGAATCTCCAATGACAATGCTTATAAATTCAAAGGGTATGCCGTTTTGTAAACATAGAAATAGTATATCCATCAAATTATGATGTAGCAATTCTATACGTAAATGGTAGATGTGAGGCCTTTTAAGGGTACAAACTCTAACCCATGTAAAGTAAACATTACAATAATTTTAAAATGATCACTAATCTAGCTGGGGTTAATAGTCTGTAAACTTCAAACTTGGTAATCACATAATGCATCCATCTCAATTTTCTTCTCTGTTAGCAGTGCATTTCTACTTAACATTGCTCTGGTCTCCCTTTCCCTTCAAAGATGGTGATGCAGTTACACGGGTGGAAGCAACTATGCCAACATCTTAAACAAATGGTAATCAATTACAGAAAAAAAAACAAAAATCTATATATAAACACAGGGCATCATGATAAATCCTCATCCTCACCAAATATATGTTCCAGCAGAAACTACTGGCAAAGATCATTACTGACAGATCATTTCCCTATGTCTTCTCCATATTGAGACTGACATAGAATCCCACCCAAAAAAAACTAGCACCGGTTTGGGATCAACTGCAGGACTACCTAGATGATTCGAAACCAAGGTGCCCAATGTAGGGTCCCTTAACCTTTACAGCAAACTGGCAAAAGTTACCTCCTCAATATTACCATTCCTTGTCTCTTAAATTCCATGCTATATTTATCATTCATACACACCATACCTGCACGTAAAGCATCCAGGACTATTTCCGAGCCTTCTTCTGCCAATGAACAAATAATAATTCCTGAGACGCTGCATAAATAACAGTATGGGAAATGGTTAGGAATCTGTGTCGATTAACTTGAAGTGCATTGAAGATCTCAATTATTTTTAAAATTCAACTGTAACCAGTCCATTACGATTAAACTTACAGCACTGTGACTGAAGACTATTAAATGGCCGTTGGTGCTAGTCAAAGTACCTGGCATCATTCAAGCATTATATACAGTCAAAGCATGGGAAAAACAGTAACACAAAGGTTCTAATGATATTGTGGAATCAAATATGAACAAATGGAGTTTTCTGCTTTATATTCTACATCTGGATGCTGAAGTGGAATCTGAATCCACTTACTAAAGAGCAGCTGATCAAGTCCAATCAAATTCTATGCTAAGTTAGCTGATCTCAGCCAGATCCACAAGGATGAGAACTTTAAAGGGCTTTGCTGTCTACAAACTAGTTCAAGAAATGGTTAGCAAAAGACACAGCCTGAATTTACAGTCTATTCTGCTCCTGTCAAGTAACAAAACTCCCATTAGCAAATGAATACAGATTCTAAGTAAAAAATAATTTCCTCTAAGATCATATCCTTCACCTGGCAGATACTTAGTCTCCAGATTTCTATATGATTTTTGGACATTTTAATCAGATCTGTGGCTGAGTGGTCTTGCAGAGGATGTAAAGCAATAAAAAATAAGGAAACAAAATATTGATACAATCTTACAAAAGGTGTGAAAAGGTCTAAAAAGGCCATCAATGCACATCCTGGGTGTCATCGGTGCAAACGTATGCATCGTTATTCACATTCTCCTTGAATGACAAGCCAAGGAAGAACAAAACAGTTCATCAATTAAATGGAAAATGAATTGGAGATTCCATCCATTCAGCCATCAAGCAAACTCTCAAAAACCCCAGCAAACTAATCTATCCCAACTATCCTGCTGACCCCATCAGAGAAACTCGTTGCTCCAAAACAAGCAGGTCTGTGCAGAATTAATACATAGCTCACAATCGTACCGTTCATCATTGAGCACAATCTCAGCGTCCTGTCCCCGTAACACCCTGGTGTTTGCAAGTACATCCGTGCTGAAGGCACATTCCAAATCCTGGATGCAATCCTCCACAATGTACAGCAAGCAGCAGTCACTTTCCTCTTCAATGCTTTTAAACAAAGCTCTGTTGCCACTGCACGCGCCAAACAGTGCCAGTCCAATCCGGCTGCCCATCAAACCACCATTCCCATATCGGCCCATTGCCATGTTGGACGCAACATTATTGGAAGTTTCAGGAAGAATGTGCCTTTGCCCATTGGGTCTCGAAGATTGTGAATGACCAAGGGCTTGGAAGCCATTATATAAAGGTGATGAACGTGATGGGGAGTTTAAGGTAGCCATGTCATGGCGGATAGTCACCGTATTAGTGGTGGAGTTGGATACACTGGTTCTAAATGAGATCATATTCTGATGGTGAGACACAGGAGATGAAACGTTGTTGCTGAAGCTGGTGGAACAGGGGTTGGGCTGAAACACAAAAGATGACGACTGTGGTAGGACAGATTGATCGAGCACAGACATACCAGCAGCAAAGTCTACAGGAGGAGACCTAGGAAAGAGAATATAGCAGCAAAACATTAGACAACTTAAAAATTATATAATCTTTGATGTCTACTAACTCCCCCAGTCACAAAAATTCACTTGACAAATGTAGAATACAATTGAGCTGACGATCACAAATATTCCAGGATTAAATTAAACAAGAAACAGAAACATGCTGCACCATCTCAGCAGGTGTGGTACCAGATGTTGAAAGAGAAAAACAGAGATAACCTTTCATGTCTCAAATGACTCTTTTTCAGGATCGAACTGTACCAACTCTAAAGAAGAGTCATTGGATTTAAAACCTGACTCTGTTTCTCTGTATAGATGCTGGCAGACCTGTTGAGCTTCTTCAGAAGATCTGTTATCATCTCAGATTAGTAGCAACCATAGTATTTTACTTTTATTTGAATCAGCTATTATAGCAGGATACAGTTACACCTATTCTCAATGTTGGCCAACACGAGGGGGAGAGGGGACCGTGTGTGTTCACATGTGTTATTATCCTGTTGATTCAATTAACCTTACTGGATGTACCTGCTTGTGTGTGAAAGAACAGAATAGAATTGAACACCACTGTAACATTTCCTTGTTCTACCAGATCAGATAGCTTGACAACACATTATTCAGGGTCATTTGGATGGGTATATGCATAGAAAGGGTTTGAAGGGATATGGGCCAGGTGCTGGCAGGTGGGACTAGATTGGGTTGGGATATCTGGTCAGCATGGATGGGTTGGACCGAAAGGTCTGTTTCCATGCTGTACATCTCTATGACTCTATTTGTGAAGTAACTTATTTAAAATGAGGAACTTTAAAAAGCGCACCATACCCACCAAGCACAATTATTCCACTGGAAAAAGACTTGCAATTAAACAGTGCCTTCCATAATCTCAAGAAATCAATGATGATTTGTAGGCAAGCAATGCTTTTGAAGTGTGGTCACTATTGCAATGAAGGGAGAAAACTAGGAAGAAAAACAGCTTGATCCTTAAATCCCACTTCAACACATGGACAGCACTCTTGAAGTCACTCATAAATATTCAAATTCTAGCCAAATGTTTGTTTCAATTTTGAAGCTTTGCTGTGCATATTAAAATCCAGAGTGCCCTAAACACTGTCATTAATGAGAAAGGAAAACAAAACAGAACAAAAGAAAAGTCAGCTCACAATATCTGACAAGACAGTTGTGCAAAGTGGATTTTTTGGAACTGCAATGCTTTACTCCAGTTTGTTTATAATCCTATTAGTTGGAAGAATGCTCTGAGAATGCCACACTTCAGGAGTGACCTCAAGATTACTTGACCGACAACTGGCGCATTAACTGTACAGATACATTGTAAAATGACATGGAATTAAATTCTTCTAATGAAGGCTTTGGATAATTTTAAATTAGGAAATGGGAACATTATAAAACTAGCCGATTCGTCAGCTTGGCTGAAATGACAGCACTCTCACCTTGCTTAAGATGATATATTGTTCAAATCCACACGGGATTTATGAATACAGGCTAGACACTATGCTGAATGCCTCATTATATAATGTTATCCCTTGGATGAAAATGTCAACCATTGTTCCTCAAGTAGTGTAATGCAATGGCAAATTCTCTGGATATCTTAGGTATAATTTTCACTTTAAACCAGCACCACTAAATAAACATATGTAACAACTTCAATGTCCTTGAAAAGCCTGTTAAGAAAACACTCTGGGATTCTGCACCAATTGTTGCCACGCAACCTCTTCTGGTCTTTGCTTCTATTCCAAAAGTCAGAAGAACAAGTTTAAAAAGCTTGCAGCAAAGGCAATTTTCCCTTCTGAAATTCTGTATTGCTTGCAGTTATTTGAAAGCTCCATAAATTTTTCACAACTCAATATTTTCAGTTTTTTGTAAACTTTGTAAAGCTAAACTGGGATTGCTTATCGAAGCATTGGAACCAGTTCGATAACCATTGGAGCCAAAGCTTACCTGTCAATCTATAGTTGACAGCAATTCAGTTCAATTTCAAAGAGAAACTTGGTGGACTGAGAAAATACATCAAATTCTATCTTTTGTTTTTCAGACCATCAGCTAATAATCATGTTTTAATTTAGCCTTTTTTAAATATTAACTCTGCAGCGTGTGTCTTTTGCACTATGGCTGCCTTTTGGAATTAAAAGGGGATATAGTTCAATGTCGGATCATAGCTTAGTTACTGATCAGTTTTGCCACTTGTTTTGAGAAATGACTTTTGTTTTATAATGAACTATTTTTGACAAAAGAAACCTGGCAAAAATCCTTTTTATTCTAAAAAGTTATACCAATGGGAAAAGAAGCTGCCAATTTGTTGACTGAGTGAAAAACATTAAAACAAATGGTGCGATTCAGAGCAAGTTATCCCAGCAATCATCCCATCTTAGTGGTGGTGGGCTGTGTTCTTAAACCGTGTAGCCCATGGGATGTAGGGACTTCCAGGAATTAGATGCATTGACAGTGAAGAAAGGGTGATATAGTTGTAAATGTGTCTGGTCCAGTTCATTTACTAGTCAATGTAACTCTCAATGTTGATAATGGGGCACTCAGTGATGGTAATGCTATTGAACATTAAGGGCTGATGGTTCGATTCTCTTGTTGGAAATATCATTTCCTAACACTTGTGCGGCAAGAATGTTACTTGCTGAGTAATGATAGTAATATTAGCCCTGGCCTAGATGCAGTCCAGGTCTTGTTGCATATTATCTTTTTCACAACCACATATGTGACTTACTAATGTGTCAGTCAGCTCACTGTTGTTTGTAAAGTCTTGTTTGATGAATAGTTTCTACATTTGCCTGGAAAGAAAGTCACCACCATTAAAAGTATTCACTACAAAAGGTACCATGCATGATTTCTAAAAAAAAACATATTCTTCCATTTTCATTTTTGCCCTAAAGAAAGGCGATAAGTAAGACTCCCTCGCTGCCTGTGTTCAGTGCTTTAAGTTCAGTGCTTTACAACATAAATGACACCAGTAATTTGCCCATGACATGCCCCCAGTCTACAGATGAAAAACAAATGGTTACTAAAGCATATATCAGAGGACAAGAGTTGAGAAATAAAATCCCAAACGTTTCAAAGCCACTTACTGGTTATAGCGTGCAACTACTAAGGACAAATTGACACAAGGCTGAACTGAAAATGTTGACTTAGCCAGTCAGAATAGTTGGTACAAAGCATGACCAAAAATCAAGCCAAAGGGAAGCAAAGCTTGCACACTGTACGTGTGCACTTTACACAAGACTTTTTTTTGATTTCTTCCCTTGCTGCACCATATTTTACAAATTGCTCCAAATAACATCTATGTTTTTCAACAGCAGCTTTTCTTAAATGTTGAGTGAGCTAATTACAATTCATCCATTTCTCCAACTCCAGCCTCTTGCAGATCCAAAGCTTCACTGTTCTGCCATAGCTGCGTTTTCTGTCATCCAGATCTCAGATCTGGAATTCCCTCCTATATATCTGCGCCGTCTCTCCTTTAAGAAAGCCCTTGAAACTTACCTCCTTAAGGGAGTTTTTGGTCACCTATGTTTTAATACTTCTAAGTGAGCTATGTCAGATTTTATTTTATATTAGTCCTTGGAATGTTTTTAACTATGTCAGTTATGGAACATAAATGCAAGTACAACTGGAATGGATAATGTTATTTTAATTCCTTAAACCAAAAAGCAACAATGGTACAAGAGCTACATATTCCTCACTCCCCAGACAATGGGGGCACACAAAACAACCGAAAAGGATGTAAGAATAGACAAACAAAAGCTGTGCAAGAAATGAAGAGTCTACGTTTTATGAGAATTTCAAATCATCTTGGGAAAACTACTTAAAGAAATCAACAAAATGTAGTTTGTAAGAAGTTAAAGACAGGAAGGAAACAAGTAATACTGATAAATTCATCTGCTGTAACTATTATTTTTCATATTTTCCCCTACTATTCAGCAACTGCCTTGGTCATCTTTGACATTACTTTGTACAGCACTTTTCTAGACGTATGCACCTGACAAATGAGAGTTGCAAGAGAATCAGGAGAGATGGAAAGAGAACAGTAATAAAGCAACACAGATGACAGCCTAAGATGAAGAAAGACGAGAGCTGGTTATGTGCAGCATAAACACTAGTATGGACCTGTTGAGAAAAATGAACTGTTTCTCTGTCGTAATTCTTATGCAATTCAATCCCCTATAAATAAATCAGCCAAAACTCCAATGGGGCCTTGAAGACAAAAGCAACTTCTGAGAATATAATAATTTGATCTCCTCTCAAGCTGAGCTAATAGGCATTTATAGCGACAGCTGCTACTTCTACCTGTGTCATCTCACTTCAAAATGCATCAAATCAAGAACTTCATGGCCCTACACAATCAATGATTCACAGCTTTCTCATTTTCCAAGAATCACATCCTGTTTGATCTTCCAACCAGCCCAGTAATCTAATAAGATTTATTTTTCTAAAAATAAAAAAAACTAAAGAGGACCCATCCAGTATATTTGTTAATTGCATATTTTAAAACATATTCTTCTGAGGGAATGAAGAGAATATTATAAATGCAAGGCTTTTTCTGCTGATTGGCAGATGGCCCAATTAGACTTTACACCCTTACTTGGACTCTCAAGTGTAGAAATGCAGAAAAAGAAATTTATGATAGCTGAAGTAGAACACTGAGGTGCGATACAGAAATGTGTCTTTGGGTATGTGGGGATGAGTGGGTGCTGAATTGACTCCATTAGAATCCAGCAACTTCTTGAAATCTGTATATGGACGCCATCAGAATCAGAATCCAAATCCAGAGACGGTTCATACCCATCATTGAACCAGCAACTCTGGCCACAAGTGCCTCAATTAAGCCTGGTTGTGGTATTCTTGCAATGCATTGGGTACTCAACGTTGAAGCTGGGATATGAAGAACGACTAAGTTATTAGTGAGCAAGTGTGAAACTACACACAGTATATGTCACTTTCTGGACAAAAGTGAATTAGAATACACAACTGAAACCACTTGAGATCCCTCTCCAAGACACACCACCCTGACCTCATAACATATTGCTGTTCCTTCAGTATTCCTGGGTCAAAATCATAGGACTCCTTCCGTAAAAATATTGAGGGTCTACCTACACCAAATGGATGCAGTGGTTCAAGAAAGCAGTTCACCACTACCTTCTCAAGGACAACAATATAAGTTGGCTCAGTCACATATCCCCTGAATAAACTAGAAAGATGCAAAAGAAAAGAGCTATTTTTAAACTTAAAATGCTAGATAAAACTAGACCACTACAGGAGTCACAAAGGGTGTCAAAAAAGGTCAGATCTTAGCACTCTCTGAACAATAATTTTAGAAACATCTTCAGCTGCTCCAACAAAGAAAAGACACATTAACTGCTTACCCAGTAGAATTACGTCAGCCCACGTAAATAAGCATTTACGGGTCCTCAACAACTCAACTTCAGAGGGAAATGAAGAAGCATCCTTTAATGTGGACATATCATCATTTTGAAAACCAAAGATCATCATTTACTCCTCTTCTAGTGGATCCACAGAACAGAATAAAAATCGTGAAGGAGGGGGGAGATCACAATTCCAAAACACTATTCAAAGAAAATAAACATTTGCTGCCTGTGCTAAATTGATCCTCTCTTGCCTACAAGAAAGTGTTGACAATGTATCCCTTTTGGGAATGGTTGCAGCATTCAGGTCATTGCAATGCAATGAGGTCTTCCATTTTGTCCAACTCAGTTGATGTTGACTCAGTTAAAACACTAGACCAGGTCTTGAAGTATGTTTGAAGGCTTCCTCTGCCTCAGGTTCATTATGTACTAACAGAATTAACCCATTGACAGGAGTGAAGCTTGAATGACTTATAACATATCCTCAAAGCGAATACCAAGACAAATTGCATCTCATAGATTTCTGTTAAGTATGGTTAGAAAGGAATACAAGCAAAACCAGGGGAAAAAAAAGTAGAATTGGAGATGCTGGCTTGGATTAAATTTAACAGCAGAGGTCAGAAAGCTGAACAGCTCACTTTCTTCCCTATCGTGCTAACTGCTACTTATCCCAATATCAAATGGCACTACTGTGTTAACTGAACCTTGATGCCAATGTCAACTGAGCAATTGAAGACAATGTAAGGAACACTCTGTACATCTCAAAAACATGCCAATGCCAGATGAGATCAAACAATGTAATCAAAAGAAACTTATCCACACAGATTGATTGTTGCTTTGAATATAGTCGGCATAAATAAGCATGGAAAGGAAAATGTAACACACATTGATCTTCTCAGATCAGCCCAGAATCTCTTCTGCAAGATTCTGGGAACAATAATTCAATTTTATTTTTAGTCATTTGTTTGTTAGTTAGCTATCACAAATCCTATGTATCTGAACTGGTCACATTCAATGTTAATTTGATACTATGAAAGATGGGCTCGTGATGCCCAGAGACGAAAAGTGAAAGATGATTTTTTTTTTCTTCCAAATGTCCCTCTCCTCGGGTTTGCTTCCATGAGCATCTTACCAAGCTAAGCTACCTAAGCTTAGATCCAAAGATGATTAGTTTTAATTTTTAACTGTCATGTTAAAAATCTGCTTTATTTCATGATTTTAGCATTGGGAAGAAAAACCAGGAGGGGAAAACCTGGTCCACAAACAACCTAGGTAAATTTGTAGAAAATTCGTAACATTATCTAAACTCAAAGGCAAGAAAGGGACTTTAAAAAGATGTAATCAAGCCAAATGGCAACCTTTAAGTATTCACACAGTGCACAGACATTGCTAAGAGACTCCAATAATCACAGGATATTGTAAGATATTATATTCTTATGAATCTAGCCACTTACCAACCACTATGGGGAAATGAACTGATGTTTTATTACATTAAAAGCACTGTTTGAATGTTATTGGTTGGATGATAGGTTTCACGGAGAAGAACAGTTGCAATCTTACTCTTAGAATGACCTGAGTTGGCCTTTCAGCTTCTAAAGACTATCTAACAACTATGTCTTTGCAATGCCATTCTTGCTCCGCATGTAAGCTGCCATGATTGTGATAAAATATGGACTATTGAGTCACAACTTCAATCAAGCGATTTCAAAATCTGGAATCTTTTATGGATTGAATTTTTTTGAAGAAAAGGGGAAAACAAATGACCACAGTGGTTACCCTCATAGCATATCAGACAGTCTATGCTACTGTTCATGGCCCAATCAGATTTTAACACCCTTACTTGGCAAACCCATGAAACAAATGGGAGATAAACAAATACAGACTGAGCAGGAATTAACATTTTATCGAAAGGCTGTGAAACTTAGTCAAGAAAATAGTCTCCTATTTTAATTTACACATTTCAGGTAACTTCATACACTGGGATAGGAAGATAGGAATTGAAGTGGACCATTCTGCCAACCAAGTCTGCTGTCATTCAATACGATCATGACTGATATCAGCCACTTCAATGCCTTTCACCCCTTCCCCCCCACCTTAAAAGTCTCAAAAAAGGAATTAAACTGCCTTGACTCTGAAAATGACAAAGGCAAATACAGCCCTGTTAACCCTGCAAAGCCCTCCTTACAAACATCTGGAGGCTATTCCAAATTTGGGAGAGCAGTCTCCCAGACTAGTCAAGCAATAGGTCATACTATGGAATCATACCTCATAAATAATGCCCCAGACCATCATTGTGGTATCACTTCAAAGAGCAGCTTGGCAGCATCACTTCTAACCAAATTGGTATTAATGCTGGACTGCATCTGCCAAAGGTGGTTGAACCAACAAGAGGGAAACAAACTTGATCCCATCCTCACCAACCTGTCTGCCAAAAAGCACATGTTACTACTGTTAAGAGTGGCCACAGCACAAACGTTGAAGGTAAATGTGAAGTCTCATCTTCAAACTAGGAATACTCTCTACCATTTTGTGTGGCTCTATCATGTTAAGTGTGACAGACTTTGAACAGATTTAGCATCTCAAGACTGGGCATGCACGAGGAGCTGTGGGCCAGTAGCAGCAGCAGAATTGCAGTCCAACACAATCCGAAATCTCAGACTGGCATATCCTTCACTCTTCCACTACATTAAGGCAGGGATCAACCCCGATTCAATGAAGTGTGTAGAGAGACATGCCATAATTAAAAATGCAGTGTCAACCTGGCGAAGCTACAAAAGCTTTTCTCAGAGAACCTATGTAGAATGTTTTAAGACTGGAATACAACACATCTTCTCTTAAAGTGCAATCACTAGTTAATTGTTAAATTAAACAAAAAGGAAAATTTAGTAAGAAATTAATACTAAAAACTGTCCCACTCACTAGATCACATTGCAGATGAAAAGTCATCTGCACAATATCCAGCTTGAAATAAACAATGACACCAAACATAGGGATACACAACTATATTTCAGGTGAACAGCTTTTGGCATGAACAGAGAATTAAAGACTGAAAGACAGAAAGACAGTCTCTGCCTCTTTTAAACCAGCACCAATAGCAGAGCTCAGAGAAACACCCACTCACTGGGACCTCAAGGTTCCACAAATTCCGTTGCTTGCTAAAGAAACAGGACATCAACTAAACAGCCACAGTCTCAGGTTCAAATCTCAAAATGAGGAACTAAGGACCTTTAAACTAAATATGCTTTTATCTTCCTTTTTAAACTAGTCACTCTCCCCTTCTTAAGCTTCATACCTGTGTTTGCGTGTATGTGATATTGTGTTGCACTACTTCTCTTGGAGTTGGATCACAAAATTCATTTTTTCTTTCACTCACTTATAATGGGCTCCTTAATTTTACACTTTAATTAAAGTGTAATAACTATGTGCTTTCCGGAAAGAAAATACTTGCTGTGACTGACTGAGGGGGAATAAAAGACGGGCAGCCAGATAATTTTTGTTCACCTGGTGGCACCTTTTAAGATTTGAATTTTTTTTTAAAAAACCAATTCAGCAAACAAAAAGAAAATTCATGAATTTAACAGTGTAAGTTGTTAAAAACTGACTTTGTTGATGTCCACTCCACTGGTCTTGCACATGTTGGATAGTTGAACGTTCAATACACGAGGGCCTTACTTAGCGTTGACACTTCATTCCAGTATTGAAAGAATGCTGAGGCATCAGAAATTTCATCTTGTACGAAACATTAAAGTTCTGCCTGCTGGCCACCTACATTTCAATAATAGGTTAAGTTTGTGAAATGAAGCACTTCTGAGATGTTTCCAGATGACGACATGAGGCTTTCCACATACCTTTGCCACAAGGAAATATCAACTTGTCAACCATGACAGCCCAATCTCTTTCTTAGGGCTAACACATCCTTGCTTTTTACTAAGAATCATTGAAGACTAAATAGGAGGAGGAACCATGACTGCTTTACTGTCCATGCTTAATCTACAGGCACTGAGGGGAAATGCCATGTCTATACTATCGCCCTTACTAAGGTCAGCTAATTCAGCAAAAATCAGAGGCAGCACTGAAGACTGTTCAGTTTGTGTAACCTGGCAACACACTAGGTGGTGGTTTTATCCACCAGTTTGGCCAAAGTGACTTTCAGATCTTAAGGTTCTATATTAAGGGATAAAATGGAGGTAAAATGGAGGGGTAAAATGGAGCTGAAGCTGTCCCATGGTCTGCATGAGCGCAAGGCTTTGCACTTATTTCTTCGAAAAAGATAATCATTGATGTTGACAGAATAGAGTACAGAGGAATCTCGATTATCCGAATATCGGATTATCCAAAGGGGATCTCAAGTTCCCGATAGAAACATTACATTAAAGAGCTGTTTCAACCCTGATCACATCTTTTGTTTACAGGTACAATGATGAATAACAAACTCTGCTCACTGAAATGCTGCTGAGAACAGTCCTGGACAGTCCAGGCACCGTCTCTAAATGACTGACCTCCCGCCCTCTCTCACACTCCCCCCAACACTTTCTCTGGAGTTCTACACAGGGATGTACCCTAAACCCCCCCTTCCCCAGGTAATCTCTCCAACATTGTCCTGTACAGGGTAGAGGTGGAACATGTCAAAAGGTTGCAGTAACAAGTTGTGTGAGCGCACGCTTGCTAGTTGGAGACTTATCCCAAAAAGGCAGCAGCAGTCTTACTACTGGTGTCCAGTCCTGCTGCCGGGGGGTTGGACAGGGGACAGGGGCATGGACAGGGATTGAACTGGGGTGCAGTGTTGGGGCAGGTGGGGGCGCAGCGTTGGATGGAGTTGGGGGAGCGCGTGTTGCGGTCGGGCAGGCAGTGGGGGCAGGTGGGGTCTCACATGGTGTGCTGCTGCCTAGTCTCCTGAACGGGGCATAGACTTCGCAGAAAATTCCGAGTCCCAGAGAAAATCAATTAACCAAACAATCAATTATCCGAACAAAATAGTGTCCACCCATCTCATTCAGATAATCGAGGTTCCTCTATATATCACTCCAGTACACTACTGATGGAGTGTGATCCTACTAGAGATGCAACATAGAACATAGAATAATACAGCACTGAACAGGCCCTTCGGCCCACGATGTTGTGCCGAACATTTGTCCTAGTTTAAGTACCTATCCATGTACCTATCCAATTGATGCTTAAAGGCCACCAATGATTCTGACTCTGCCACTCTCACAGGCATTCCATGCCCCCACCACTCTCTAGGTAAAGAACCTACCCCTGACTTCCCTCCTATACCTTCCACCCTTCACCTTAAATTTATGTCACCTTGTAACACTCTGTTGTACTCGGGGAAAAAGTCTCTGTCTATTCTATCTCATAAAACTCTATCAAGTCACCTCTCATCCTTCGCTGTTCCAATGAGAAAAGGCCTAGCACTCTCAACCTATCCTCGTACGACCTATTCTCCATTCCAGGCAACATCCTGGAAAATCTCCTCTCCATCCTCTCCAAAGCTTCCAAATCTTTCCAAAGTGATGCGACCAGAACTGCACATTGTACTCCAAATGTGGCCGTACCAAGGTCCTGGACAGCTGCAACATCACCTCACTAATCTTGAATTCAATCACTCTGCTAATGAACGCCAATACACCATAAGTCTTCTAACAAGCTCTATCCACCTGAGTGGCAACTTTCAAACAGCTATGAACATAGACCCCAAGATCCCTCTGGTCCTCCACCTGACTAAGAACCCTACCGTTAACCCTGTATTCCGCATTCTTATTTGTCCTTCCAAAATGGACAACCTCAGACTTGACAGGATTGAACTCCATCTGCCACTCCTCAGCCCAGCTCTGCATCATATCTAAGTCCCTTTGCAGCCGACAACAGCTCTCCTCACTATCCACAATGCCACCAATCTTCGTATCGTCTGCAAATTTACTGACCCATCCTTTGACTCCCTCTTTCAAGTCATTAATAATAATTAGAAACAGCAGAGGACGCAGAACTGATCCCTGCAGAACTCCACTTGTAACTGGGCTCCAGGCTGAATATTTACCATCTACCACCACTCTCTGACTTCAACCGGTTAGCCAGTTCTCTATCCAACTGGCCAAATTTTCCACTATCCCACACCTCCTGACTTTCCGCATAAGCCTACCATGGGGAATCCATGTACACTACATCCACTGCTCTACCCTCATCCACACGCTTGGTCACCTCCTCAAAGAATTCAATAAGACTTATAAGGCAAGACCTACCCCTCACAAATCCGTGCTAGCTATCCCTAATCAAGTAGTGTCTTTCCAGATACTCATAAATCCTAACCCTCAGTACCCTTTCCATTACTTTGCCTACCACCGAAGTTAAGACTAACTGGCCTGTAATTCCCAGGGTTATCCCTATTCACTTTTTTGAACAGGGGCACAACATTCGCCACTCTCCAGTCCCCTGGTTCCACCCCCATTGACAGTGAAGACGAAAAGATCATTGCCAACGGTTCTGCAATTTCCTCTCTTGCTTCCCACATAATCCTAGGATACATCCTGTCAGGCCCGGGGGACTTGTCTATCCTCAAGTTTTTCAAAATGCCCAACACATCTTCCTTCCTCATAGGTATCTCCTCTAGCTTACCAGTCCGTTTCATACTCTCCTCTTCAACAATACGGTCCCTCTCATTTGTAAATACTGAAGAAAAGTATTCATTCAAGACCTCTCCTATCTCTTCCGACTCAATACACAGTCTCCCACTACTGTCCTTGATGAGACCTACTCTCGTTCTCGTCATTCTCATGTTTCTCACATACGCATAAAAGGCCTTGGGGTTATCCTTGATCCTACCCGCCAAAGATTTTTCATGCCCTCTCAGCTCTCCTAATCCCTTTCTTCAGCTCCCTCCTGGCTATCCTTTATCCCTCCAACGCTCTGTCTGAACCTTGTTTCCTCAACCTTAAGTAAGCCTCCTTCTTCCTCTTTGCTAAACATTCGACCTCCCTTGTCAACCAAGGCTCCCACACATGACCATTTCTTTCCTGCCTGACAGGTACATACATATCAAGCACACGTCGTATCTGTTCCTTGAAAAAAATTCCACATTTCAACGACATCCTTCCCTGACAGCCTATGCTCCCAACTTATGCTCCTCAGATCCTGTCTTGCAGCATCGTATCAGGTAATCAAGGATCTGTCTGCCCTGTGAATATAAAGGATCCCAAGAACTAATTAAAAGATAAGCAAAGTTCTCCTCAACGTTCGAAGTGAATGTCCACCCCTTAACCAACATTATAAAGAGATTATCTTGTGATCGTCATATTGGTTGTGGGAGCTTACTGTGCACAAACTAGTTATGTTTCTAAATTACAACAGCGCAGACATTTTCAAATATTGGCGGTAAAGCACTTGGCTGCACAGCAGCACAGTGGTTAGCACTGCTGCCTCACAGCGCCAGAGTCCCGTCTCAGGCAACTGTATGTGGAGTTTGCACATTCTCTCCGTGTCTGTGCGGGTTTCCTCTGGGTGCTCCGGTTTCCTCTAACAGTCCAAAAATGAGCAGGTTAGGTGAATTGGCTATGCTAAATTGCTCGTAGTGTTAGACGTAGCGGAATGGGTCTGGGTGGGTTGCGCTTCGGCAGGTTAGCGTGGACTTGTTGGGCTGAAGGGCCTGTTTCCACACTGTAAGTAATCTAATCTAGTCAGTTATCTAATCTAGTACTGTGGGTTGTCTATGGTTGGAAAAGGTGCTTTTTAAACACCTCAATTATTTCTTATATCAGTGCAGAAAGCAGGCTGCAGGCCACAGGCCAAATGTTTATCAGTGCAATCTGTCCATAATCATTGCTTGCAACTGGTCAACAGGAGATTTCATTGAAAGGGAAAGCAGGAAACGAGAAAGAACTTGAAACAAAGTAAGAGAATTATATCTCCTCAGCAATACATCTTACAATGCAGAGCAATTCTGTAAAAAGACTGATCTCTGAAGCACATTACTCTACATAATAAGAATAGGATCTGCGCAAGCCCTGAGCTAAGACTGCAAAGCATATGCATTGATGGATAAAAAGTAATTTAGACCACCTGGGAGAGGACCAAGTTAAAAGAAAGAGGGCAATCATGGTTGGGGCAGTAGGTAATGAGTGACAAGAAGAAAGTGGGAGACAAAGATCAAGAGGGGAAAAAGTAATTCACAAGCCAACAGCAACAATTCATGACAAGGATGAAGGGAAACATTCCCCTATCTGATAGAATAAGACTGCATGAGAGAGATAGAGGTAGAGGATGTTATGATGAGCTTAAGGGAATCAGTGATCCACAGCCCCGTCTGCAGTATGATGTACCCTTTTTTTTAATAAATGCGATGATGTGGTGATTTAGATAACCCAGGATTTAAAAGAAGATTTTTAGCAAAATAAGGGATTTTTCAGACCTTCTTCTCCAATGCAATGGATGCTCCCATCTTTGTTGGTCCAGATCTTTGATTCACCATTTTCCATGTTTTGCTGTTCTTCACCTAATTGGTCATTCTTTACAGTGAGCTGGTATTCGACCACTGGTAGGATCAAAACTGACTCTTATACAGTACCCACCAAGCGCACTGAACCTCTTATTCTGACTGATGTTGTCTTTTTCCCTCATCTGGAGGTGAAGAAGCCAATTGCAATGCTTTTCCGAGTTGACATCAGCTCAACAATGCAGACTAAAAATTAAACCTGGGGCCCTCTGATTTCTTGAGATGTGCTTCTCTCACAGGAGATCGGTTAGTTCAGTTGGCAGGACAGCTGGTTTGTGATGCAGGGTATTGTCAATAGCATGGGTTCAAATCCCGCATCAGCTAAGGTTACCATGAGGGACGCTCCTTTTCAACCTCTTCCCTTCTCCTGAGGCATGGTGACCTTCGGATTAAATCAACATCTGTTGTCTTGCTCTAATGACACAGCAGCCCTAGAGTCTAGTAAGACTCTGTCAACTTTGTCTTTGATCTAACACAAATACTGCTGCTTATCCAACAGACCTTATACTTGACAGCAACTTGTTACAGAAACAAAATATACTCCTCTAAAATGTACCCACTTGCAACTTGTTTAGAACAAATAGTCTGCATCAAAACATTACTACATTGCTACCTGAGAAGTCTTCTCTTCTTTATCAACACTCTCAGCCACAGTCCAAACATCTCAATTCTTACTTCATTTTTCTGTTTTTGCCCAAGGTGTCGATCCTTGCTGAGAAAAGGTTAAAGTGTCATTTTGATATCTCACCTAACTTGGTTCATTCATGAGACAGGGATGAGACAGCAAATATCAGCAGAATATTTAACCATATGGGGTATCACAGTTACTCTCAACTTGGTTCAGAACATAGCATTCCTGCCACCACTCAGTTCAAATCAGAGAAATGAACATAGTAATCAAACCTAGGACCCTTTTGTTCTCTGAAACACACACGGTCATTTAAGGCAATGGCTCGTCAAATTGCAGATAATTTAATAAAGTATTACAGTTTTGCATGATGCATGCTTCAAACCATCTTTGCTGAATCAGTGCATTTGTTGCATTGTGAAGTGCATGCACACAACAAAGGGACAGGTGAACAACCTTGTAGATGTATTGACACTTGACACAATTTCTCAAAGCAATTTGTTTAACTTACATGAGTAATGTGGTTGCATGAAGCCTGGCTGAGGTATGCTTCTCCAGTCGTTTGTTGCGGTAGTGCCTAGCCGATGCCAAATGTTCTAAAATACGGTCCCTCCGGGCACTCATCGGAATCTCACAGGATTTACAATATAAAATCTCCACCAAATCTCTTTCTCCTCCTTCCTTTTGCTCAACAACATGCCTTTTCACTGACAGGTCACAGAATTCAGCAGCATAATCATGCAGAGATTTTTTCTTCCTTCCCATGTTTAAAATACTATTGCTTCTACTTTTCAGATTATTTTTCAATATCACAATCACCGTTCCTCTCCAACGATCCCAATAACTATCTGCCTCTGTACTGTACAATGAGTAGTCTTTGTAACCTTCCCTTTATGCCATCAACATTTACTCCTCCCTTTCAATCTGTCTTCTAACTTGCTTTGTTCTATTTGCATAATGTCATAGCATGCAAGTCTTTTTTAAAACTGATTTCAGATCTTTACCGATTCCCTGATTTGTATTTAAATATTTTCAAATAAATTCTTTTCTTCTGATATTTTATACTTCCCCACTGCACACATTTATTCCCTCTTGTTCAGATTTCTGTATTTCTTCATTAGCTGTTTTACATTATATTCTCTCTATTCACTATTTGACAATCTCTTTCTCACAGGTTTCTCTCTTGCTTTAATTTAGACATCATCACCCTACTTATTCTATATTGCTCCCCATTGGCCTGTCTGCTTCACCTGTTTCATCCTCTTCACTTTGTGGTCCTTATTAATATTCTCCGCGTTCCTTTTTCTCAGTATCTCACTGCTCTTGATCTTGCCTTCTGCGATGTTAATAAGATGTTTTGTTTTCACCAGATGCCGATAGTCCTTTCTGGACCTTCCTTCTCCCCTTCTGCAAATTGCTCAATTCAGTTCTTTCATCTCTTCTTTGCAGGTTCTAAAATAGCCCCTTTCTTCTTATTTGAGTGTCCCTCTTCAGTTTCTGCTATTCTTCCTCAAGTTTAGAATTTTCTCCTGAACTAGTTCCGTTTTACTTCTTTCCCTTCCATCTCTCCCTCCCTCTGCAGTTTGTTATTCCACGCACCCCCACTTTTCGTTTCGTTATACCTCCTCCACTGTTTATCTCCTCCTTCCCTGGTTTACTTTTCCCCCTCTGCGATCACGGTTGTTTATATCTTCCTCTGATGTCGAATCCTCTCCCTCGTGTCTGGTTTAATTTCCGCTCAATGCCTTGCCCTCTTTTACCTCTTTCTCCCTTTCCTGGATATCTCCCTCTCCTTACACTGGGGTTTCCTTCTCTCCCTCCAGCCCTTCCCTGATTATCTCCTGTTTCGCCTGATAAATCTTCTCTCTCTTCACTTGGCTGCTTTTCTACCTCCGTGCAGTTTATTTATTTACTGCCTGTCTTCTCCCTCTTTCAACCGAGTATTTATTTCGTTCCCAGGTTCTGGTGCAGGCCTGATGCAGCTCGAATCGTTGAGCTTCAACTTTCTGGCGGCTCCGTGGCAAACAAATTAAAAGCAAAACAGTAAAGGCCCTGGGTAGTTCTACTGCCGGCCCATCAGTTTCTCATCCAAATGCACGCATTATCGCTCTTGAAAACCGCATCCATTCCCCTCCCCTCCCCTTCCGGATGTGGGAAACAGACTACAGGAAATGCGACCATTCCACGCGGCAGCGGCCACCGCGCCCCCTGCCGCCCAGGAGGAGTCAAACATCGCCGCATACACCCCCAGCCTCCAGGACTCAGACACCTCCCCCTGCCGCCCAGGAGGAGTCAAACAACGCTTCATGCACCTTCTCCCCCCCCCCCCCCCCCGCCATCAGGAAGACTCGGTCACCGCCCCCTGCCGCCCAGGAGGAGTCAAACATCGCCGCATACACCCCCAGCCTCCAGGAGGACTCAGACACCTCCCCCTACCGCCCAGGAGGAGTCAAACAACGCTTCATGCACCCCGCCATCAGAAAGACTCGGTCACCACCCCCTGGAAGAGTCAGACATCGCCGCTTCCACCGCCCCATCGCCTACAGGAGGACTCGGAGACCGCCCCCTGCCGGCCAGGAGGAGTCAGATATCGCCGCATACACGCCCAGTCTCCAGGAGGACTCAGACACCTCCCCCTCCCGCCCAGGAGGAGTCAAACAACGCTTTATGCACCCTCCTCCCGCCATCAGGAAGACTCGTCACCGCCCCCTACCGCCCAGGAAGAGTCAGACATCGCCGCTTCCACATCCCCATCGCCTACAGGAGGACTCGAACACTGCCCCCTGCTGTCCAGGAGGAGTCAAACATCGCCTCATACACCCCCAGCCTCCAGGAGGACTAAGACACCTCCCCCTGCCGCCCAGGAGGAGTCAAACAACGCTTCATGCACCCTCCTCCCGCCTCCAGGAAGACTCATCATCGCCCCCTGCCGCCCAGGAGGAGTCAGACATCGCCGCATACACGCCCAGTCTCCAGGAGGACTCAGACACCGCCCCCTGCCGTCCAGGAGGAGTCAGACACCGTCGCATGCATCCCCATCTTTCAGGACGCCCCCTGCCGCCCAGGAGGAGTCAGACATCGCCGCTTCCATCCCCGCCTCCAGGAGGACTCGGAGACCGTCCCCTGCCGGCCAGGAGGAGTCAGACACCGTCGCCCACACCTCTGGCTCCAGGAGGATTCAGACACCGCCCTCTGCCGCCCGGGAGGAGTCAAACACCGTCGCCTGCCGCCCGGAATTGACCTTCTGTCCCATCTGAGCTGGAGGAGAGCAGTGCCGCCTGCTGGCCATGGGGGCACCAATACCGTCTGCACCGTGTGGGAGGCGAATAGTGCCACTTGCTGCTCTGAACGAGTATTTTTCTATGTCCACGGAAGCGGAGAGCAATGCTGGCTGTCTGTTCACTATCTTGAATGCAATGATGCCTAATGATATTGTGGACTGCAGTCCCCTCTGCCGGCCTAGCGATCTCTCCAAGTCGACAATGCGTGCCTGGATGATTTTCTATAATTGATGCTGAAAATGTGTTCAGGAATTCCTGAAGAAGGGCTTATGCCCGAAACGTCGATTCGCCTGTCCCTTGGATGCTGCCTGACCTGCTGCGCTTTTCCAGCAACACATTTTCAGCTCTGATCTCCAGCATCTGCAGCCCTCACTTTCTCCTAGATGATTTTCTATAATTATCAGGTAGTTCTCAGCAGTTGGGTCTGATTTAATTAGGTCTGAGACTTAAAACTGGTGGTCAGTTAAAAACTACGCAAAACTTATATTTGGTGTGAAGGTAATGTTACAAATCCTCAGTGATTCATTCACAGATGCTTTGCAGGTGCACAGACACTAATTTGAAAAATTCTGTTGTTATATCTGCTAAAACTTTACAACTGTCTTTGGAAATTGTTTGCAATTATGATCGTCAGAAAGCATAATAATGAACTGTGAAAAATGTAGACTTTGTGAGTGCAATAGGTGAAGATTCTCTGGGAGAATCAGTTTAAATCAGTAGATGGGAGAAGGATGTAGCATAGGTATTCCAGTTATCCTGGTTGACTTGAGTCTACATGTAAACCAGTTGGGCACTGAAGCTGTAGAGAACCAATTTCTGGAGTGTGTTACAGATGATTTTTATGAACCAATATTTTGAGGAATTGACTTGAATACATTTAGTTCTAGAATTATTTCATGGTAAAGAGCAAATTAATGATCTTCTTGGAAAAGAACTTTAGGCATGGGATAAAGGTGTTAAATTAGAATAAGGGAAATTTTGAAGACATAAATTGGCTGAGATGGATTGGGGAAATATATCAAAAGGCATGACTGCACATGACTATTCTGAGCTGAAATGTCACTTTTTTTTTAAAAACCTTGTCATCTCGAGAATGTGGCTTGAAAGAAGTTCTGGGATTTACATATTAATGAACTGAAACCTGCAACCTATTCTGAAAGATGAAAATCTGAACAGCAATCTAGATCTGTTTAATATACCATTTCAGTTGCATGATACTGTGAACTTTTGCTATAAATTCTGTGTCTTATGATCCTTCTCCACAGCTACCTGATGAAAGAGTAGCACTCCGAAAACTAGTACTTCCAAATAGACCTGTTGGATTATAACCTGGTATTGTGTAATTTTTAAGTTTGACTATACATTGGCAAAGAATATAGTAGTCTCTTTAGAACTGTTACAAAGCTTAAAGTAACAGTACATTAAAGATGCACAAGCTCAAAAAAAGTCTGTAAACTGAGGTTAAAAAAGAAAGTTAGGCAAATTGTAAGATTAAAAGAAAAGGCTTATGAAGTTGCCAGAAACAGCAGAAAATTTGAGGATTGGGAGGCTTTTACAACACAGCAAAGGAAGACCAAGAAATGTATTAGCAAGGGGAGAATAGAATATGAATGTAATCTAGTGCATACATACAAATTATTGAAAAGCTTCCAAAAGTATATTTTAAAAATTGTTTGCCTAAGACAAATGTGAATCCATTCCAGGCAGAATCAGAAGAATTTATAGTGGGGGATTGAGAAATGACAAAAAAGCTAAATATTAATTTATATCTGATTTCATTGAAAAAAATGCAAGAAATCTCGCAGAATTAGAAATTCAAATGACTTAAGAGAACAAGGAGTTGAAGGAAATTAGTATTAGTAAGGTTATACTTAGTAAGAATATTGAGAAATTAATAGGGCTGAACATTGATAAGTCCCTGAGTGTGATATTCTACTTCCCAAAATGTTGAAGGCAAATTCAGCAGATTAATTCCATGGATGAAAGGGTGTTGTATGAGGAGTGGTTGAATAGCTTGGGCTTGTACTCACTGGAGTTCATAAGAATGACGGAGATCTGAGGTATATAAAATGCAAAAGGAGATTGATAAGATAGACATTGAAGAGATGGTCCCCCTTGAGGGTCAGTCTTGAACAAGAGTTAATAGATACAGTGTGAGGGAAGGTAGGTTCAGAACTGAGATGAGGAGAAGCTTTGTAAATCTGTGGGACTCACTGCTCTAGAGTGCAATGGAGATAGAATCAATCATCAAATTCAGGAAAGAAATAGATATGTTTCTGATTCTAAAAAAGTGGGATGAAGGGCTGTTGGGAGCAGATGGGAGAGTGGAGTTGAGACCAGGATAAGATCAGCCATAGTCTTGTTCAATGGTGGAGCGGGCTCAAAGGGATGAATTGCCTGCTCCTGCTCCCAATTGCTATGTTCCTAAATATTCCTGTGTTCCTAAACATGAGTGTTTTCCTGGTGGTGGTAAAAAAGGAAAGGTGTCTTCATTTTCTATCTCACCATTTTAAAAAAAATGAAAATTAACCACGGTAGTTTTGGGGGAAAATGTGCAGGGTTGGGGCTCTCTTAAAAGAGAATGTATGTAGAGACCAAAAATAATACAGATATTTCCAAATTTGTGAATGATATTAAGCTAAGATGGAACATGTATTGTGAGGGAGATGTTCAGCGGCTTCAGGAGGATTTGAACAGGCTAGTGAATGGACAAGACCGTGTGGAAGAAATTTTGGTAGGAGGAACAGAGGTGCAGAGTATTTCATAAAAAGCAAACAATTGGGAAGTACAAATGTACAAAGGGATCTTGGTATTCTTGTCAATACTGAAGAGTAATATGCAGGTACAGCAATCTACTAAGAAGGCTTATGGAATGTTCACCCTTATTATAAGAGGTTTTGAATACAGGATTAATGAAGTCTTACTTCAGTTGAATAGAAATTTTGTTAGACTGCATTTGGAATACTGTTTGTGGTTTTAGTCTCCTTTTCTTAGAAAGAATATTATTATTGCAGAAGTGAAAGAAATGCTCACGAGGTCTGTTCCTGGAATGGCAGGACCATCCTATGAAGAAAGATTGGCTAAAAAGGGCTTGTAAACTTTACAGCAAATGCAGGTAAGATGTTGGAACCATAGAAACATAGAACGTAGGAGCAGGAATATGCCATTCGGCCCTTTGACCTTGTCTGCTATTCAATATGATCATGGCTGATCATCCAATTCAGTACCCTGTTCCCATTTTCTCCATATACTCTTTGATTCCTTTAGTCCTAAGAACTATGCTGAAAATGTGTTACTGGTTAAAGCACAGCAGATCAGGCAGCATCCAAGGAACAGGAGATTCGACGTTTCGGGCCAGAGCCCTTCATCAGGAATGAGGAGAGTGTGCCAGGCAAGCTAAGATAAAAGGTAGGGAGGAGGGACTTGGGGGAGGGGCGATGGCGATGTGATAGGTGGAAGGAGGTCAAGGCGAGGGTGATAGGCCGGAGTGGGGTGGGGGCGGAGAGGTCAGGAAGAAGATTGCAGGTTAGGAGGGCGGTGCTGAGTTCAAGGGAATCAACTGAGACAAGGTGGGGGGAGGGAAAATGAGGAAACTGGAGAAATCTGAGTTCACCTAGGCAGGTGCTGAGAAAGGAGATGTGACTGTGGTAATGAGTCTGTTACCACAGATTTCTCCAGTTTCCTCATTTCCCCTCCCCCCACCTTGTCTCAGTCGATTCCCTCGAACTCAGCACCGCCCTCCTAACCTGCAATCTTCTTCCTGACTTTCCGCCCCCACCCCACTCCGGCCTATCACCCTCACCTTGACCTCCTTCCACCTATCACATCGCCATCGCCCCTCCCCCAAGTCCCTCCTCCCTACCTTTTATCTTAGCCTGCCTGGCACACTCTCCTCATTCCTGATGAAGGGCTCTGTCCCGAAACGTCGAATTTCCTGTTCCTTGGATGCTGCCTGACCTGCTGTGCTTTAACCAGCAACACATTTTCAGCTCCGATCTCCAGCATCTGCAGACCTCATTTTTTACTTGTCCTAAGAACTATACCTAACATTCAATGTTTTGGCCTCAACCATTTTCTATGACAGAGAGTTCCTCAGGCTCACCAGTCCAAGTGAAGAAATTTCTCCATTGGTCTTAATTTTAAAATAATTGTAATTAATTTTAAATAAAGGTGATGCTATGAGGATCATGGTGAGGAGAGATTGTTTTACTCAGATGGTTGTGAATCTTTAAAATTCTCTATTACAGAGGGCTGTGGATGATCAGTCTTTGAGTATGTTGAAAGTAGTGATTTGTAGATTACTAATGGCATAAAAGGTTTACAGGGAGAAACTGAATAAAAAGCATTGGGGCCTGATGAAGGTCTCTTGCCCAAAACATCGATTCTTCTGCTCTTCGGATGTTGCCTGACCTGCTGTGCTTTTCCAGCACCCCACTCTCAACTCTGATCTCCAGCATCTGCAGTCCTTACTTTCTCCTGAGTAAAAGGCATTGAAGTGTACGATCAGCCATGGTCATATTAAATAGTGGAGCAGACTGGACTAGCTAAATGATACTCCCATTCCTATATTCCTATCAGCAGTTGATAAAAGGCAATAAGTGCCCACAACATATAAACCATGCTGAACATGTTTACTGAAGTCTCTAGAAGATGAACTGGCTGGAATCATGTCACTGAATGGGAATATGGATTGTAGAATATTAATTTTAGTCCAGAATGTATAACTACCAACAAGGTCATAGAATGTTCAGCATCTGAAAGTGAAGCTTCATTTGTGGGGGTGAAAGTAGTTATGAAGAAGGAAACTTTCCTGATTTTGTTACAAAAGTTAATTTCATGCCTTAACGTACATATTGCACAGATATATCCATTGTGTTTTTAGTTTGAAACCTGAAATGTGACCTTTAAACCACATGGTGTAAAACATCTGTTTCACTCAATTTTATAAAATTATTCTGCGTTATTTTTTCTTGCTTTCTCCTTTCAAATTAACATTTGGCTTGAAAACAATTTGGAATGCTGAGAATATTTCAACAGTGACCATTTTTCTGCAAGACGTCAATGCCAGACCTTGATTGCCTTACCAGAACTACAAGAATTATGTCCTATTGTTGGTTCAAAAGTGGAAAATCTGTGTCCTGAACTGTGAATTTTCTAAACAGAATACATTTTTGACAAGAAAGACATGCTGCCAAATCTTTTCATTTTCCATTCATCAGGATGAATGTGACAATTTAAATTTTCAAACAACCACAATTAATTATACTACAAAAGAACAGGATGCTAATTGATTGGCATTTTGATTCGAAATGGGTAAAGTGTTGTCATGAAGAAAGCAAAAGGAAGCTTTAGACTCCCCAAGCTCCCAGATAGTTCATCGATGATGGTGCAGACTGGTAATGGGATTGGACTAGTGATCCAGAGGCCCAGGCAAATGTTTTGTAGGCGCATGTTCAAATGGCAGTCGGTGGAACTTAACTTCATTTAATTAAATCTGGTACATAAAGCTAATCTCAGTCATGAAGACTGTAACAATATCAATTATTGTTATAATGCTACTGTGCCACGCAAAGAAAATTTGGCATAGTTAGCTGGTCTGATGTAGATATGTCTCTAAACCCATAATGATTTTGTTGACACAGTTCAAGAGTTACTATGAATGGAGAACAAATCCTTGCCTTGCCAGTGATGCCTGTATCCCATAAAGGACAAACAGAAGGCAAAGCTTGAACATGCCTTTTCGTTCACTGAATATTGGTTTCTACAGAAGAATGCAGATCTCGGCAGAAAAATTCTAAATTCATTCAAATTCTGCATGATGGAGGATGGCAGGCTAGTGCAGTCAGCATTATGATAGTCAGAAGTAACTTGCTTCCAGCAAGTGTAAATAAATCAAGTTATGTGTTTGGCTGATTATCTTAAATTGATTGTTATAAGCACAAACCTAATATGAAATTGAGACCTATTTCATTAAAAAAACTATGTTTTAATTTATATTCTGTATCAAGCAAGTTGTTTCTTCTATTTTACTTGTTAAAACAAGAATAATCCGTCTACTCGGTTTCCACTTATCAGAGGACAATAGTATATATTTTTACAGGTTGAAAGTACATTTCCTTCTTACAGTAACTGAAGATTACTGTTTCATATTAATGCATTATTTGAGAGTCAACACTATCCTTTTTCTACTGGAGAAGCATATAGAGATGTTCCATATTTAACCACGAGGATGAGAACTGGAAATAAGAATGATGAGGAATCATTGCCATAGGTTCCTACAAGACAGTTGTATTAGCCAATAAGCATGGACATATTTGTTGTGATTATTGACCTATTAGCAAGTTCGCTCCTAATTTAGCTGTTATCTCTTTAAAATCAGATTTATTTGGGAAATATATGTCCATGGATGTTCTGGCAGAGCTATATGCAGAACAATTGTTTATCTATTTATCTGTTCACTAGTAGACTGAAGGTCTGACTTGTGACATTAAGAAGGTGGTTAAATAGCATTATATGCTTTGTGTTAGTTAAGACTGAAAAGAATAAATAATCTTGAAATGATTTGTTAGATTGATCTGAGTAAACAGTTTGGTGTGCTGATGTTTTCTATGCACAATAATTATTGCTTTTAACCTGTTAGTTACTTCGTCCAATTTTACATTTTAAAAACAAAAGCTAATTATTAGTCAAGATGAATTGATAGTTTGTCATTACTGGTGTTTTCTCTTGGTCAAAAAGCTAGCACTTTGGGATAGAATCCTCTACTCCTTGCACCATCTCAACCTGTACCTGAGAGTGAAAGGCAATGGCAAGTCACCACTGATAACAACTACCACAAAAAGAATTCAGGATAGAGAACTGGCAGACAATGAACCAAGGACCTATATTTGGCAGGGCTCACATGACAGCACAGCCCAATGTTTAAAAGACACAATTCATAGCTGAATGCTCCCATTCAAGATTCGTACTCAAGATCAAATTTCAGCTCATAGGAAATACATGATTGCTTTATAGAGAATTATTTTGTATTGAATATAATTATTATTTATGAAATAAAAGTGTAAATTTTAACATAAAATTAAATGTCTGCATAAATTTCTGCATTATATATTACTTATGAAGGAGACACTTCAACATGACTTTTCAATGCTAACCGTAACATAAAGGCTTCATTTCTTGAGGATATGAATTGTGATCAATTGTGAGAAAGTAGATCTGTTTCAATTTCTGACAATAGCTGAATTTGATTTGTTTTATAGATTAATAAAAGGACACATTGGGATGGTTTTAAAAGATGCTTCTGAGAAATCATGACTTCAGTTAATCACTTGAACTTATCTCTTAGAAATCTCCTGCCAAAATTTTATGGCTATCTTGTTGGGATATTGTTTTCGATGTCAATTGGGAAAAAAATTATCATAGGCAGACCAGTTAATCTCTCTGCCTTCTTGAAACACCCTTTGTTTGGAATCCAGTGTGAAACCTGATTGTCCTGTTGAAAAGCATCTGGAAGACTTCCTGACATTGTTTCCTGAGCAGGCTGTGTCTGCCGAGACCTCAGATATAATTGCATGTGTCTTGTGATTTGTGTATATGTGCCAAAATGCTAGCCATATGAATATTCCATACCTTATCAATTTTTTTCTTCAAGAACTAACCATTATTGGTCAAGGGATTTGTTTTCTCCAAAATAAATCTCTGCAGAGAGAAATCCTGCTCTTCGTGTGTGTGTGTGTGTGTGTGTGTGTGTGTGTATATTTTTCCACTTTTGCATATTAATTGAAGAAACCTGGTTGATGGATCTTTTTATTCCAAGTCGAATAGGGAGAAAGCATACAGTTGTCCATATCAGAAACTCAACAAAATAATTAAATTATGTTGTGATATCATGGAGTTGTTGATTAGGAGACAATGCATACCTCCCATCTCATTTGTAACAATATTATCAATGTTAGTACTTCTGTAAGACAATGGCTCATACTTTCATGTGAAACAGCAACTTGGCTGCTGGCTGTCATCAACCAACTGACTCTTTAGTCCTTGCAAACAACCACCCATCTACAACCTCCTTTTTCTCTTCAAAATCCTTGAACATGATGTTACTTCTTAAATCTGTGCTCATATTTCTCAGAACTCCATGTTTGCAATCAATTTGTTTTGCATCCCTACCACAAGACTGAAACAAATCTTATCAATCAGAGATTACATCCTATGACTGTGATCACAACAAAACCATCTTTGTTTTCTTGACCTGTCTTGTGGCCTTTGAGATGGTTGATCACAGACTCCCCCTGAAACATCTCTGCAATATCTGCTCGCTGAGTCGAACCATTCTTACAGTCACAGCCAGAGAATCATCTGCAGTGGCCTTTCTTCTCCATCCTGGATTGTTACCTTTTCTGTCGCTGAAGGATGCCTGACATACATCCCAGATAAAAGTCCTGTGGCATTAGTGAGTGGCAAAGGGGCAGGACGGTGATAGCTGGAAGCCCCTAGTCACAAACTGACACATTAGGCAGCAGGTGTCAGATTTAGTCGTCTTGCTACTAAACGATGCAGATAGAGCTTTGGCAGCTGTAACAACGACTGAGCAACCCTGTTTAGGATTCACTCTGCTCATCGCCCTAGCGGAGGGGGGGCAGGAAAACATACACTAAAAATAGCCTGCCTCAAACTCCTGTCTGAATTACTGCATCCAGAGGGATCACCCACATGCGGTCAGAAATGAATAATATGTTTGGAGCCAATAATGAAAGAACCCTGATGGACCCTGGTAACAGTGACCGACCTGAGAGAAGAACTGCAATTGTAGTGAGAGAACCGAAGAGCTTCTGGATTGATCTAGCTGCTCTTTCTGAAACCTGCCTTATAGACAAAAGCCAACTGAATGGGGTGAAAGGTGGTTAACCCTTCTTCTGGAAAGAGAAGGCTGCTGATGAGCCCGGAATTCACAATATTGGATTCACAATTAAGAAACAGCTCATCAGTTGCTTCTTTGAACTTCCTGTAGGGATTAATAACTGACTCATGACCCTCCGCCTGATACCGACCAATAACCAGATGCCTACAATTGCAAGTGCTTATGCCCAACCCTTGACTTGGAGGAGGAAGTAAGGAGACTTTTCATGCCAGCCTTGATACATTGTAGTCAAGCATCCCCAAGGCAGACAAGATAATTCTCCTTGGAGACTTCAATGCCAGGGTTGGTCGAGACCATAACCTTTGGAATGGCACTATAGGAAGGGAAGGTATTGGCATCATCAACTCCAATGGATTCCTTCTTCTCACAAAATGCACTGAGTACAACCTCACCATCACAAACACACTCTTCCATCAGAAAAACAAATTCAAACCATCTTGGAGACACCTACACACAAAACAATGGCATCTCATTGATTATATCATTGTTCACTCCACGGATCATTGGGACATGAATGTTATCAGCGCTATGATTGGCTCAGATGACTGCTGGACTGATCACTGCCTTATCCATTTCACAATATCCATCAGACTGCACAGAAAGAGATGGGTTCATAAGAAGCAGACCCAACCAAGATTCAACATCAAGAACCTGGGTGACATAGTCAGTATGCAACATCTACAGGCCTCACTTACTAAAAACCTACCTCAGGAATACCTAGAGGACATAGAAGAACACTAGAGTCTCCTTAAATCGACCATTCTCAGTACCTGCAATAACACCTTCAGGTACAAGTCCAGAATCATCAGGACTGGTTCAATGAGAATGACATGCAAATTGAACAGCTCATTTCCAAGGAAAGGACAGCCTTCTGGCAGAATGACGTCAACTGCAAGACAATTAGAAGGAATTATTCAAAGCTAAGGCTAATGTCCAGAAGAGGGTAAAGGAGCTCAAAACTAAATGGTGGATTGATAAGGCCTTGGAAATCCAGCAGCTGGCAGATGCTAGTAACAAGAGGCTTCTTCAATGCCATCTAAATCCCCTGAGCTCTAAAGACAACAACAACTGCTCAAGGACAATAAAGCAATAAACAACTGCTGGAGAGAGCCTCTAATACCAATGTTAAATCAGAAATAATCAACTAAATCCCCAGAGGTCTCTGCAAGATGACATGAGAGAATCTCGCAGTGTCACCAAGCACAAGATGCCATAAGGAGTCTAAGGAACAAGTTGGCTGCTGGTCGTGATGGGATTCCTACAGAGATCCTACAGGAGGGTGGCTAACAGCTCCATGAACACATGCATGCTTTGCTCTTGAAGATTTGGCTCAAAGAAGAATTCCCTTCAGAGCATAGGAATGTTCTGATTGTGACCATATTCAAACAGGGTGGCAAGGCTGACTGGGAATTACAGAGGTACCTCTCTTCTGTCAACTACTGGCAAAATATTTTCATGTCTCCTTGCCAGTAGACTTCTGCTGTTTTCTGAGGAAATACTCCCTGAATGGCAGTGTGGCTTCCACCCATCCAGAGGAATAACAGACATGATCTTCACAGCATGTCAATTAAAAGAAAAATACCAGGAACAGAAAAATGCTTTAATTGGCTTTCATTGACATTAGTAAGTCCTTTGACATAGTATCTGTCAGACAGCCTGGCGGTTAACTGTCATAATGGAGTTCTCCTGATAAGTTCACCAGAATGCTGAGGCTGCTGCATGATGACATGTCTGTGACAGTGCTTAGCTACAGTAGATTGGAGTCTGAGCCTTTCAACATGGAAACGGGGTTCAAACAGGGCTGCATCATCATTTCAACTTAATTGCCGCCATCCTCCATCTCACTGGCCAAACCTGCCCAAGGGAATTCAGTATCAATGGCGGGCTGTTCAACTTTAATAGGTTCAAAGCCAAGGCAAGGTTTGCAGCACCACCATCTTGGAATTTCAATCTGCTGATGATAACGTCATCATAACACACTCTGTGGAATACCTGCAGTGCATCTTGGATCATTTGGCCAAGGCATATAAAATTCTTTGACTTACCCTTATCATAAAAAAGACTCCAGTACTCCAACAACCACCACCTAACAGTTCCTTCACTTCTCCAACAATAAAGGTCAACAACCAACCCTTGAAAATGTGGATCATTTCTTATACCGTGGCAGCCTCCCCTCCCCACCTGCCACCGTAAAAGCCAACATCAATGCAGCAAAACACCATCCGAACTGTGTCAGTGGAACCTATGGTTGACTCAGAAGAAGGGTGTTTGAAGACCAGGATCTTTAGGTCCAGACTAAACTTCAAGTCTGCAAAGCGGTTGTCCTTCCCATACTGTTATATGGAGGTAGAATGTGGACTACCTACAGTAGGCATCTTAGAGACTGAAATAACACCACTAAATATTCCTACGAAAAATCCAGTGGATCACCTGGGAAGACAAGTGCATTAACATCAGCATTGTGGAGGAGGCCAACATCATAGGTTTACAGCAACTGCAATAGAGTAGCCATGTCATCAAAATACCCATCTCATGCCTCCCAAAACAGATCATATATTCCCAGCTAAAGGAAAGTCAGCATGCCCCCTGGTGGCCAAAAGAAACACTTCAAAGATAACATCCAGACCAACCTCAAGAAATTCCATATCAACATCAACAACTGAGAGGATATGGCTACAAACCAGAATTACTGGAGAAACATCATCCGCCTGGGACTCTATGCCACGAAATCCATCTCCATTGTGCCGCTGAACAGAAGTGACTCTTGTACATGGATAATCATAATATCAGGAAGGCCCACCAACCCCCATCTTCAACCACCATTACCACCACCAATGTCCACACTGCATTAGAATCTGTGGATCCCGGATTGGCCTCTTCAGCCATCTGAAGACCCACAAATAGATGCTGTTATGGAAGACAATCAAACTCTATACAAGTGATTGCCGAGAGAGAGTTGCTCAAGGATCTATCATTGCTGCAAATGTGTTGCTGGTCAAAGCACAGCAGGCCAGGCAGCATCTCAGGAATAGAGAATTCGACGTTTCGAGCATAAGCCCTTCATCAGGAATAAGAGAGAGAGAGCCAAGCCGGCTGAGATAAAAGGTAGGGAGGAGGGACTAGGGGGAGGGGCGATGGAGGTGGGATAGGTGGAAGGAGGTCAAGGTGAGGGTGATAGGCCGGAGTGGGGTGGGGGCGGAGAGGTCAGGAAGAGGATTGCAGGTTAGGAGGGCGGTGCTGAGTTGAGGGAACCGACTGAGACAAGGTGGGGGGAGGGGAAATGAGGAAACTGGAGAAATCTGAATTCATAGTCCGTGTGGGATCAGTCGGTTCCTTAGGCAGGTGCTGAGGAAGGAGATGTGGCTGTGGTAACGGGTCTGTTTGAAAACGTGGCTGAAGAGCTTCTGTGCAGAGGAGATGACCTGGGGGGTGCAGTGAGAGAGGGACTCACTGAAATCCTTGTAGAGGGAGGAAGAGAGCTTCTTCAAGGAAGGCATCCTTGTAAGAGGATTCGCAGTAGGTTAAAATCTTCGAGTAAAAAATGAGGTCTGCAGATGCTGGAGATCACAGCTGCAAATGTGTTGCTGGTCAAAGCACAGCAGGCCAGGCAGCATCTCAGGAATAGAGAATTCGACGTTTCGAGCATAAGCCCTTCATCAGGAATAAGAGAGAGAGAGCCAAGCCGGCTGAGATAAAAGGTAGGGAGGAGGGACTAGGGGGAGGGGCGATGGAGGTGGGATAGGTGGAAGGAGGTCAAGGTGAGGGTGATAGGCCGGAGTGGGGTGGGGGCGGAGAGGTCAGGAAGAGGATTGCAGGTTAGGAGGGCGGTGCTGAGTTGAGGGAACCGACTGAGACAAGGTGGGGGGAGGGGAAATGAGGAAACTGGAGAAATCTGAATTCATAGTCAGCACTCCCACACGGACTATGAATTCAGATTTCTCCAGTTTCCTCATTTCCCCTCCCCCCACCTTGTCTCAGTCGGTTCCCTCAACTCAGCCCTTGTCTCAGTCGGTTCCCTCAACTCAGCACTCCCACACGGACTATGAATTCAGATTTCTCCAGTTTCCTCATTTCCCCTCCCCCCACCTTGTCTCAGTCGGTTCCCTCAACTCAGCACCGCCCTCCTAACCTGCAATCCTCTTCCTGACCTCTCCGCCCCCACCCCACTCCGGCCTATCACCCTCACCTTGACCTCCTTCCACCTATCCCACCTCCATCGCCCCTCCCCCTAGTCCCTCCTCCCTACCTTTTATCTCAGCCGGCTTGGCTCTCTCTCTCTTATTCCTGATGAAGGGCTTATGCTCGAAACGTCGAATTCTCTATTCCTGAGATGCTGCCTGGCCTGCTGTGCTTTGACCAGCAACACATTTGCAGCTGTGATCTCCAGCATCTGCAGACCTCATTTTTTACTCGAAGATTTTAACCTACTGCGAATCCTCTTACAAGGATGCCTTCCTTGAAGAAGCTCTCTTCCTCCCTCTACAAGGATTTCAGTGAGTCCCTCTCTCACTGCACCCCCCAGGTCATCTCCTCTGCACAGAAGCTCTTCAGCCACGTTTTCAAACAGACCCGTTACCACAGCCACATCTCCTTCCTCAGCACCTGCCTAAGGAACCGACTGATCCCACACGGACTATGAATTCAGATTTCTCCAGTTTCCTCATTTCCCCTCCCCCCACCTTGTCTCAGTCGGTTCCCTCAACTCAGCACCGCCCTCCTAACCTGCAATCCTCTTCCTGACCTCTCCGCCCCCACCCCACTCCGGCCTATCACCCTCACCTTGACCTCCTTCCACCTATCCCACCTCCATCGCCCCTCCCCCTAGTCCCTCCTCCCTACCTTTTATCTCAGCCGGCTTGGCTCTCTCTCTCTTATTCCTGATGAAGGGCTTATGCTCGAAACATCGAATTCTCTATTCCTGAGATGCTGCCTGGCCTGCTGTGCTTTGACCAGCAACACATTTGCAGCTGTGATCTCCAGCATCTGCAGACCTCATTTTTTACTCGAAGATTTTAACCTACTGCGAATCCTCTTACAAGGATGCCTTCCTTGAAGAAGCTCTCTTCCTCCCTCTACAAGGATTTCAGTGAGTCCCTCTCTCACTGCACCCCCCAGGTCATCTCCTCTGCACAGAAGCTCTTCAGCCACGTTTTCAAACAGACCCGTTACCACAGCCACATCTCCTTCCTCAGCACCTGCCTAAGGAACCGACTGATCCCACACGGACTATGAATTCAGATTTCTCCAGTTTCCTCATTTCCCCTCCCCCCACCTTGTCTCAGTCGGTTCCCTCAACTCAGCACCGCCCTCCTAACCTGCAATCCTCTTCCTGACCTCTCCGCCCCCACCCCACTCCGGCCTATCACCCTCACCTTGACCTCCTTCCACCTATCCCACCTCCATCGCCCCTCCCCCTAGTCCCTCCTCCCTACCTTTTATCTCAGCCGGCTTGGCTCTCTCTCTCTTATTCCTGATGAAGGGCTTATGCTCGAAACGTCGAATTCTCTATTCCTGAGATGCTGCCTGGCCTGCTGTGCTTTGACCAGCAACACATTTGCAGCTGTGATCTCCAGCATCTGCAGACCTCATTTTTTACTCAAGGATCTATCATTGCAATCCTCCTACTTATGTATTACTATCCTTTGACAATCATCTGAAAACACAATGGCAGGTTCCACTCATATGTGAAAGATCCATCTTAATATTACCTTTCTTGAGGCTTCCACTGTCTCTGAATATCCAATTTGTTTTTCATCCATTGCAAGCAAAAATTTCCTTCAGCTAAAATTTGGCAAACTCAATTGTCTTTAGTCCTCTTCTCAAAAACCATTACTAAGTTGTTGTGGTTCTGTTCGCCGAGCTGGGAGTTTTTGTTGCAAACGTTTCGTCCCCTTTCTAGGTGACATCCTCAGTGCTTGGGAGCCTCCTGTGAAGCGCTTCTGTCATGTTTCTTTCGGCGTTTATAGTGGCTTGTCTCTGCCGCTTCCGGTTGTCAGTTGCTGTCCGCTGCAGTGGCCGATATATTGAGTCCAGGGCGATGTGTTTCACTCATCCACTGATTCTATCAACAAACACATCGACCTGGACTCAATATATCGGCCACTGCAGCGGACAGCAACTGACAACCGGAAGCGGCAGAGACAAGCCACTATAAACGCTGAAGGAAACATGACAGAAGCGCTTCAAAGGAGGCTCCCAAGCACTGAGGATGTCACCTAGAAAGGGGACGAAACGTTTGCAACAAAAACTCCCAGCTCGGCGAACAGAACCACAACAACGAGCACCCGAGCTACAAATCTTCTCCCAAACTTTGAGCCATTACTAAGTCTTTATTTCTCTTTCTGGCAGCTATCTGAGGTAGTACTAAACCATATGGAACTTATGGAGTTATATTTGACCCAGCGTGTGCTTCTGACCTCAGATTCACTCAATCACCAAGAGTGCCAAGTTCCATTTCCAGATGCTAGACACCATTTGTGTCTCAGCTTATCTGTTGTTGAACTCCCCATCCCTGCTCCTGTTATCTCTAAATCTGACTGCTGCAATGCTGATCTGGCTAGCCTCCCAGTTGACACCATATATAAACACAGAATCACCCACAACACTCTTCCTGGTGTCTTAATAACACACAAGGGCAGTAATACACTTCCTGAAGGAGCATTTGGAGACAATAAACATCTCAATCCATTAGGTTACATAAAAGTATAATGAAGTAGCTATGCAAGTGGGCATAATGCCATCCTGCAACTGAGTGTAGTTTGCAACTTATTAAAATTTTTGACACCCTTGTTAGAACTTAAAATGATATGTGATTGGCTACAGATGATTGAGATTTGCACCACACATAAATCCTTGCTGAGGTTATCAGAAATATGCATCTGTTAATTGAACCATGACTCATTGACAGCACTCTTGCCTATTGATCAGTAAATTGTGTGTTTAATTCCCACTGCAGAGATTTGAGCGTAAAATCTAGAATCATGAAATCCCCACAGTGCAGATACAGTGTGTTCAGCCCACTGAGTCTGCACTGACCCTCCGAAGAGCATCCAATCCAAACCCAAATCCGTATGCTATCCCCATAACCCAGCATTTACCATGGCCCACCTACACATTCCTGGACATTACAGGGCAATTTAGCATGGCCAGTCCATTTAACCTGCACATCCTTGGACTGTGAGAGGAAACTGGAGCATGGGGAGAATGTGCAAACTCCATACACAGTTACCCAAGGTTGCAATCAAATCCGGCTCCCTGATGCTGTGAGGCAGCAGTGCTAACTACTTAAGGTATTCCAGTGGCAGTACTGCACTGTCAGAGATATAGCCTTTATTGAAATCATAATTTGTCCTCTTGGATGGATGCTAAAAATTCCAGAGTAATATTTCAAGTAAATCTGAATAATTTGCCCTCAACTGATACTGTGATGAGCAGGTTACATTATATTTATCATGGCACTATTTGAGTGACCTTGGAGCATACAAATTGACTGCAGAATTTCCTTATTTTCATCACAACATTTGATTACACTTCATTGATTTTAAAGTGCTGGAAAATGCACTGGAGAGGGGGACTCCACAAATATCCCACCTTCAATGAAGGAAGAGCCCAACACATCAGTGCAAAAGATAAGGCTTAAGCATTCAAAGCAATCTTCAGCAAGAAATGCCGTGAATTATTCAACTTGGCCTCCTCCTGTTGTCCTGAGCATTATAGATGCCAGTCTTCAGCCAATTTGATGCCCTTCACATGATATTAAGGAAGGGTTGAAGGCACTGGATACTGCAAAGGCTATGGCATCTGACACCATTCCAGCAATAGTACTGAAAAGTTGTATTAAAGAACTTTCACTCCCTTGCCAAGATCTTCCAGTACATTTATAACACCACAATGTGGAAAATTGCCCAGGTATGACCTGTACATAAAAAGCAGGACAAATCCAATCCAGACAAATTACTGCCCCCCCCCCCCCCGTTTACTCTCAATCATTAGTAAAGTGATGGAAAGTGTTATCACTTGCTCAGTGATGCCCAGTTTGGGTTCTGGCAAGGCTACTCACCTCCTGACCTCATGGCAACCTTGGTTCAAACATGGACAAAGAGATGAAGTCCAGAGATGAGGTAAGAGTGGCAGCCTTTGACATCAAGGCTGCATTCTACTGAGTGCAGCGTCAGAGTCCTAGCAAAGTTGGAATCAGTGGGAATCCGGTGGAAAACTCTCTTCTAGTTGGAGTCATACCTGGCACATAGGAAAATGGTTGTGGTTGTCAAAAGTCAGTCATCTCAGTTCCAGGACATCTCTGCAGGAATTCCTCAGGGTAATGTCCTAAGCTCTCCCAACTTCTGATGTTTCATCATTGATCTGCGCTCCATCATAAAGTTAGTAGTAGGGATGTTTGCTGCGGATTGTACAATGTTCAGCACCATTTGCATCTCCTCAGATACTGAGGAGGTCCATGTTCAAATGCAACAAGATCTGGACAATATCCAGGCTTGGGCTGACAAGTGGCAAGTATCATTTGCACCACACAAATGCCAGGAAATGACCAGCTCCAATAAGAGACAATCTAACCACTGTCCCTTGACATTCAATGGTATTGAATCTCCACCACCAACATCTTTGGAATTACCAATATTAAGAAACTCAACTGAATTTGCCACAGAATCTCAGTGTCTACCCGAACAGGTCAGAGGCTATGGACACACCAGTGAGTAACACACCTCCTGACTCCCCAAAGCCTACCCATCATCTACAAGGCACAAGTCAGGAGTGTGATAAAAACAAGGAGTGCAGATGCTGGAAACCAGAGTCTAGGTTAGAGTGGTGCTGGAAAAGCACAGCACATCAGGCAGCATTTGAGGAGCAGGAAAATCAACGTTTTGGGCAAAAGCCCTTCATCAGGAAGCGAGGCAGGGTGCCTGCAGAGTGGAGAGATAAATGAGAAGTGGGGTGGGGAGAAAGTAGCATAGAGTACAATAGGTAATCGACGTTTTCTGCTCTTGGGATGCTGCCTGACCTGTTGTGATGCAATACTACCCACTTACCTGAATGGGTGCAGCTCCATCAACACTCAAGCATCTTGACACCATCCTGGACAAATCAACCCGTTTGACTGGCACCATATCAACAAGCCTTCACCACCGACCCTCAGCAGCAACAGAGTATGCTATCTACAAGATGTACTTCAGAAATTCACCAAAGATCATTAGACAGCACATTCCAAAACTACAACCACTTTCATCTGGAAGGGCTGCAAATACCATATTACCATTCCTTCATTGTCACTGGGTCAAAGTCCTGGAATTCCACCTTAATGGTATTGTGGGTCAACCTACAGCACACAGAACGCAGCGGTTCAAAAAGACAGCTCACCATCATTTTCTCAAGGGCAACTAGGAATGGGCAATGGATGGTGGCCCAGCCAGTGAGACCTATGTCCAATGAGTGAAAAAATCAAGAGGGTCGGGGGGTCCCAAAAGCGATGTGTTAAAGGTCAATGAAAGGACACATTTCTGAAAGATATACTTCTGGGAAGGTATAATGACTTCAGTGGTTTTCTTGGACTAGCTTTTTAGAAAACACCTGCGGTTTTTTTGGACTCTGTTTTCGATGTCAGTTGGGGGAAAGAATTCCAATCAGGGATGTGATTTACACGCCTCTGGAGCAGGTGGAACTTGAACCAGTTCTCCTAACTCTTTCGGGTGATATCGCGAAAGATCCTGCTTTGGGCGATTTTAATGCGAAGCTTTCTTTCTGGGTCACCGGACTCGAAACGTTGACTTTGTTTCTCTTCACAGACCATCTGAACGTTTCCAGCCATTTCTGTTCTTGCTTCTTTCCCTTCTTCGGTGTCACTGCCAGGTGGCTTCCCGCCTCCCATTGGTTCCAGGTGATTTGGGGAGGGTGGAAACTAAGATCCGATTGGCTGCAGGGCTTTGAAAAAAAAGGAACACCATCCTTCATTCCATTGGTCAACGCTCGCGTTGTTCCTGATTGGCCAAGGTGGGATTCCTTTCGCCGGTTTGTCCCGTGGGATTGGCTGTGGCAGGAGGGTGGTACAGGTAACCGCTGTTTGTGTGCGATTGGTTGTTGACACGGAGTGTATTGTGGGGGCGGGGTGAAAATTGTCGGTTAACCTGCAACCGCCATTTAGCCTTCGGGAGTTTTACCACAGCTGCGGGATATTGGTGGCAACAAGTTTTACGAGGGGTGCCGCGGAATTAAAAGAAAACGTTGACATTTTGTCATAGCACAATAATAAAGAATTTCATCGAAATTTCATCTCTCCCGAGTGGCGCCTACGATTCAATTCGACTTGATTTTGTCATTTTTTTGAAAAGATCTGCTGAGGTGGAAGCTTTCCTAAAAGGAGAGAGAAGGTGGAATTTGTACGAGAGAAGGAGCGAGACGCTTTTATTAACTGCGCTTTTTCTTGTCCGAAAGTTTGCGCTGATTTCTTTCCTGATTTACTTTGAATCCGCTCGCTTGGTGGAGTTTCGGTTGTGTCATGCCGACGAGAATGGATGACAACATGGAGCGTGGAACAGGTGACTCGATCAAAGTGAAAGCTCACTACAATGGGTGAGTTAAAATAAATTGACACTCGATAGCTTTCCAAAATATTTACCTAGCGCTGTGCTCGCTTAGGAAATCCATTTTGCATTTCACAGAAATTTTATTAAAAGATTTCTTCAGGGAAAACAATTTATCTGTGCGATTATGCTGCTTTGAAACTTTTTTGACACTTGCAAGCAGTTACAGAGATTTGCAGTTGTTTAAATATTTTAACACTAGCAGTGTATGTTTCCTGTCGAGAGTGCAGTGCTTGAAAAACACGACAGGTCAGGCAGCATCCAAGGAGCAGGAGAGTCGTTGTTCGGGCAGGAACGTTTCATCAGGAAGGGCTTTTGCCCGAAACGTCGACGCTCCTGCTCCTCGGATGCTGCCTGACCTGCTGTGCTTTTCCAGCACTACACTTTCGACTCTAATCTCCAGCATATGCAGTCCTCACGTTCGCTTAGTTGTTTCCAGTTAATTTTTGGGTTATTAACACAGTAAGAATTCAGCTTTGACTGTAGTGAATAGGATACTGCCTCAAGTGCACTGTTGAATAAGAATTTTAGGCAGAACATTATTAGACTTGTTAAGTGTAGATTGATTATTTTGAATTCTGTTTTGGTGTGGGCACTCTGACATTATTCACACTGAAGGATAATGTAAGGTATCAACTAAATATAGTTACTTTGGTGTTCATCGTAAAATCAATCTGACAAAAGAAGAATATCCCAGTCCTCCAATTCCTGTAGCTATGGGTTTTGTTTTGGCAGGAAATCTCATTCACTAATTTAGGTAATGGCTTCTGTCTGCTTAATTTGAACTTTTAATGTCACAACCTCCACATTGGTTCTGAGAGTTCAGTCTTTTCTGAGTAATTTGCTACAATGTTGGTAGTAGGATGTAATATTGTAAAACAAAAATGGCAACTAGAATTAGATCGGTGAAAGTGAGTACTTGAGATGTTGGCAATTAGTGGTGCTGGAAAAACACGGCAGCCAGGCAGCATCTGAGGAGCAGGAAAATCGACATTTCTGGTTAAAGCCCTTCGTCAGGAACTAGAATTTAGATGGCATGCTAAACCTTGGGTGCATTTGAGTTTTTTTTTGTCAATTCCATCACAACTGAGCACACTTAATAAGTTTTGGTTTGTGACTTCAAACTTGAAAAATATTTTTATTACAATAATTTGCATATGAGGTCTCCAACATTGTAGCGGCCAACATTCAGCCAATTAGATTTTCTCCATGTAATCAAAAACTGCCGAAGACACAAAATGCTGCAAAGATTGTGGGCCCTGGCAACATACCAGCAATCGTGCTGAAGACTTGTGCTCCAGTACTAACTAGTAGCCAACCTGTTTATGTACATTTACAGGCATCCATGAGACAAATGTGAAAAATTACCCAGATACGTTCTGCCCAAATAAATAGGATAAATTCAATATGGTCAGTATCACCCCCTCAATCATCAACAAACTGCCAGCATAGTTGAGTACATCAGTTGCTGCAGAAATGACATGGTAAAAAGAGGACCAAAGGCTATATAATTGGAATTTTGGAAGTGTGATAAAATACATGTGACCTGAATCCAGAGTTGCACCGAGTTGCAGAGAAATGAGACTTTTCTCCAGTCAATCTGGAGCTAATCTACATATTTAATTCTGATTCTCACTACTTGCACCAAAATAAGCTTTGTGATTGCATTGAGTATTTGCTGTATTATAATCTGTGCGATTTTGCTGAGTACAGAAACTAAAGCTACTTTCTATTGTTGCTTTCAATCTTGTTATTCTAGGGTCATCTCATTGCTTGAAAATCATGAATTTACATACCATGTTTTATGTTAAAATCTTGAAGGCATATTTTAAACAACTGAATAGCACTAAAAGCAAGCAGTGGCAGCTAGTTACAATGTTGTGATTCTGGTTCTCAAGGAGGTGGGAAATGGCTCAGCCATTCATGATAACTCATCCAATGTTTTATAAATCCTTTTTAAAAGCACTGGCACTTTGTGCTGTGCATCAGATGAGATTGGGTACCATTGCCTGGAATCTTTAAAACATAACCAACTTCTATGATTTTTTTTTCTTTCCATCTCATTGAGTCAGTCTGATATGGATTTCTTTTCACAACAATGGTAAATATCAATTTCACCTTTAATTCTTGTGGGATTATTATTATTCTCTAGTGTAGTGCTCTATTTTGTGTGTGTTCTTCTTCAGTCAAATATCTTGAGAATGTAGATACAAGGGAAGGTGGTATTATCACTTAATTGTTTATCTAAAGACCGAGGTAATGTTCTGGGGACCCAAGTTTGAATTCCATCATGGCAGATAGTGGAATTTGAATTGAATGAAAATCTGGAATTGAGAGCCTAATGATGATCATGAATCCATTGTTGATTGTCGGGGAAAAAAAAATCTAGTTCAATAATGCCCTTTTAGGGAAGAAAACTGCCATCCTTACCTGGTCTGGGCGAGATATGACTGCAGACCCACGACAATGACTCCTAACTGTCCTCTGGGTAATTGGGGTAGGAAAATGAATGCTGGCCCAGCCAGTGACACCCACGTCCCATGAATGAATAAAAAATAGTTGTTTGACACGCTTAACTTTTATCTTTTGAATTTTGGGTAATGACTTTGAATATAATTATAGAGCAGCAGTTTGCAAACCTGTTTCCTTTGGGAATTCATACATCATAAATGAGTTTTCCAACTGATCCAGAACAGTTTTTGCTGCTAACTCAATATGTAGACTGTCAAGTTATCAACATGTAAATTGTTAATTTGTTTTTATCCAAAGAAAAATCAGATTGTCATTCTGATATGGATTTCTTCTCACCCCAATGGTAAATATCAATTTCACCTTTTTTGCTCAGAATAAGATTTTATTTGTTGGACACAGCAAAATGGTTAAGATCAAAAACAACATTAGTATAATTGAATCCGCATGACTAACTGAACCTTATCTCATGCACATAGGATGAGTATGGTGCGTAGTTTGTGAAATGTCAGTTTGATTTTGGCGAGACTAATCTACAAATCTGGCTTTACATTCAAATAGCTTAATCCTGTTTTCCCACATAAAATGAAAGCTAATGTTTGCAGCATACTTTTAACTGAAGTGGACAAATAATTGATTTAGTTGGAAATTTGTGTGCTTGGAAATGTTTGAAAGGATAAGTATCTTGGATCTCCTTGCCAAGTCTGTCAAAGAAGATCTGTGGTAGGAGAGACCAGTGACTCTCTCAATAGTCGAACTCATTTGCGCTTCAAAGTAGTGCAGGCACACCAGCAGTCCTGAATACAACTCCACAATTGTCACATCAGTTTCAGCTGATTTAGTGTGCAAATGGAATTGCTTCAAATGAGCATGAGATCTGGGAATGGTGGCATAGACCATAATTTAAAACAATTTAGTAAGACAATAGCTCAGTTAATCTTGTAAAGTCATAGTTGGAAAATCCATGCAATTGACTTTTTTTGTAAATAGTGACCAAACAAAAATCCTTGATCTACAGAGTAACCAACAAATTATGACCAAGTTGACCTAAATTCATAATTTAGCAGATTTTATTTCATTAAGAGAATCTAGGGTTATGGAGATAAATAAGGAAAGTGGAGTTGAGGGTTATCAGATCATTGAAATGGCAGAACAAACTTTATGGGCCAAATGGCCTCATTCTGCTCTTCTGTCTTAGAGTCATGAGAGATGAAATTCCAAGCTCTGTTATATTTAATGAGAGAGCTAACCTCCTGAGATTAAGAATGTTGAATAGAATTGCTTCATACCAGAAGGGAAGTCTTTATATCTGCATTCAGGTAATAGATAGATACTATTTTTGACTCTGAGGAATTGCAGAAGTCAGTTAGTTAGACCCTGGATAGCTGAAAAGGAATTAAGTGATTTAGTTCTTGGAAGATGAGAAATGTGGGAATGGAATCAGAATTCTAGTAAATATGAGAAAAGAGAAGTTTGAGGTGACTGGCCAATCTGAAAGGGTGATCATGGTTAAGCTCAAAGGAAAGATTGTCTCATAAGTGTATGCCAACATGATCACTGAGCAGAAAATAGAGGTCTTTTACAGTGATGTTGTAAAGCATTATGGTCCAGTTTAAATAAACTGATGCAGTGAATTGAAGTTGCTCATTCAAAGTTAAGATTGGTGAATGAACGTCAGAGCATGTTGGTCAAACTTTGGATCAAGAAATGTAAAAGGAGCAATGCTGATAACATTGGAAGGCAACATTCTGGTAAATCTCTTCTGAACCCACTCCAGCTTAATAATATCCTTCCTATAACTGGGTGACCAGAACTAATAGAGTATTCCAGAAGAGGCCTTGCCAATGTCCTGTACAACCTCAACATGACTTCCCAATTTCTATTCTTAAAGGACTGAGCAATGAAGGCAAGCATGCTGAATGTCTCTTTAACCATCCTATCTATATGTGATGCAAACTTCAAAGGATTATGTACGTGCACCCCTAGGGTCCCTCTGTTCTACAACACTACCCAAGGTCCTTCCATTAATTGTATAAGTCCTACCCGTATTTGTTGTAACAAAGTGCAATACCTTGCATTTATCCAACTTGAGCTCCATCTGCTGTTTTTCAGCCCATTGATCCATTTGATCAAGATCCTTTTGCAATGTTAGAAAATGTTCTTCCCTGTTTAGGATACTTAATTGAAGAACAATCATTTGATAAGTATTAAGAAGTAAACAAGAATACTTACAAAGTTAAAAATCACCAACACCAGGTTATCGTTCCAACAGGCTTAATTGGAAGCACTAGTTCCAAAAGCTAGTGTTGTGTGATTTTTAACTTTGTACATTCCAGTCCAACACCGGCATCTCCAAGTCAGGAATACTTACATGTGCTTCAGATTATGAAAAGCATTCACCCCTGAGTCTCCAACACTCCAGGGAAAACAGCCCCAGCCTGTTCAGCCATGTTGTTAGGGTTGGAGGATCTGAGCTAAAGGGAAAGGCTGAACAGGCTGGGGCTGTTTCCCCTGGAGCATCGGAGACTGAGGGGTGACTTTATAGAGGTTTACAAAATTGAGGGGTGTGGATAGGGTAAATAGACAAAGTCTTTTCCCTGGGGTCGGGGAGTCCAGAGCTAGAGAGCATAGGTTTAGGGTGAGAGGGGAAAGATATAAAAGGGACCTAAGGGGCAACCTTTTCTTGCAGAGGGTGGTACGTGTATGGAATGAGCTGCCAGAGGACATGGTAGAGGCTGGTACAGTTGCAACATTTATGAGGCATTTGGATGGCTATATGATTAGGAAGGGTTTGGAGGTATATGGACCGGGTGCTGGCAGGTGGGACTAGAATGGGTTGGGATAACTGGTCGGCATGAACAGTTTGGACTGAAGGGTCTGTTTCCATGCTGTAGATCTCTAACTCTATGATTCTATGCTCATAAGCAAAAGTTAGTGGGTGTGTTGCTAAAATATGACATGAATAAAGATGAAGTTTGTCCAGAGCATATAATAGGGCCAAATATAGTGAGTATCAGCTTAAAGGAGGATGACAATTGGATTGCTTCATGTGTACTACGAGGCTTTGTACTGTTATCAAAGTTATTTAATCTGTGTGCACAGAACAAATATTCAGTGAATTAAATGGTCTTTGAATGATAGGTATAATCATAGTTTCAATTTATTCCTAAGTTGTAATTTACTGAAGATATAGTGCAGAATCAGAAAACTACTTCAAAAACATTATTAATAAAATAAAATCAAGATGTTTAGAATGTGGATTGTCTTTTTGAGTGGTAGTTGGAATATAGTAGAAGAAACTAAAGTGAAATGGATGGTATCTTAATGGAGCAAGTAGATCAGTTTCCCTATTTAGGACAAATAACAACAGAACGCTTGCTGAGATACAAAATTTAACAGAAAAAGGGTGATAGATGGGAGGATCTTTGTGAAGATGAAGAACGTCCTAAAAACAAATCTCTAGTTTGTAACAAGAGAAAAGTCTCATGATGCTGCACTCCATCCTTGTCCTTGTACACTTCAGAAACCTGGATAAAGATCAATGTCAAGAATAGATTTTATGGAAGAAAATTGAAGCCTTTTAAAATGTGTAGATGTGTGCTTCCAGCTTTTCCACTATTGATGTCAAGCTAACCGGTCGATAGTTTGCTGGGTTTTCCTTTGCCCCTTTTTCTTAAATAATAACATCAAATTTGCAATCTGCCAGTAACCCAGAACTGATCCTGTTTAGAAGGGTCTGGAAAATCTGTCAACAGTTCCACAATTTGCTGTCTTACTCCTGTCAGCATTCTGGAATGCATCTCATCTGTTGCATCTTCTGTACCTGGAGTGCTGTCAGTCTTTTCAGCACCTTTGAGTGTATTACTCACATCTACATTTTCAACTGGGCCATTATTACCATTGTTTTTACTAATTTCTACAGAGGTAAAGTCCTGATTTAATACTCTGCCAAACCTTTGCATTCGGTGAGCAGCTAACCTTGCTTGTTCCTTCTGGACCACTGTATCCTGAATTACCAGAAAAAGTGGTTGTGGGTTAGTGCCTTGAACCATTGCAGTCTATATTGTATCAATGTACTCAAAGTTAGCATATTCCACAGGTTTTTCTTGATGGCTACAAGAAAACAAATTCCCAAGTTCAGGCTGGTGTGAGGTTTGGATAGGAACTTGCAAGTGGTGGTATTCCCATGCATCTGCTCTAATTTGTGCTTGTACATCATAAAGGCCACAACTTAGGAAGGTGCTGCTGAAGGGACAAGGGCTCATTGCTGAAATGCTAATTGCTGGAGTGTACCAATGATGATGGTGTAAACTAGATTAGATTCCCTACAGTATGGAAACAGGCCCTTCAACCCAACAAGTCCACACTGACCCTACAAAGGTAACTCACCCAGACCCATTCCCCTACCCTATATTTACCTCCTGACTAATGCAACCTAACACTATGGGCAATCTGGCACTGGCATGGCCAATGCACCTGATGTGCACACCTTTCGACTGTGGGAAGAAACCAGAGAACCCAGAAGAAACCCGCGCAGACATGGCGAGAATATGCAAATTCCACACAGACAGTCGCCCGAGGCAGGAATCGAACCCGGGTCCCTGGCGCTGTGAGGCTGCACTGCTCACCACTGAGCCAACGTGCCACCCCGAATGATAAGGATTGTAAGTAGGGATGTTAATCAAACTGGCTGTGTGTGTCCTAAATGGTGTCAAGCTACTGGAGTGTTGGAGCAGCACTCAAGAAAGTGGGAATATTCCAACCTATCTTTGAGTTAAGAATCATCATGAGTAGGAGCAAGCTATTTAGCTCCTGCCAGCCCACTCACTCACTCATTCAGTAAGGTCATGGCTGATCTTCTACCTCACTCTTCCATTTCACACTACTTTGCTCATAAGACTTGATTTCCCCACTATCCAAAGATTTATGAATTCTTTGAGGAGGTGGTGCAATGTCAAGAGTTGCCATCTTTTGGATTTGGTGTTAAACTGAAGCCCCTCCTGCCTAATTGAGTGGATGTGAAGGATTCTTTGGAACCAGCTGTAAAAGAGCAAAGGAAGTATCCCTGCAGTCTTGACCAATGTTTTTATCTGATCGACGTCTCAAAATGGATCAGCTGGTTGCTACCACGTTACCATTTGTGTACATTTGCTTTATGCATATTGCTTGCCCTGCTTCCTCCATCTGCCTTTAGCCCCATTAGTTTCCTGAGTACATGTTCTCCTGTGATTAGTTTTTGTTTGTTTCCTCCCTATTTATTCTGTCTGAATACTTCTCAAATGTCATTACCGTCCTCCACCTTGAAGACTTTTTTTTTATATATCAATCTATTCACTGCTCCCAGATTTCCCATAATTACTTTTCCAGCCTCATTCTTTAAGGGAACTGTATTCACTTTGGCCTCTATCTTTTTTTTATTATTTAAAAAACGAAGCTCTTATGGTTTTATGTTTCTTGGAAGTTTTACCCTCAGTTTGTTTTCTTCCTGTTTCTTTCAATCATCTTTTGTTGGTTCTTTAATACTTTCCCAAACCTCTGATTTGCCACTAATCTTTTTTTTCTTTCAAGTTGATACTCCCCTTCATTTCCTTCGTTAACCATGATTCTGGGTGGCTGTTCCTTGAATCTATCTTGTATTTTGTTGTGAGTCATGAATTATTTTCTTAAACAACTACTATTGTTTAACAGCCATATTCTTTTGCTTAAGAACTCCTTTCCCAATCCACTCCAGTCAACTGTGACTCATTCTTTTTAGAATTAGTCCTATTTAAGTTTGGCAGTCTTCTTTCTGACACGTTTCTCAATCTCAAACTGAATGCTACATTCTACCACATTATGGTCACTGCCAGGGGATCTTTTACTCGACTCATGCGCCTCTTATAACAATACCAGATCCAACGTGTTATGAAGTTGAAGGCATGTCCTGTACCTTTTGAGAGAGTGAGTGCTGTTCTGAACTGAGAGATTACAAGTATATATATGTCTGTCTGTCCGTCCACCGGAAAATTGGAAGTATGTAACATTTGGCTGTGAAATGGATGCCTGGGTTTTGCTTGCTGTTTTGACAACAATTCTAATTCAACCAATCAGTTTAAATTATGCCCCAGGATACTAAAACCCAATCGAGTTTGAATTTATTGTTTTGCTGACATTGAACTGACGAGATGATCTGATGTTGGAGGTATAAAAATGCAGACATTTTGAAAATTGGAAAGAGAGCAACTGCCATCAAAGCAGAAATTAGAAAACACACTCTATCATGGTACCTTTTTTATGTGAAACATACTCACAATAAAAAGAAAGAAGACTACTCGGGGAGATCATCAGCCAGAAAAAGAAAGACACAGGAGATGACAGCGGCTGTGTGGGTTTGAAATTAAGTTGATGCCATTTTAATAAGTGTCTTATCGGAACAGCATATTGTTGTAGAGTTGGCGGCAGATAGTAAGGAGTTAAGAGAAAGGGGGCTCAGTTATGAATAGTTTTCATTTAGTGGTCACTTTTAGAGTTTAAAAAAAGATATTTTCTTTAAATAGTGGAATTGGGAGTTCTCAGTTACTCATTTTAACAGATTGAGGCAAGGCGAGCTTTTCTGGGTGTGTTTAAATATCAAGAGGGGTTCACCACCTGTCATTACAAAAGTAATCTGATGTCTAGTTGGATCCACAGCATACTGTTCAAGGAAACAGCCCAAATACACGGTAATTGGATCAGGTAGCCTATCTGATCTCCAAGCCTATCCGGGCACTCATTTTACTTAACTTTATATAAATCCTGATTACTCCAATTTAGAGTTCTGTGAGCAGATCTGGGCACCACACCTATGGAAGGATATGTTGGCCTTGGGGGGGTGGGGGGGCAGGTACAATGTAAGTTTACAGAAATGATACCTGAATTTGGAGCTCTTCCACAAATAGTAGATGTAGCATGGGTTGTTAAATTTTGGTAACCAAATGGTTAAGGGATCTGGCAGAAAGCTAGGTATATGAAGTCAGACACAGGTCAGCCATGATCTCATTGAATGTTGGGGCAGGCTTCAGGGACTGAATGGCCTATTGTTATGTTCCTTTCTTCATCTAAGTCATTGTGCAGATACCACTTACAATCTGTAACATTGTAGAAATATTAAAGACTTGTGCTTTGTAGATATAGGTGTGACTTCACAGAGTCTTAATGTGAATTGTGTCACAGATTGTCACAGTAGCAATAATTATGAAATTAGTTCTGTTAAGTTTCGGAATAATGACATCGAGTGGTCCTGATGGGATCTATGGCAGGTACGTGGTATTGGCCATATTGGATTTCCCCTGCTTTTTTCTGTCAAAGTATGCCTCGGCAATTTCTACGTTTGCCATATAGATGCTTGTGATGTTGCTGTACTTAAGCAGATTAGTCATAGACACACTGGCTCAAAAGCAAAGATCATCACTTTTCTGGGTGGAATGCTGTTGATGCAATAGCCTGTGCTTTATCCACTGGACTTAAGTATTCTTTTGACATAGAATGAAATAAGTTGGCATATGTGAAGCTCATGACCTCCAGGTGGATGCAGAGACTGATCACTTATTTGGCAGTTCTGTCTGGAGCGAGTGCTCCAGGTTTGTGTTTTGTGCATGGTGCTAAAAGTTGGCCTTGTTGAAGCTTAGGAGGTGCATGATCCTTCTCTCTATTAAATAATTAATTATTATCTACTGCTCTCTGTTCTATGTTAATTCTGCTGTTTAGCTTGCATGCTGCCCACAAATATGTCCAATTTCCACCTCCATGTTTATGATCCTGTCATTTTCTTGGCCTTTAAAAGTATAAATGTCTGAATATCTATGTTTACACTTATTTCTTTCTATTTCCCCCACCCCGATTTAGTGTGTCAGACTTCAAATGCCTTCTGTGTGCACTTTTGTTTTCTCTTTGTCATGGATGCATTCTAGGGTGCAGTGACTTTTAATTGTTTTACATCCCTTCACAATCTGCAATCTTCAAGACTGATTTGTTAAATATGTTTACGAACATACAAAGTCTATCTGTTGTGTAGCCTGTATTTTCATATGTGAATCAACACATTGTTCACTACCAGATCTCAAAAAAGTATTGGTGGTGGGTGGTGCTAGGAAGGTGAATCCACACCTGAAACCTCCAAGTTACCTGGGACAATTGACTTGTGGGAACAAGCAATCAGTGAAATCCAACACCCCCACCCACATGTGCACACCCCAGTATTTCAAATCGAGTGAAACTGTGCAGAGAGAACCAGCTCCTCACTGTTAAGTTCTCTTTCCTACTTGTTAAAAGCTTCATAGCAACAATGACCCCGGAGAAAAACTGGTGATTGGAGAAGCAGCTGGGAAAATGGAGGGTATTACCAGGAGTGCTGGGAGGTCAAGTCTTAGATCAGCTATTTTACAGAGGCAACTGTCTGCAGTTGCCACAGTGGGGAAACATTAGAGGGAAGTTGTAACAGAATGGGTTGAGTTGGGAAGGAGAAACACTGCAAAGAGGAGGAAGGGAGGAAAACTTGAAGCATTTAGATTCAGGAGGTACTAAATGGGTTAGTGTAATGGTTGTTGTAATGAGTAGTTTTTTTTTGTTGAATATTAAATCTGAGATCAAGATCTGAAATGCAGTAAAAAGGGTAGTAGTTGCCTGAGGAACATTTTTTGCGAATCTTATGATGTCGGGATAATGCTTTAATGTGTCTTAATATCATTTATTTTTAAATCTTTGAATTGTGAATTAGTGAAGTGTGGGTTTTTCTTTGTATCTTAAGGGCTTACCTTTTTTTTAAGTATTTCTGTAGCATTGATGTTTTTAAAACAAATTGATAGGTTTTTTTTAGAACTAGATGTGAAGCTGGAAAAGCACAGAGGTAAGACAGCAACAGAGGAGCAGGAATGTCAACATTTCCGGTCTAAACCCTCCTTCAGGACTGGGGAGGGGGAGAAAGCCCAAAAGTATACAGGGGAGGGGAGGGTGGGCCTAGATGAAGGATAGGTAGGATGGTGATCCCATGTCTAGCCCCACCCCATCCCCTCACCTTCCTACCTTGACCTAACCTGTCCATCTTCCTACTCGCCCCTCCACTCCTCCACTCCACCCTTGCCACTAACCAATCCCAATAACTGTATGATGTTTTTGATAGTTTAAAATCTCCAAACTTGTGTTATGTGTAAATTGCTTGGGTTTATTTTCTTTTCTTGTATGAAATAAACTTCTGTTCTAGTTTTAAAAACAAATGCACAATATTGGTTGCTTATGTTTCAATGAGAGACAACTTTGTTAAATCCAAAGAAAGCAAATAAATTATGATTTACCAGGCTAGATCTTGTGTTTAATATTAACATCAAATGGGATCATAACAATAGGCAATGGAAGCATGTTAGCTGTGACTTTGCCAATCTGGAAGGTGTGTTTTGGGATGTTAGCTTTTTTGTGCACAGGGATGTGTTACTGGAGAATGAATGGGAGGAATGCCCATGGTCTTTTGCCAGTTTAAACAGTGGTGTCCAGGAAATCATTGCCTTCTTTGAGTGCTGTGGCTTTACTTAACAACGGTCCATTATTTTTGGCTTTGACCTTCTTGATATTACCTCCATAACTCAGCTTCTACTTTTAATTTTTCCCTTTGTAAAATTCCTTAAATTATATTTGTTACAGGAATTGTCTTGATTCAATTTACATGAATGTTACACTCTAAGAACTGAAAGTGAGGACTGCAAATGCTAGAGACCAGAGTCAAAAAGTGTGGTACTGGAAAGGCATAGCAGATTAGGAGCATCCAAGGAACAGGAGAATTTATGTTTTGGGCATGAGTCCAATGATCGAAACATCAATTCTCCTGCTGTTCAGATGGTGCCTGACCTGCTGTGCTTTTCCAGCGCCATGCTTTTTGAATCTAAGAACTATGCTTAGTGGTTGCGTACAAAACAATAAATTGCTTCAAGAGTGTGATGGAATCGTCTTCACTTGCCTGGATGAGTGTAGCTTGACACCAATCAGGACAGATCAGCCCACTTGATTGGCACCATGTCCACAAGCATCCACTCCTTCCACCAACGCTCAGTAGCAGTAATGTGTACACTCTACAAGATGCACTGCAGAAGTTCACCGAAGATCCTGAGACAGCACTTTGCAAACCCACAATTACTTCCATCTTGAAACACAAGGGTAACAGATACATGGGAACACTACCACTTAGAAGTGCTCCTTCTAAGCCATTCACCATCCTAACCTAGAAATATATCACTGATACTTCTCAGGTATTGGGTCAAAATCCTGGAATTTCCTTTCTAATAGCTATAGGGGTCTAATTACATAGAAGTGGAATGCAGCAGTTCAAGAAGGAAGCTCACCACCATCTTCTAGTTGATCTTCTGAAACAGGTAATAAATGCTAGCCAGTCAGCAATGCCCACATCCCATGAGTGAATTAAAAAAGCTATGCATAATAAATACACTGAAAATTTGCAAAGGACTCATAGGAAATATGAACAGCTAACTCTGTACATCAAAGTAAGTGAAATAGATGGCTAGTTTTGGCTGTTGAGAAGGGAATAACCTGAATTTTATTCGATAATTTGACAAACAGATCAATTATGATTTCAGTGATTAAAAGTCTGGTTCATAATGGTGAAGCTAATGGTGTTTGATATTATGTGGACTAAATAGTACATCAAACTTAAGCAAGGAACAATGAAATGTTAATATTTGAGAGTTGCATAACTTCACCGATTATTAGCTTTAGCAGAACCAGCATTTAACTGTCTGTCTGTCTGTCTGTTTGTCTGTCTGTATCTGTGTAGGCATGCTTTCCATATAATGTTGTGATTTTTGTATGGATGGTACTACTTAAATCTCCTTTGCATATTTAAGTCTGGTAATAAACTCACTTACCCTTACTTGAAAATAAGGATGAGCATTTTAAAATTTGGGTATTGCTAGATCAGAAGATAATTTGGGGTTTCAGTGTGAACAGCTGGCTTATTCTATGACTGCTAATGAAGAGGGAAGTGCCAGTAAGTGGGGAAAGGAGTTTTAAACAGGGACCAAAGAATAATGCCTTCAATTTTCCCAATGCTCACCTTTCCTTCATCGTTTATTCCATAAAGCTTAAATTTGTTGGTAAGGTTTTTGTTGTGTATTGTTGTAAGTAAGGTGCACCATCAAGTCCAGTCTTGAGAAGTAACAAGGATGTCATCATCCAGTTTGAGTAGGAAATAATAAGAAATAGGAGGTGGCCATTTGGCTCCTCAAATCTGCTTGACCATTCAGTAGTATCATAGCTGATCTGATATTCCTCACCCCCACTTTCCCTGTGACCCTTGACTTCTCCTACTGACGAAATATATCTGTCTTTGATGACATCATTTATTTCATTAAGTTGTCTTTTTTTTATTAATTTAAATTTTGAGATTAGAAGATATTGGGGATGGTGAACAGGGGTTATGGGGACAAGCTGGGCTATAATTCAACCTTGATCTCACTCAATGGTGAAACAACAGGTTTGAGAGGCTGCACAATCTGTTGATATTTTTTATGTGCATTAACCTTTAAAGAGGACTCTGATTTTATGTCCAGAAACTAATGCATTTTGTTCAGGTTTTAATCAGCTTTCACAACTCACGCTTCACTACTTGTTTCTTGTTTTTCTTTCCCTTGAACATAACAGGCACAAAGTCATAGTCATGCAGCACGGAAACAGACCCTTCGATCCAACCAGTCAATGGTGAACATATCCCAAACTAAACTAGTCCCACCTGGCTGTTGTTAGCCCATGTCCCTCCAAACGTTTCCTATTCATGTATTTATCCAAATGTCTTTTACATGTTGTAATTGTACCCCCCGTCCACCACTATTTCAGGAAAGTCATTCCACCCATAAACCACCTTCCATGTAAAAGAAAACTTAAATCTTTCCTCTCAACTTAAAAACGTGCCCCCCAGTCTTGAAATCCCCCATCCGAGGGAAAAGACAACTACCATTACCCCTCCTTATTCTGTAAATTTCTCTAAGTCCTTCAACTCTGGTTTTAGTAGAATTTGTTATTGCCATGCCCATCCCTCTAGTTTAATCCAGAGAACAGTAATGCCAATTTGGTTAATGGAGAATATCCAAATGACAATACCATTGGAAAACTGTACGCGAGCTCTCATCCTTCAAGTGCTAGTAACATTAGGTAAAATAAGTGCTTCAGAAAATTGATGTTGCCAACATGTATAACGTTTTTTCTTAGTTCTCTCATGGGACATGGGCTTCGCTCAGAATCAACATTCATTGTTCTGAGAAGGTAGTGGTAGATTTTTTTTTAAATTTAACCTTTTTTTTCTCAACATCAGCCATGTAATTACACACCTATGGAGCAGTTGGGACTTGAATCTCAATCTTTCGGTCCAGGGTGAGGGATGCTGCCACAAGAGAGCCCCGATGTAGTGGTAGATATCTATTTTCCTATTCAACTTGTTCAGAGATGTTATTCCAAACCTCTGGTACAAGTAGGATTTGAACCCCAAGTACTGGTAGATATCTTTAAGGTGAGTGATTTAATACAACTGATTGAATTGCTAGGCTAGTTAAATTAATTCTTAGTTGCCACCTTTTAATTGGTCAGCAGTTACATACAGGCTAGATCAGGCAAGGATTTCTGATTTCCTTATTTGAAGGATATCAGGCAATCAAGTATATTTTGACTTTTTTTAAACCAATTTTTAAATTGAATTGGAATTCTCATGAGATTTTGATTAAATTCTATTCTTCAATTCAGGCCCTTGGATTACTAGTTCAGAAAACTAATCATGACATTACTGTACATTTTTTCTGTACATAAGTGGTAATTAGCCCTTGGGTAATTGTACCACAGGAGGGAACAAGATCCACACAGCTTTGAGCTGTCAGCAAAATGGGTATGTGGTTTGATGGTTAGAAACTTGTGCATCTACCTTCCTTAAAATTTGCTTATGATTTAAATTTGTTGTCATCCAAGTGATATTGATGTCACTGTATATGACTGAATGCCAGCTTTCATAAATGCTGAACTGATCCATTAATGTTTTCAGGATCTGTGATGGCTGTGATATTAAGATCACATTAGGTTTCCAATATTTCAGGAATTTACCCATTTACTCATTGATAAAAAAACTTGTCTGTCACGGTAATGATCCAGAGGGCAGCACAGTGGCTCAGTGGGTTAACACTGCTGCCTCTCAGCGCCATTGACCGAGGTTTGATTCCAGCCTCCACTTGTGGATTTTGCACATTCTCCCAGTGTCTGCGTGGGTTTCCTCCAGGTGCTCCAGTTTCCTCCCACAATCCAAAGATGTGCAGGTTAGGTGAATTGGCCATGCTAAATTGCCCATAGTGTTTCGGGATGTGTAGGTTAGGTGCATTAGTCAGGAGTAAATATAGGGTAGGAAAATGGGTCTGAGTGGGTTACTCTTTGGAGGGTTGTGTGGCTTGTTGGGCGTCAGGGCCTGTTTCCACACGGTAGAGATTCTATGATATGTTGTGTTCTCTCCAAGGCCAGTATATAATTTCTAAAGTGTGATGCCCAGATTTTATTGTGGGACTCAAAATGGGGTCTAACCAGGATTTTGTATAACTGCAGCATAATTTCTGATTCTGCACTCCAGTCTTCTCGATATGATGGCCAGCATCCCATTGGCTTTCTTGTTTATTTTTGCACCTCTCTGTGCCCTTTTAAAGATCTGTACTTTTTGAAAGTTGGTGGACAGGCATTGAGGTGCAATAGGGCAGCACGGTGGCACAGTGGTTAGCACTGCTGCCTCACAGCGCCAGGGACCTGGGTTCAATTCCCACCTCAGGCGACTGACTGTGGAGTTTGCACGTTCTCCCCGTGTCTGCGTGGGTTTCCTCCGGGTGCTCCGGTTTCCTCCCACAGTCCAAAGATGTGCGGGTCAGGTGAATTGGCCATGCTAAATTGCCCGTAGTGTTAGGTAAGGGGTATGTGTAGGGGTATGGGTGGGTTGCGCTTCGGCGGGTCGGTGTGGACTTGTTGGGCCGAAGGGCCTGTTTCCACACTGTAAGTAATCTAATCTAATCTAATCTAAGAGTTCTTAAAATTATAGCAGGGTTCCAAGACTGACTTGCTTTTGTAGCTGCAATATTTATATGGTTAATCTAATACTATTCTGGTCAGTGATAACCTGTAGGATGTTGTGGGGAATTCAATGGTTAGTCAATGGTGGTATTGACTGTTAAGGAGTGATTATTGAATTCTTTCTTAGATGCTCATTGCTTGGCACTTATTTGGCATGAATGTTATTTTATTGTTTGTCAGATCAAGCCTGGATGTTATCCAAATCTTGGTGCAAATAGATATGGTGTGCTTCTGTATCTGAAATGTCGCAATTGTACTGAATGCTACTGTGCAATCATCAGTGAGCACCCCACTTCTGACCTTTTGATGGAGGGTAAGCCATTAAAGCAACTGAAGATACTTGGGTCTAAGACACTATCACGTAGGACTTCTGCACTGATATCCTGGAACTGAGATGACAGAACCGCAATAAGCAATTACAGTTGGTGGTAATTGGCAGGGTTGGATTGTCCTGTTTTTTGTAGACAAAATATACCTGGACGATCTTTCACGTTGCTGTACTAAAACTGTACAGGAACAATTGGCTAGGAGCGTGACCAGTTTTGGAGCAAAAGCCTTTAGTACTGTTACTAGAATGTTGTCAGTTGAATTGTCTGAAGACTCTTATCCGTGATGCTGGGGATCTTAGGAGGAGACAGATAGGTCATCTATTTTGTACTTCTGGCCAAAGGTGGATGTGAAAGCTTCAGCCTTCACTTTTGCAGTGGTGTACTGGGCTTCCCAATATTTGAGAATGGGGATATTGTGAAGCTTCCTCCTTCTGTTAGTTGTTTAGTCATTCATCTGGTCTGTTCATTGGATTTTCCAAAACTGGGTGTACCAAATGGCAGGAATGTTATTTCATAGAATCCCTAAAGTGTAGAAACAGGCCATTCAGCCTTTTGCATCCATACTGACCTTCTGAACAGTGACTCACCCCCCTACTTTATCCCTGTAACTCTGCATTTCCAAAGGTTAATCCACCATTGGCACATCCTTGGATGTTATGGGCAATTTAGCATGACAAATATACCTAACCTGCACATGTTTGGACTGTGGGAGAAAAACCCATGGAGAGATTGTGTAGAGTTGGCACAGTCGTCAGCGTCTCTGGCACTGAGAGTCAGCAGTGTTTGCCGCTAAAGCAATTTGTGAGTTAACAATTAGTAAAATTGGCATTTACCATTACCCGCTTTAGACTGGGCCTTTTTAAATTTTAGCTAGTTGTTGGGAGTCTATGTTCGTTTAGTATTGTGAGTAATGACACATAATTCCGTGCAAGAACCGAATGGTGCCATTTGGAAGCAGTCTCTCTATGACCTTCTGACTTGTACTGTAATCTCTTGGAGGAGAAGGTGAGGACTGCAGATGCTGGAGATCAAAGTCAAAAAGTGTGGCGCTGGAAAAGCACTGCCGGCCAGGCAGCATTCCAGGAGCAACAGAGTTGGCGTTTCGAGTATTATCTCGTTCTTGCTCATTCGTTGACACATTGCTGATGAAGAACTTATGCTCCAAATGTCGATTCTCCTGCTCCTGGGATGCTGCCTGACCGGCTGTGTTTTTCCAGCGCCACAATTTTTGACTGTAGTCTTTTCTAGCTGAGAATCATCCCATGGGAGCATCAACAAGAGGGTTGGTCAGGTAGTGGACAATGTCATACATTTATGTTGGAGTGGAAGAGACTGTGTAAATCTGAGATTCGGAAGCCAGAAGCCGGATTCGAGAGATACCACGAACCGTAAAGTTGAGGCGGAGGCGGGGGGTTGGGGGAGTGCGTTGAAACAAAGAATATGATGTATGGCGAGCGGGAGTTTCAGGAAGAAGCATTGGCGATAATTGAGAGCTACTGTGGACTTTGTTAGTATTGTTGGTAAATCGTGCAAATTATACCCTACCAGCTTGTAAAACATGAGTTAGTGTATAAAGTCATGCTTTTTCTAGTGACGGACGTCAGACAGAACCTAACCACAGCTCTAGCATCAGTTTTAAGGGGAAAATGTGATTTAATTGAAGCCACGATTTTCAAAAGAACACCACAATTTTGCCGTAGATTCATTTCAGTCTCTTCAACTGTATCTCCCAGTTTTAATTCTGTCTTCAACATGCCATCTGAAATAAATACTGATGAACTGCAACGATGCCAGCATTAAATCCTGGTTTCATCACGTTCGGCTCCTTAATTGCTGCTAAATTCTAGAAACCAATTACTGCAGTTGCTGGAATCTGTACTGAAGACGACAAATGCTGGAGATCACAGCGCATCAGACCGCAACCATGGAAAGAGAGAACAAGCTAACGCTACGAGTCTAGATGACCCTTCAGAGTTATCTGCTGTTCAGTTTTCTGCTGTTCGGTTCTCTGCAGCAGATCGTATGTCCATACCAAAGAAGTGTTACGAGAACTCTATTTCGGTCAGGGAGCGGTTAATGCCCACAATAAATCGCTCGATTCAAAAATAAGGTTGCTCTGTGACCATCAATATAATCGAATGCAACTTCCAGCTGTACGTGTTGGTCAGTAACTTTATCATTAATAACAACAATTCTGTGAAAAAAGTACAAACCTCGAACAAACCCCAATCAGTTTTCATTAATTGTTAAGGGAATCGTGGTCCGAATGCATAAATGGCCGCTGTTATCCACGCGCATGAGCAACTGCATGCATTCCAGCGTATCATTTTTAAATTAGTTGTAATATCCAGGATAACACTGCAACGGTTATTGGTCTGTGACTTTCTTTGTTGGGAGAGTTCTGGTTTCGAGGAAAAGGCGGCTGAAAATTGTCAATGTCGCATAATAAGGGACCAGGCTATTTAACAATCAGAAATGGCTATTTGCAAGGAAATGTATAGATTGTGGGTTATCTTGTTGAAATTTAAATCTTAAACCAGTCATAAGAGATTGTTGTGGTCTGGTTACGGTACTTCTTTCCTGCTTGGAAAGAATTTCAGCTCAGCGACTACAGTCGCTTCTGCTGCATTCAGCGAGGCGTATTCAAGGATAACGTTGTCCGTAAATGGCAGGTAAATTGTTTCTTGGCTAGTTACAAAGACTTAATGTGATAGGAACGCACACAAAAACATGTGGAGTGGCTTGTCTTCTTTTGAAGTGCAGACATCATAGATGTGATTATTGCAACTGCAACCTCAAGGTAAAATTAAAATCTATTGCTGTGAAACTATTTCTGTTGAATTCAAATAAAAGATCTCAACACTTGAATAGGCCACTTTTTGTGGTCTCACGTTGTAACATCACTGAGACAATTAAATAATCACTTCAAATAGTTCAAAACACTGACTTTTTGAACTGATGGTAAATTTTAAAAATGCTGATCTTTTATGTAGTTGTCGGTTCTTGAAGTAAGAACACAATTTATTATAATCAAAATTTCTTCATCTCCAATGAAAGTCAGGTCTTCACAATTTTAGACCTTTTTTAATTTTAATATAATTTTATCCAAAGTTTTAAACCAACCAAAATATATACTTAAAAGGTGAGTCTGTACCGAATAGAAAAATTTGCAAAGGCTTACAAAAATTAAATTATTTAATATTTTCAATTTTATTTCTCCAGGCTTCTTTTCTAAGTTGTAGCTTAAAAGGAACTAAACCGAAGTTAGCTCTCAAGTAAATTTAAAACTACTTAGACTTTTATTTTTTGTGCTGACTAGTTTGGGCATATTATTACACCAATTTGGAGCAGGTGTTACTTGAACCTAGACTTTCTGGTCGAGAAACAAGGTGACTTGTGACTACATGACAAAAGTTCTTTCTATGTACTCTATATTTGATAGCCTGAAATTTGGCTCTTTATCAAATATTTGTTTCAAAAGACTATTTTGCCCTCATCATTCCTCTGTTATCTCATCAAGGTAGTTTAATAAAATTTAATTGAATTTATTTTCCCTTCCAATCTGAGCCAGTTCCCCCTTAATTGACTGAGATGTGGTCTGTTAATATTTTCAATTATAGTTTTTAACTTCTTTCCCACCACGCTGCTTAAATGATTTGGTATGTTACTGGGTTTGTATTTGCATCCTTTGTTGAATGAGGACATTGCACTTATGACTTTACAGTCCTACTGCATGGCACCTGTGTCTAAGAAGGATTAAAAGATTATGGTGAGTGCCTTTACAATTTTTATTGTTGCTTCCCTCCGTGTTGTCAGATGCATTGCATCTGGCCATGGTGGTTTATCAAATTTTAAAGGCAACCTTTCCAATAACACTTTTTTTCATTATATTTTAGCCCATCTAACAGTTAACTATATTCTTTTCACCTATAATTTTAATACAGCATAAAGATTTGTATGTGCTGTGTCAACTGTCCTCAAACCATTTCTGCTTTTGAAAGCAGCCTGATGTTGCAGTTTTGTTTACCTGTGCTTGATTCCAATTTGCCTCTGCCAGATTCATTGTTATCCATTGCAGTTACCTCCTGCCCAATTAGTTCTTTGTTTTCTGTTATGATGCCATGTTCATTGCTCTTTAAAATGTCACATGCTTAGAGTTTTAGTTAGGGAACATGCCTTGTTCTCCAGGCGTATAAATGGAGATTTTGCATTACTTAGGGTATTTAAGGCATTTAGCATGCTTTCCTTCATTGCTCACAGGTTTGAATATTGGAGTTGGGACTATTGGTTGTACAGGACATTGATCAGGCCTCTTCTGGAGTATTGTGTCCAATTCTGGTCTCTGTTATAGAAAAGATATTATTAAGCTGGAGGTGGTTCAGAAGAGATTTACTAGGATATTGCCAGGAGTATAAGGACTTAAGTATAAGGAGAAGCTGGATAGGCTGGGACTTGGTTCACTGAAGCATAGGAGGCTGAGAGGGGACTTTTTAATAGAGGTTTACAAAATAACGAGGGGTATAGATAAGTTGACTGGCACATGTCTTTTTAAGGCTGGGACATATTTTTAAGATGAGAGAAGAAAGATTTGAAAGAGGCATGGAACAATTTTTTTTTACATAGTGGTTTGTCTGTGGAATGCACTTCTAGAGGAAATGGTAGATGTGGGGCCATTACAACACTTACAAGTCATTTAGGTAAGTACATGAATGAGAAATATTTGGAGGGATGTGATTAGATTAAATTCCCTACAGTGTGGAAACAGGCCCTTCAGCTCCACAAGTCCACACTGATCCTTCGAAGAGTAACCCACCCAGACCCGTTTCCCTCTGACTAATGCACCTCACACTATGGGCAATTTACCATGGCCAATTCACCTGACCTGCACATCTTTGGACTGTGGACGAAACCGGGAGCACCCAGAGGAAACACATGCAGACACGGGGAGCATGTGCAAACTCCACACAGTCACTCAAGGCTGGAATTGAACCTGGTGCTGTGAGGCAGCAGTGCTAACCACTGAGCCACCGTGCCACCCTATGGGTCAACTGCAGGCATGTGGGACTAATTTAGTTTGGGATTATGATTGGTATGGACTGGTTGGATGGAAGGTCTGTCTTCCTACTGGGTGACTTGAGGACCAAGTAGAATTCAGCATTTGCTCCTTTATTAATGCACCAGAAGCATGCTAATATTGGAAAATGACTTGGATAGACACTAGAAATTCTTCTCCCTCTCTGTCCTTTTGACATTGCTCATCACCCACCTGATATCAAAATAATTGAATCCTCAATTATAACTATTCTGTATTCTTTTTGAGCATTGCTGTATAACTTCCTTGCAAATTTGAATCCCTATATCGTTCCAACTCGGTAGCCTAAAGTATTCACTTGGTAATGTGGAAACAGACCCTTTGCTTCAATCAGTCCATGCTGAACATAATCTAAAACTAAAGTGGTCCCATATCCCTGCAAACCTTTGCTATTCATGTACTTATCCAAATGTCTTCTATACTTTGTAATTGTAACTGATCCACTACTTCCTCAGGATGTTCATTCCACACATGAACTGTCCTCTGTTTTTTAAAAAAAAGCCCCTTTTTTTTTAAATCTCTCCCCTCTCACCTTAAAAATATCCCTTAGTCTTGAAATTCCCCTATCCTCCGGAAAAGACAGGTCTAAACAAACTGTTTTGGTTCTCGACTCTCTGGAACACATGATTAAAGATGTTACCTCCTGTCCCTTTCCTTCTGCATGAGATACCCAGTCATTTTTGAGGCAGGTTTCTGTTTTTGGCAGCATCGTATTTTTGACTCTGTTACCTGTGCCTTATCCTCAACAATCTCATTTGCTGTAATTGTTTTCATATAGATCTACAGGAAATCCAGTTTAGACCTTTTTAATTGTGCTTATTTTGGCTCCATCTGTCATCTTAGTGTTGCTTTATTGAGAATTAATTATTTCCTTTTGTACTGATTATCAATGAAAAATCAATATTTCATCCTGGTTTCCATCATCTGCCAAATTTATTTAAATCCTATTGAGTTGCACTAGTGACCCCTCTTGCCCCCTCCAAAAGAACATTTGGCCATAACTGAAGAGTCTGCAGATCAAGTATGATATTGAGCAGGATAAAGTCAAAGCACTGTTGCTATTGAAGTTTAAGATTTATTATTGAAATAAGCATCCATTTATTTTGAAACTTTGAATGCTCATATCACTGGTCTGCTTAACAAAAAATGCACCTGAACAGAAATAGCAACTTCTGGATTAGTGGTGTTGGAAGAGCATAGCAGTTCAGGCAGCATCCGAGGACCAGTAGAATCGATGTTTCGGGCAAAAGCCCTTCATCAGAAACATCGATTTTACTGCTCCTCGGATGTTGCCTGAACTGCTGTGCTCTTCCAGCACCACTAATCCAGAATCTGGTTTCCAGCATCTGCAGTCATTGTTTTTACCTAGAAATAGCAACTTGCAGAGCCAGTTCTGAAGTCTAACTAGAATGTTTTAAGAAAATAGACTTCATGTCATGCTTAAAGGGTGAAGAACAAAAGGAGAGGCAATTTGGATTCCTAAACCGTGAATCCCTTTGATACAATTCACTGTATTGTTTCATGTTTCCTGTTAATGATCCTATAGTTGAGGGAATGGGCAGCGTAGATATGGGAAACTGAAAGTCAAGTATATTGTCTGCAAATCCAGGCAGATGGGCTGATTTCATATTTGATTAAATACAGTATTTAATTCTCAATGTTTAACAATGAAAAGAATTTATGCTGTAATTGGAAAAAAATGTTAACAATGTCGGGTGGCACAGCTTTTGGAATGTTGCGCAAGTAGCAAAAGTCAGAAAGATAAATGGGATTCTTCACATGAGCTACTGCTAAAAATTAGAACATGGAAATTTTGTTGATGATCTCATAGGTGGTATTTAGATCACAGCTGACCTGTTGTACACCCCTCTGGATATCTCTCAATATTGAAGGCACACAAAGACTGACAGGAATGGTACCAAAAATGAAAGGGTCCAATTGTGTTCAAAGTTTGAAAATTGACCTCTTTGTGGAGATGTCATTTGAAAGCCTTAAAACGATGAAAGGTTGTGAAGGATGAGTAGTGATTGACAGTGAGTTGTAGGTTCAGGATTATTCCAAGAATAAGTATTTATTACTCTAAAGCTTATTAAATCATAAAATATTTTGCTTCAAGTGGCCTTTTGTGGCATAGGCTAAGAAAATAATGAAAGAAATTGAATAAGTATTTCGAAAGGTAGAATGTAAAAGTATGAGAAACCGGTAGTGTTAGGACTGATGGCTTATTTTTGTTGAAGAGATTGTATCAAAATGAGCAAAATTTCACTTCTCTAAATAAGGAGATATTAAGCCTAATGATTGGTCAACAAGGTAGGTAAGGAAATAAGACACAGGTTTCAGAGCTGATTCCAGAGCTTGGGGATTTGTCAGTTGAAGTCATAGGTGCCGCTGGTGAAACAATTGAAGTTAGGGATACTCAATCTAATTTGGAGGAGCGTAGAACTAATAATTATTGGATTGGAAGAGATTATGGAGAGCAAGAATGTTGAGATCTGAGGAATATGAAAACAAGATGACAATCTTAAAACAAGGCCCAGGTTAGTGAGAGCAGAGATAATGGGTAATTGTGACTTGATTAGTATTGGGATTTGCTGGCAGAGTTTTGGATGACCTCAAATTTAGAGTTGAGGGGCTGGCCTTGAGTGGTCACAAAAGTCTGGATGAGGGTTTCAATAGAAGAGTTGAGGCAGAAAAGAATTAGGTGACATAGAAGGTGCAAATAGTGTGATGGTGGTATGAATATATGGTCAGGAACTCACATTGGGGTAAAGTATTAAACCAATGTTCCAAACTGTATGATTCAGCCTTGAACAGAAAGATGAAAGGATTTGGTGGCTAGGGAACTGAATTTGTTGTGGGTGCCTGAGGACATGGGCTTTGATTTACTCAGTACTTAATTAGAGCAAATTTCTCTTAATCCAGTACGGGAAGTCAGACAAGCAATCTTGACAGTAGAGATATGGTAGTGCGGTAGAACATATGATGTTAGCAAGAGAGGATGCAGGTGAGAATTGAGGGGACCTTATATGGTTAGCATTGCTGATCTATAAATTTGGGGTCTGAAGCTATTGTGATGATTCTTTGAGAAGAATCCTTCCCAACTTGGTCAATGATGGTTAGAGTTTGGTGAAGAATGTGTCCTCAACCATGTCACAGGCTTCAGGGAGATTGAAAAGAGCAAATGAGGTGTAGTTCATCTTTGTCACAAAGGATGTAGATTTTGAACTTCCAAGGAGGTGATTTAAAAGATAATTGCAGATCAGTTTCAAAGAGGCAAGGCTCAGATTTTTACTTTAACAAATGTTTTCACAGCAGATTTTAATTTGAGGCTGACTGTATCTAAGGAGAGATAACAACTTTGTTTGATTGTTGGCTCAAGTGCAAACCAGGATGGAAATTTGAGCAGCAATTCAGTTGTAAAATGATCAAGGTAGTATGAAGGCAGCTCTGGTGATGGGTGTAACCTGGCATTTGTGTGGCACAAATGTTACATTCCACTTGTCAGCCCAAGCCTGGATGTTGTCCAAGTCGTGTTGCATTTGAACATGGACTGCTTCAGCATATGAGGTGTTGCGAATGGTGCTGAACAATGTGCATTCATCAGTGAACATCCCACTTCTGATTTTATGATGAGAAGGTCATTGAAGTAGCTGAAGATGGTTGGGATTTGGACATTACTATGAGGAACTCCTACACAGATATCCTGCAGCTAAGTTGACTGATCTTCAACAAGCATAACCATCTTCCTACATGCCAGCTATGACTCCAACCAGTGAGTGTTTGCCTCTGATTTCAGGAGAAAGTGAGGACTGCAAATGCTGGCGATCAGAGCTGAAAATGTGTTGCTGGAAAAGCGCAGCAGGTCAGGCAGCATCCAAGGAGCAGGAGAATCCATGTTCCTGAAGAAGGGCTCATGCCCAAAACGTCGATTCTCCTCCTTGGATGCTGCCTGATCTGTACTTTTCCAGCAACACATTTTCAGCTCTGATTGATTTCACTTTCGCTAGAGCTCCTTGATGTCACAGTCAGTCAAATGCAGCCTTGATGTCAAAGACTGTCATTGTCACCTGACTTCTGGAATTTAACTCTCTTGTCCATGTTTGAACCAAAGCTGCAATGAGGAGCAGAGTGGCACTAGCGCAACCCAAACTAGGTGTCACCAAGCAGGTGCTGCTTGATAGCACTGTTGATGAGAACCTTCTACCACTCTATTAATGTTCGAAAGTAGACTGGCTGGGTTGGTTTTTATTGCTTTTGATGTACAAGATATATCAGGGCAATTTTCCACGCTGTCAGTTAGATACCAGTGTTGTAACTGTGCTTGAAGAGATTGACTAGGGGAGTGGCAAGTTCTGGAGCGCATGTCTTCAGTACTGTTTTTGGAATGTTGCAGGGCCCATAGGCTTTGCAATAGCCAGTGTCTCCAAACATTTGTTCATATCACCTGGAATGAATGGAATTAGCTGAAGACTGGTATCTGTAATGCTGGCACCACTGTCTGAGGCCACAATGGATCATCCACTTCTGGCTGAAAATTACTGTGAATGCTTCAGCCTTCTCTTTTACACTGATGTGCTGTCCGTCTTCAAAGATGGACATATTCGTCGAACCTGATCCTGCAGTGAGTTGTTTAATTGTTGACTGCTATTCCCAACAACATGGCAGGACTGTAGATCTGTTAGTTATAGATTTTTGCTTAGCTCTATCAGTTGCAGCTTATACTGTTTGGCATCTGTTATGTTTTATAGTTTCACTAGATTGGCACATTATATTTAGGTACGCCTAGTGCTGCTCCTGAATTTGAAAGGAAATCAGGGGAGAAAATTAAGAATTCTGCATGTCCTGGTCTTGTACAGGGGAAGCATTACAAGATGGTTATCTCAGTGTACTGGAAAGTGGCAGAGGCAGCTAATCGGATGGTTTCTGTCTTGGTGACAAATCCATGAACTGCCACTTGTGGATGAATTTGGATGAGACGAGAAAGCATTTTTAAAATGGTTTGCAGTGGAGCAAAGTGAATGAAGGGAGTTAGTTTTGTCTTTCGGGACTATCCCAGAAAAGTGGCCAATTTGGGTAGATAGGAGCAAAGCCTAATGGTGTTTGTTTTCCAAGGTGAATGGTTTAATTCTCTTGTCTGTCTTTTGTTCAAGTTTCAACTCCTTTGGACTTGAGGGAGGAGGCTAAAAGTCAGACCAAAGAATGCCAAGTTGAATGTGTAAAATGGGGATGAGAGCATTGAAAGTAACAATTGTGTGGTAGATTTGAACAACTTGATAGCTGCATAAATGAATGGTAGTTGTAAAGAAACTGTGAAATTCTTTTTTCAGGTCAAGTACAGATGGAAGTAGGGTTGAAAGAGAGAAAGGGGATGTAGATTCCAGGACTTGACTACCCCATGACCTTACCTGTGAAAGACAATATTAGGAGTAGCCAGGTCATCTGAGAGGTGGCAAGGTCATGACGGTGGCCATGAATTTGAATTGGGTGTCTCTGTGGAGTGAGAAAGGCCAGGGAAGCCAAGACATGTTGATTGGAAATACTGGGTTAAATCTGAGAATGAGACCACTTAGGCCTTTCCATTACACCATTAAGCTTGCTCCCACTTGATGTAGTGATTCAGAGTTGTAGAGAATTAGGATTTCTTTTAAATAATTTCAATTTGGAAGTGAGGAGTCAAGAAAGGATGCATTAATGAGAGTGAACTATCTGAGGAACAGGAACCAGTCTTTGACGCAACTAAGGACAGCCAAGCTACGACTGGAATTGTCAGGCAGACTGCTTCATTTAATGAACAGGGGTCATTTGCCCAACTCTAATTCACATGATCATTGTGGACAATTCAATCAATGTCGTGGAATGGCTTGGAGTCATCTTGGCTTCCCTTTAACATGCTTTATTCACCTGTAAACAAGGAAGGGTGGTAATAGCTGATGGTCTGGTGGAGTTCACAAGGTGAGTGCTGTGGTGGCAGAGTTGAATGGGGAAGCAATGATATAACTTGGCTTGTAATTTTTTTTCTAGGTGGCAGAGTAGGATGAGGCAGCTGTGGACAGTGATCATAATGTAGTAGCAGTAGCAAATGTTTTGTTTCTTGGCACCCTTTAAGAGCCACCGAGGACAGCTGTAGGTGTATCAGCGAGAACCCAACCTATGATAGTATTAAGAGAGTAGGACACTGATTTTGAGCATCCGAGAATGGATAACCAATGATAGATTTGCACAAGAGATTCCCAAGAAGGTAATCACTCTAGGGTCATCTGGAATTTAAGTCAACAATTTTGTCATTGTATAATTTATTTGATTCTAAGAGGTTGACAAGTGTACAAATTTGTTGAATTTGTGGTGATAAGTGATTCAAAGTTTACTTTGAATATATTTTTGGAATACTGTTTAATTTTGTGCTTAATTTGAAGAACATGAGGCTAAAAATGACAGTCAAGTACAGAAAACGCAGGAAATCATGAATATGTCCTACTCCACAAATAACACTATTTTAGTCCTCTTTGAGTAGAAAGTAATGTTGCCTACTCTTTGCTTAGCAACCATTTTATTGCTTAGTAACCTGGAATGTATTTCTTGGAATTAGTATTTCTCATTCACAATGAATTGATTGCAGTAGAAAGAATGAGGTGGGACTGGGAGGTGCTGCCCAGCATATTAAAATCAGTGCTTAGAGCTGGCAACAAGTAATTTGGGTTTCAAGGGGAACAGTTGTCAAGATGTATTATTTCACATAATTTTGTAAAGAATGTTTTAAAATAGGATATCAAAAAATTTCATGTATGATGTGAATCAAATTTGTGAATATTTGAAGTGGAAATTATTAGTTGCTTCCAACTTTTTTTTAAATAAGGACATTGTTTAACATTTAATCAAATTGGTAACCACCTGAATAAAATATGAAAGCAAAAGAAATGTGTTGGTTAAGATTTATTTGCAGAATTGAATATTTGCAACTTCAGTTATCAGCTGAAAATGTGTTGCTGGAAAAGCGCAGCAGGTCAGGCAGTGTTCAAGGAGCAGGAGAGTCAACGTTTTGGGCATGAGCCCTTCTTCAGTCATGAAGAAAGTGTGTCCAGCAGGCTAAGATAAAAGGTACGGAGGAGGGACTTGGGGGAGGGGCGATGGAGATGTGATTGGTGGAAGGAGGTCAAGGTGAGGGTGATGGGCCAGGGTGGGGCCAGAGAGGTCAGGAAGAAGATTGCAGGTTAGGAAGGTGGTGCTGAGTTCGAGGGATTTGACTGGGACAAGGTGGGGGAAGGGGAAATGAGGAAACTGGAGAAATCTGAGTTCATCCCTTGTGGTTGGAGGGTTCCTAGGCAGAAGATGAGGTGCTCTTCCTCCAACTGTTGTGTTGCTATGGTCTGGCGATGGAGAAGTCAAAGGACCTGCATGTCCTTGGTGGAGTGAGAGGGGGAGTTAGTGTTGAGCCACGGGGTGGTTGGGTTGGTTGGACCTGGTGTCCCAGAGGTGTTCTCTGAAACATTCTGCAAGTAGGCAGCCTGTCTCCCTAATATAGAGGAGGCCACATCGGGTGCAGCAGATGCAGTAAATGATGTGTGTGGAGGTGCAGGTGAATTTGTGGCGGATATGGAAGGATCCCTTGGGGCCTTGGAGAGAAGTAAGGGAGGAGGTGTGGGCGCAAGTTTTGCATTTCTTGAGGTTGCAGGGGAAGGTGCCGGGAGTGGAGGTTGGGTTGGTTGGGGGGTTTGGACCTGACGAGGGAGTCACGGAGGGAATGGTCTTTTCGGAACGCTGATCGGGGAGGAGAGGGAAATGTATCCCTGGTGGTGGGATCCGTTTGGAGGTGGCGGAAATGACGGCGGATGATACGCTGTATATGGAGTTTGGTGGGGTGGTAGGTGAGAACCAGTGGGGTTCTGTCTTGGTGGCGGTTGGAGGGGCAGGGCTCAAGGGCGGAGGAGCAGGAAGTGGAGGAGATGCGGTGGAGGGCATCGTCGATCACGTCTGGGGGGAATCTGCGGCCCTTGAAGAAGGAGGCCATCTGGGCTGTACGGTATTGGAACTGGTCCTCCTGGGAGCAGATGCGGCGGAGACGAAGGAATTGGGAATATGGGATGGTGTTTTTACAGGGGGCAGGGTGGGAGGTGGTGTAGTCTAGGTAGCTGTGGGAGTCAGTTGGTTTCTAGTAGATGTCCGTGTTGATTCGGTCGTCTCCGCCGCACCTGCTCCCAGGAGGACCAGTTCCATGCACCAGGCATACGTGAAGATGAGGAGTCAACCTGGCAAAGCCAGGTCAGGACAAATTGCATGCCAAACAGCATTAGCAACAAGTGACAGAGCTAAGCAATCTCATAATCAATGGGTCATATGTAAGCTCTGTAGTCCTGCCACATCCAGTCATAAATGGTGGTGGACAATTAAACAACTCACTGGAGGAGGAGGAGGCTCCACAAATTCCCCATCCTCAATAATGGAAGAGCCTAGCACATCAGTGCAGAGGATGATTGCTGCAAAAGCTTCAGCCTTTTTATCCAGAAGTATGAAGTGAATGATTCATCTCTGCTTCGTCCAGTGGTCCCCAGAATTACAGATACAGTCTTCAGCCAATTTGATTCATTCGGTGATAGCAAGAAAAGGTTGGAGGAACTCGACACTGTAAAGGCTACGGGGCCTGACAACGTTCTGGCAACTGTACTTGCTGTACTTAGCAGAACTTGCTGGTCCCCTAGCCAAGCCTGTCAAGGATAGTTAGGACATCGGTTATCTACCTGCCAATGTGGAAAATTGTCCAGGTATGTCCTCTACATAAAAAGCAGGACAAATCCAACCTGCCCAATTACTGCCCATTCAGTCGTCTTTAAACATCAATAAAGTGACGGAAAGTATCATCAGTAGTGCTATCAAGCAGCACTTAGTCTGTGCTGCCAAGTTTTGGGTTCTGCCATGGCCACTCAGCTCCTGACCTCCTTTTAGCCTTGGTTCAAACATGGACAGTAGAGCTGAATTCCAGAGGTGAGGTGAGAGTGACAGTCTTTGATATCAAGGCTGTATTCGACTGAGTGTAGCATCAAGGAACCTGAGCAAAATTGGAATCAATGGGTATGGGGACAAGCTCTCTGGTGGTTGGAGTCATACCTGACAGGTAGAAAGATGGTTGTGGTTATTGGAGGTAAGTCATTTTGGATACATGACACTTCTGCATGGTAGTATCCTGGGCTCAACCACCTTCAGCTGCTTCATTAATGACCTTCCCTCCATCCATAAGGTCAGAATTGAGGATGTTTGCTGATGATTGCATGATGTTCAGTATATACGTGACTCTTCAGACACAAGCAGTTGGTGTCCAAATGCAAAGAGATCTGGACAATATGTAGGCTTGGGCTGACAAGTGGCATTCAACATTCATGCCACACAAATGTCAAGCAATGACCATCACCAGTAAGAGACAATCTGACCACCGCCCCTTGACATTGAATGTTATTACCATCACTGAATCCCCCACGATCAACATGCTGGGAGTTATCATTGGTCAGAAGCTCACCTGGGCTTATCACATAAATACAGTGGCTACAAGAACAGGTCAGAAGCTAGAAATACTGTGGTGAGCAACTCACCACCTGGCTCGCAAAATCCTGTCCATCTGTAAGGCATAAGTTAGGAGTGTGATGAAATGGCCCCCACTTGCCTGGATGAGTGCAGCCCCAATGACACTGAAGAAACTTGATACAATCCACAACAAAGGAGCCAGTATGCGATGCAATGCAGATGTTCACAAAGATCCTCAGACAGCATTTTCCAAACCCCACAACCACTTCCAGGTCAAGGGCAGCACTTACATGGGAGCAGCACATGCATGGGAATACCACCACCTTCAAGTTTCCCTCTAAGCCACTCTCTCTCCTGACTTAGCAAAGGAACAGCGATTTTTTTTTTTCTGTTACTAGATCAACATCATGAAATTCTCACACTAATGGCATTTTGGGTGAACCCACAGCAAGTGGACTGTAGTGGTTCAAAAAAGACACCTGGCTAGCACCACCTTAAGGCGAACTAGGGACCAGCAATAAATGCTGGCCCAGCCAGTGACACCCATATCTGCCACACTGAATTTTTTTAAAAATCCCAGCAGGCCTGTAGAATTGGATGGAGATGTAGGGATATTTAAGATCCAAGCTTAAGGTCTGGAAATCGGAAACTGTTGGATTAGCAGAGGAGTCACAAATGTAGATGGGAGTGACTGGCAAATGCAGAAATGAGAGAACGTAATCAGTTTAGTGGGGCAGGGGTAGGCAGATATGCTAGATCTACCAGGGATGTCTGTTTGTGGACTTTGGGAAGGAGTTAGAGGGTTGAGAATCAAGAGGTTGGAAGCCATGGAGGGAAGACTTTTTGAGTGGAGGTGAGATCATTAACCGTTCAGGAAATAACTGGTTGACTTTCAATCGTGGAGGGCATGTTCCAGAAAAACGTGAGAATTGATGTCTCACTTCTGCTTGTTAAAAGTCAGCTCCTCAGACAAAAAAGACGCAACACTGGTCAATAAGTTTGATAATGTAGAGTTGAAATTTCAATGTACCATATTCCGAAGAGTAGAGATTGGCATGAGTGAAGGAAGCAGAAAAATTCAGATGTCACTGAAAGCTGCCAATTTGACGAAGAAAAGATTGAGCAGATAAGAGGCCAGAAGGTTGGTTGCTCCTGAAATGGAAATACTGGAGATGGATGAAAAAAAAATTGTACAGAGGTGTACAAGATAGAAAAAACTTAACTTCATGTTTAACTCCTCAATTCATTTGAGGTGTGGGCATAAGGGAATTAAACTGTCCAAGTCAACTGAACTAGAATGGGTATAGTTTGAGAACATCATAGCTTCACAGTAGTAGGTGAGATGAGAAAACTAAGGTCAGAGGCAAGAGTTTTGTTCTCGTTTGGTTTGAAGCTGTTTCTCTAGTTGAGTATGAGAGATTGTTCAAAATCTCAACACCACCAGTGCTGGAATCTAGTACTTCGAAATAAACCTGTTGGACTATAACCTAGTGTTGTGATTTTTAACTTTGTCTACCCAAGTTCAACATCCACACCTCCACATCATGAGATGTTGTTATGTTATAGGTTCTCTATATTCATTAATACTGAGTTCCTGTTCGTTCATTCGTTCATTCATTCATTCATAATCCTTTTACTAACCAGTTATTTATGAAAACAGTTTCATACATCCAACCAACCAACCAACGAACGTTCTGAAGTATATTTTCCTATCCACATTTAAAACCATCCTTTCTAATAAAAACAGCCCTTTCAAACCTATTACTGCATTTTCCTATCTTAGCAACCCTTGTTACAGTGTTTACCTCTGAATAAGTGTAGCATACAGATCAATATCATTTCCATCAAATCTCCATGGAACATTGTAATATTAATCATCCCTTACTAACCATCTGGATCTGAATAGATTTCCCCAAATAGTAAGCACCTGATAAATATTTTTTAATTGGGTCAGTCTCCCATTAAGAAACTAACTGACAAAACAGCACTTCCATGAAACTGCATGAATGAATGAAACTCATTGTGGCAAATAATAAATAAATCTCTCAACCCAGCTGCAGTAATCAGTTTAATGTTTTTTATGTTTTTATTAAGTTGAGGTACAATTTCTAACTTCGAGCAGAGAGGCCTAGTACTTTTAACTAATATTTACTAACTTAAAAGACAAAAGGATTAATGCCTCCTAATTTTGCAAGCAGAGTGGATAGGCACTCTTAATCCCATCAACAGTGGCAGCTAGTGTTTCGCACATGTTTTAACCATTTCCTGTCTCCCAGGACAGAAACCCTTCAAACCTTTGTGTACTATAGTTAAAATAATATAACAACCATAGTAATGTAATTTTAATATATGTAAGAACTGTGTGTAAAGGGGCTCTTGTAAGATTTGTATTTTGAAATTCTATTGCCGCCTTTAAACTCTTATTGTGATTGCTGAATAAAAGAGGCTATTTTCGCCATTCTGATTCCTGTCGTTATTTGAACTTGATCCCACACTAGCTGTGCACACTTTTCTAAGGCCATGATGCAGCCAAACTTCATTATCTCTGATTATAGTTTGTTTGAATGTTTTGCACTGAAAATGTTCAATTAGAGATTACAGTTGGTACTTTGATACAGGTTTCATGCCAATCCAATGACAACAGTAGAAATCAAACATTCTCAAGAATAATGTAACTAATTTTAAAAGTCACACAACATCAGGTTATAGTCCAACAGGTTTATTTGGAAGCACTAGCTTTCGGATCATTGCTGTTTCATTAGGTGGACAACCACCTGATTGAAGGAGCAGCTCTTTTGAAAGCTAGTGCTTCTGAATAAACCTGTTGGACTATAACCTGGGTGTTGTGGTTTTTTTGTTAGAAACTTTGTACACTCCAGTCCAACACCGGCATCTCCAAATCATTACTAATTTTAGTGACAAGGTCAATTGACAACAAAATTTGATGAAAATTGAAGTGTTTTCACAGCTAAAAATTTTGTATTAGTCAGAAATTTCAGTTGGCAAGGAACATAGAACATATACAAATTAAAGAAAATTTCTTAGATTTCCGACAGACTCTTCAGGTTGATGGCCTCCAAATATGTCAGCATCTAATTCTGATTTTGCCAGTGTCTTAAAACTACAGCATTTATTTATAATTGCTGAAATTCTTACATTAGTGAGTCAGTTACTGGTATGTATGCAATTAAATCTTTCTAAATCGAGGTAGTGGACTCAAATTGAGGTGTTGCTTACTTGAAGATAATGCAATCAGCTCATGAAGATCAGACTCTAATTGGCAGATAATTAAATGAATGATAAGGCAAATACATGTTCAGTTCATGCAAGATGTTTAAACAAGTGTAAGAGGGATCTTAGTCATGGTGAATGTAAATGGTAAAAGGACTGATCAAAGGTCTTACTTTTGAGAGGAATTGAATTTCGAGAATATATAATCACCCATGAACAGGCTTATAATTGACAGTAAGGAATTTTAGTGAGAAATTCAGAGAAATAACAAAATATGTTGGTTGAGATCTAATATACCAAGAGAGTTAGGGAAGAAATATTCCAGGCTGAAAATTTAAAGTTTCAAGATGCAGTCAAAAAGCAATTTTAGACAGAACTGAAGTATGGTAAATGTGATACTTTTGACAAAAGTGTGACCTCTGCTAATAATCTTCGAGTAAAAAATGAGGTCTGCAGATGCTGGAGATCACAGCTGCAAATGTGTTGCTGGTCAAAGCACAGCAGGTTAGGCAGCATCTCAGGAATAGAGAATTCGACGTTTCGAGCATAAGCCCTTCATCAGGAATAAGAGAGAGCCAAGCCGGCTGAGATAAAAGGTAGGGAGGAGGGACTAGGGGGAGGGGCGATGGAGGTGGGATAGGTGGAAGGAGGTCAAGGTGAGGGTGATAGGCCGGAGTGGGGTGGGGGCGGAGAGGTCAGGAAGAGGATTGCAGGTTAGGAGGGCGGTGCTGAGTTGAGGGAACCGACTGAGACAAGGTGGGGGGAGGGGAAATGAGGAAGCTGGAGAAATCTGAATTCATACCTTGTGGTTGGAGGGTTCCCAGGCGGAAGATGAGGCGCTCCTCCTCCAGCCGTCGTGTAGTTGTGTTCTGCCGGTGGAGGAGTCCAAGGACCTGCATGTCCTCGGTGGAGTGGGAGGGGGAGTTAAAGTGTTGAGCCACGGGGTGATTGGGTTGGTTGGTTCGGGCGGCCCAGAGGTGTTCTCTGAAGCGTTCCGCAAGTAAGCGGCCTGTCTCACCAATATAGAGGAGGCCACGTCGGGTGCAGCGGATGCAATAGATGATGTGTGTGGAGGTACAGGTGAACTTGTGGCGGATATGGAAGGATCCCTTGGGGCCTTGGAGGGAAGTGAGTGTGGAGGTGTGGGCGCAAGTTTTACATTTCCTGCGGTTGCAGGGGAAGGTGCCGGGGGTGGAGGTTGGGTTGGTGGGGGGTGTGGATCTGACAAGGGAGTCACGAAGGGAGTGGTCCTTGCGGAACGCTGATAGGGGAGGGGAGGGAAATCCTTGCGGAACGCTGATAGGGGAGGGGAGGGAAATCCTTGCGGAACGCTGATAGGGGAGGGGAGGCCTCCCCCCACCTTGTCTCAGTCGGTTCCCTCAACTCAGCACCGCCCTCCTAACCTGCAATCCTCTTCCTGACCTCCCCGCCCCCACCCCACTCCGGCCTATCACCCTCACCTTGACCTCCTTCCACCTATCCCACCTCCATCGCCCCTCCCCCTAGTCCCTCCTCCCTACCTTTTATCTCAGCCGGCTTGGCTCTCTCTCTCTTATTCCTGATGAAGGGCTTATGCTCGAAACGTCGAATTCTCTATTCCTGAGATGCTGCCTAACCTGCTGTGCTTTGACCAGCAACACATTTGCAGCCTCTGCTAATAATGTCATAGATCAGGTTCCTTTTGCATTTGTTACTGAACTACTACAGTCTGAATATGAATGGTAATACATAATTATTTGGAGAAATTAATTAGGTCAATCAATACTGAGGTTGAGTCGAAATGTGTGGCGCTGGAAAAGCTCAGCAAGTCAGGCAGCATCTGAGGCATAGCAGAATTGATGTTACGGAGGCAAGTCACACTTGTTCAGGTTGGAGAGGTTTTAAAGAAAATCATTTAAACTATTTTTGCAATTCTATCAATGTTTCCAAAGTTTTCATAACACACCACAGAATAGCAACAACTTAAGTTTATATGGTCTGTGCAGTATGTTTTCAGTATGTAAGGGAAAACATACAGAGCCAGGCAAGAAGAATAAGAAAGGCGACATAATGACTAACACCATTCCTCTTTCTGGCAGAGGAACCAAACAGAGGTCGTACCAAACTGTTTGATGCCATTGTAAATTGTATGATCACAAATTGAGTTTCTGACCACACGTCAGCACCTTTGTCCAGTTCTGCCTCTGGAAAAAATAACAGCTGAAACAAGGAAGGAGTCGAACAGAAGTTGAAGTGTGTTAAGTCTTTCTCCGTGCTGCTACTTGAGTTGGCTTTTGCTACACATCTCTAGCTTGCCTCTCATCTTTCTTTTTTCACTAAACTTGACTCATCAAAGCCTTTAACTCTAAGTAATTTTCACCAGGTATTTATTTACTCACTGACCTACGTTGGTTCTTGGTTAAGATGTGGATTTTAAAGTTCTTATTCTTGTTTTCATATTACTCCATGACCTCATTCCTCCCTATCCTTAACCTCTGTTCTTATAATTTAGAAGATATCTATGCTCTTTAAGTTTGGTCTCAGCAGCATCCTTTTTTAAAAAACTATTTCACCTTTAGCTATTTTGTTCTGATCCTGAGCTTCTGAACTCTTGCATTCTCATTGATCAAAGGCACCGGATCACAAATCAGGAAAGCTGCTAGCTGCCCAGAGGTGACCCCTGTGCTTGACTGTAAATCTAATCATTATCTTTAATACCAGGTTCTCCAGGATCACACTTCTCCACTATCAGCCACAGCTGCCTCTATGGTGCTGCTGAGTGCAAAAATGCTGATCTTTTGCTGAGTGGAACTTCCTGTCCCTGGGGACTCAATTGTAGGTGAAATCCTGCTAGTAGCCTAGCCAGTGCCTGGTTGGCAACAACGTAAATGGGCCTTTCCTGGAACAGGAAAGTGCACTTTGTTGCACTTTCAGCTGGAAGGAGAGACCCCTCTATCTCAAACACATTCCACCCATAGAATTTGAAGTGAAAGTGCTTAAATGAGGGTTTTAGCAGCAAACTAACTGAGGGGATGAGATCAGGATGCTAATCGCATGGAGATAGATGACATTTCTGATGCAGTTAGAGACAAAGTTCATGACTGGGGACAAAAAGGATTCAGCTCAGTTTGCATGATTGGTGTTGATGAAACATTGTGGCTTTAAGTTGCCCACGATTAAACTTTACAGCCAAGATAATCTTGGAGAAGTGTTGCTGTTGTCCAGAGACAATGGAGGAGTGGGAACATTAACTAAGTTAATGTATCTTGAATTATGAGTGCATTTAGTGCTGAAATATACTAGGCCGGATAAGAGCTTTACTTTTCAAACTAGTGTTTGTGGAGTCATACAACACAAACAGATCCTTCAGTCCAACCCATCCACGTTGATGAATTTACCAAACTAAACTAGTCCTGCTTGGTCCATATCCCTCTAAATCTTTCTTACTCATGTACCTGTCCAAATGTCTTTTAAATGTTGTAACTGTACCTGCATCTACCACTTCCTCTGGCAGTTTATTTTACTTATGAACCGTCCTCTTTGTGAAAAAGTTGCCCCTCTGGTCCCTTTTCAATCTTTCTCCTCTCACCTTAAAAATATACCCCCTAGTTTTGAACTCTCCCACCCTACATAAAAGACCTATAGTATTCGCCTTATGTGTGCCCCTCATGATTTTACAAACCTGTACAAGGTCACACCTCCAGTTCCTATGCTGCAGTGAAAATGTCCTAGCATAGCCAGCCTCTCTACATAACTCAAACCTTCCGTTCCTGGCCACTATCATGGTAAATCTTTTCTGAACCCTCTCCAGTTGAATAATATCCTTCCTGTAGCAGGGTGACCAGAACTGTACACAAACCCCAGAAGTAGCCTCACCAACGTACTGTAGAATCTCAACATGACGTCCCAACTCCTAATTTCAATGATGTGAACAATGAAAGCAAGTGTGCTAAATGCCACTTTAACCACCCCATCTACCTGTGACACAGCTTTCAAAGAACTATGTACTTGAACCCCTAGGTGTCTCTGTTTGACAACACCACAATTAACTGTTTAAGTTCTGCCCATGTTCACTTTACCAATACGCAATAACTCTGATTTATCCAAACGAAACTCCATCTGCCAGTCCTCAGCCCATTGGATCAATTGCTCAAGATCCCTTTGTTAACTTAGGTTACCTTCACTGTCGACAGTACTACCAGTTTTGATGTCATCCACGAACTTAGTAACAATTCCTCCTAAATTCTCATCCAAATCATTTTGTATAAAATGGCAAACAACATTGGACCCAGCACTGATCCCTTTGGAACACAGCTGTCACAGGTCTCTAATCTGAAAAATAACTGCCACTGCCCTTGTCTCCTACTGTCAAGCCAATTCTGCATCCAATTGACAAGGTCTCCCTGAATGCCATGTAATTTAACTTTCATAATAAGTCTACGATGCAGAACCTTGACAAAGGCTACTATTCTGCCCTCTTCAATCTTTTTGACTATGTTGTCAAAAGACTCAGTCAAGTTTGTGAGATGTTTGTTTGCCAAAAACAATTATTCCATTTTTTCTTTTTGGCACCAATATCCCTTACCTATTGAAATATTACACTTTTTTATTCCCCCCTTCCTTCCTTTTTCTCCTCAAATAGTCTTCACAACAAAAGGCAAGGTGATTGGGGTTTTGGATGTGAGCTTTTCCAGGAGATAGTAAAACTGTGATCTCTCCTCATAGTGGTGAATAAAATTTGAACTACCAACTAGTAACTTTAAAGGCAGATAATCTGTCTTTGAGGGTTGAATCATTTAATGCTGATCTCCGATGTTGCCACTGTTCCTAACTACTTGCCTTTTCTTAACCAGTGAGATGTTATGTTGGAGTGCTGTTTCTTTTGAATACTACATGAAAAGAGTTAGGAGCAGGAAGAAGTAATTTGGCCCCTGGAGCCATTTCTTCCATGATTTGAGCAAAGTTTACAGGGTTTCTAGTAAAGAGGTCTGATTGAAAGATTCTACCTAATTGATAAATATATGAAATATGTTGTCTAATTTGACAGTTTATTAGAATAAATAATCATCGATAAAATAAGTACTGCTTTTTCAAGTAAGATGGATTGAGTAATCGTCACATGCAAGCCCCTTCAGTAGTGAATAATTGTTCCATCTAGTAGATGGTGTGGCATTTGTTTATCAGACTGAGTGCATGTTCGTAGATGAAATAGCACTGTATTGTGTCTGAAATGCAAAACAAAACCAAATAGAAAATTTCATAACATGGAAAGCATTGATGTTGAATGCCCCATTGTCAATATCCTGGACGTTTTCATTGATCAGCAACTCAGTTGGACACACCATATAAATACAAGAGAAGGTCAGAAGCAAGAAACATACCTTGTGCCTCCCAAAATCCATTCACTGTCTACAAAGCACAAATCAGTAGTGTGATGGAATACTCTTCACTTGCCTCGATGTGTGCAACTTGACGACATCATCCAGGACGAAGCAGCCCATTTGATTGCCACCATCACTGACAATCAGTAATAGGAATGTATACAATTGACAAGATGCACTGCAGAAATTTAACAAAGATCCTTAGATTGCATCTTTCAAACCTGCGACCACTTCCACCTTGAAGGACAAAGGCTACAGATACATGTCAGCACCATCACTTGCAAGTTCCCCTCCAAGCCACCCACTATCCTGACTTGGAAATATATCAATGTTCCCTCACAATTGCTAGGTAAAAATTCTGGAATTTTTTCCCTAATAGTGTTGAGTCTAGCTATATCAAATGAAATGCAGCGGTTCAGGAAGGCAGTTCACCATCACCTTCTCAAGCTCAACTAGGGACTGGCAATAAATGCTAGCCAGTCAGCGATACCTATATCCCATGACTGATTTTTTTTTTAAAAGCCTCACTTCTCTCAAAATCTGATGTGGCCTTAATTCCACTTTTGTGCCTGTGTCCTATCATTCACTCCATTGTTAATCAACAATCTTAGTAACTTTGCCTTGAATATATTCAACAACTTAGTCTCCAATAAGCACTTGGTTGGGGCGGGGGGGGGGGGGGGGGTAGAATTCCAGTGACAGAACCTTCACAGAGCAGAAGAGAAATTTCTTCTCTCATAAATGCAAAATTCCTTATTTTGAAACTGCACCCTATAATTCTGGATCCCTCAATAAGAGGAAGCTTAATGTCAAAACCCACCTTATGAAGTTTCTTAAGAATCTTCTGTTTCAATCCAATCATGTTTGATTCCTTTAAATTGCATTGATTTTAGGTCTAATTAGCTCAGGTCTAATTTTCTCAAAGGAGCTGTTTCACCCCAAGAAACAGCCAAGCGAACTTTGTCTCTCTGAACTGTATCTAGTACAAACATGTCCTTAATTAAGAGTGATCAAAACTACGTATAGCACTCTAGATGTGTTTGCCACAGTGCCTATATATTGTTGGCTGGACCTCCCTACTTAGATGCTCCACCTATCTTGCAATAAGGGCCAATATTCTATTTGCCTTAATTATTTGCTGATTTTTTTTTCACGTGACTCACTTGCAAGACCACTTAAGAGCTTCTGTATTATAACATACTGCATTTTTTTTTGTCACTTAAACAATTTAACAAGAAGACAACCTCATTTTCTCTCAATATATTCCTGTCTGTTATTTTGCAACTTAATGAACATATCTCAAGTCTCTTGCAGACCACTCTTCCCAAACTTTTCTACCTATCTTCATATTGTCAGAAAATCTAACTGCAATTGTCAATCTCTCCATCCAAGTCATTAGTGAAGAGTTGATTACCCCAGTTCTGATCCCAGTGCCACTCTGTGACTTAGAGGTCACCAACCTGAACATTTACCCGATTCTTTTTTAGATTAGATTACTTACAGTGTGGAAACAGGCCCTTCGGCCCAACAAGTCCACACCGACCCACCGAAGCACTACCCACCCATACCCCTACATTTACCCCTTACCTAACACTACGGACAATTTAGCACGGCCAATTTACCTGACCCGCACATCTTTGGACTGTGGGAGGAAACCGGAGCACCCGGAGGAAACCCACGCAGACACGGGGAGAGCGTGCAAACTCCACACAGTCAGTCACCTGAGGCGGGAATTGAACCCGGGTCTCAGGCGCTGTGAGGCAGCAGTGCTAACCACTGTGCCACTGTGCCGCCCACTACCACTGTGCCACTGTGCCGCCCACACCACCGTGCCGCCCACACCACTGTGCCACCGTGCCGCCCACACCACTGTGCCACCGTGCCGTTCCCTATTTGCCAAATATAACACACATCTCACTTCCAGTGCTATAAGTCCTTATTCCATGCAGTAACCATTCATGTAGCACCTATTGAATGCCCATTAAAAATCAAATATGCAACATCTTACTTTATGCCCTCAAAGGGCTTTAGTACATTTGCATATACTTTCTCTATTCTGCCTTGTATTTATAGTAGTATTGTTGTGTGTGGCTAGAGGAAGCTCTCCTAGCTTATCCATATGACAATTTTTGGCATTAGAGTTAGTGTAATGATAAATGTGAAGTTGTATGATTTGGGCAAGAAAAGCCATAACCATATCTCATTTAATGGTTAGTGCACGTGTTCTCTCAGTTAACGTCATTGGCCAGAAATGAGAAACTGTACCATGTCGCCATTTTCTGTATCTCCCAAGGACATTGTGGCAAGTGATAACCTCCTTGTGGCTGCTACAAAATAATCAGCTAACTGAATACAGAATGAACATGGACTCTGGCATGATCTGTAAAGCTGTTTTCGCACTGACCTGCTTTTACTCATTTGTCTGTTTTTGAAACAAAATCCTTAATTTAGTCAAAGCTGAAGGTTTTTCACACTTAAGGCACCATATAAAAGATTTTAAACTGGCATAAGGCTGGCACAACATTGAGGGCTGAAGAACCCGTATTGTGCTACATTGTCCATGTTCTGTTTCCTCCATAAATAGTACACAGAATTCTAGTTCATGGATAAAGAAAAAGATGTAATTGGGATGTTTACTCGCTATAATTCTTATTTCCTGGCCCTTCGTAAAAGCTGCACAATGTTTCTTCAAAAATACATTCTGGCACTTTAATATGAATAAAGCAAAATGTTTATTTCATTTCATGTGATTCTGTGGTTCATTCTACTGAGAATGGTTTTTGACAGGTTTATGAATAAGCTAAATTAATTAATTATTTAGCTTGTGTGTTTCATACAATGTTCACGTTTGTTTTAAAATGTCAAAATATGGAGATTTCCATTAGGCAAATAAATATCTGTATTTAAGGAATGGTGGAAAAATACTTTGCTAAATTGCTGTACTTTTGCTGTCAACAGAGACATACTTATCACTGATTTTGATCCTACGATCACTTATGATGGGATGTGCTCTGAAGTGAGGGATATGTGCAGTTTACAGCAGGATCAACCTATTACTCTGAAATGGATTGATAATGAAGGTAAGAAAACTTTTATTGTTTATAAACAATTTTAATTGTGCTTTGTGCAATGTAAACAAATACAAGGTTGTGGACTGAACAAATGAGAGATGTTGGTAAAGTGCAGACCAGGAAAAAATGTGATTGGGGAGAATTGCAAAATCCTGCAAGTCATAAAGTGATGTGTTTTACTTCCATGGCTTCACATATTGCTTTCTCGATTATTTTCCAATCAACCTGTTCAGAGATGTCATTACTTACCTCTGGATTAGGTAGATCTTGAACCAGGACCTTCTGACTCAGTAGGGACACCACCACTGCCCCACAGAGACACCATTAAACTCAAATTTTGCCATTGGACATTGAGATTCAAACACGTGCTATGTATTTGGCTACCATTTCAATGGTGGGTTGATGAAATTTTCCTTATGGTTGTTTAAGTTTGCCTGGTTCTATGAAAGCTTAAAGGAAGGCAAGGCAATGTTTCTCCAAAAAAAAGTCCTTTTACTTGAAATTTCAACTAAATTCAGCATTTGATATGGCATGCAGGTGAGCTGCTTTATCCAATAACAAATTAATTTCAGGCAGCTTTGCTTGCTGGTTTATGCTTTTGAAATGTGCCTTGAAACTAATAAGCAAATTTCAATCTTTTGAAGTCCTTGAAAACTGAAATTAAAATTCTGTCCTGTGCCTGCTTATACATCGCAATAAGACTTTATAATCTCAGTCATCAGGAATCTTCTAAGCAGAGAAAGAGCAAGTTTTTGTTTAGTATTGCTATGTTTAATCACTTTGTAGTATAGAACATTAAGTATCGCTAGAAAAAGAGACATGCTGCTGAAGATTTTCAGTATAACCCATCAGGACTGAATTGGACGTGTACCAAGTTTTAAGGGGAGCAACAACTACATGAAGAAGGTGCTCGTTACGGTAAAATTATAATAAGGCAAACACAGGATGCCCACCCACAAATGTATTAAGTGGAGCTTCAAGATAGTTGAGGAAAGCCTTATGTAACTCGATTTTTGTTCTTTATACATGGAATTCATTTGAAGGCAAATGAAGACTGTGAATGAGTAAATATGACAAAAACACTTATTTTGTTTTCAATTTGTTCATGTTACAGGCGTGTTTATACCAGACCAGACCCTCCAAATATTTAAGAAATCAGCTGAAACCCTATCTTTATCTTACTTTAAAGGCAAATGTAAAGTGCTGTGTTCCAGAAGCATTTTGACTGGTCATACTACTTGGTTAAGCAAAACAATTTATTCATATATTATAGTTAAAATACAGCAGGAGAAAGAAGCGTTTAGAATAACTTGATTGGAAAATTTTACAGATTAACAGATACAGTAACTGTTACTATATTGTAACAGCTAATGAGTAACATCCCATAAACACACCCCTTCGCAAAAAGGCAAAGGCAGAAGTCCTGTGTAACCCTGTGGCAGAGAGACTGAAAAAAAATAACAAAGGAAAACTCAAGAGTAGCAGCAAAGGGACATTTACTGCAGCTGCCAACTCTGCCGAGACTCCAACAGCAACTGCTTTAAGCTTAAAAAAAACTTGAAATCCTGGTCTGGGAGAGCTGGCCGTACCCATCCGATCTGCCTCTATTATTCCAACTTTAAAAAAAAGCCTCAAGGTCCCACAAGTTGTTTATTTTACCACAGACTGCTCAATACTTAATTCAAACTCTCTTAAAATAAACCATAATGAAAAGCCCATTTTATAGCGACAGTGTTATCACAATAGCCTGACCTTGTACACTGAAAAGCAGTGAAAAATGTTGAGAGTTAACTCTGTAAAAACTGAAGTCATATTTTTCTGCTTGAAGTTCTGTCTTCAGATGAGTGCAAAATAGTCCACCATGTCATTAATACAGTCAAGAATATTTTCCACATGTTTGTGGTTATGGACCAGGTCATACCCCCTCAGAATATTCTAAGAAGGTAGCCTAGACTCTAACCTTTCCTTAATTTAAAGGCAGATGTGAAGTGGGTGTTCCAGGTGTGATATAACTGGTCAAACCACTCAGCCTTAAGCAAAACAGAATTTATTTAAACACTACAGTCAAAACGTGCAAAAGAAAGTGGAATTTAGAATAAGTTAACTAATGGAAAACTTAACAGACCTGATAACTATTGCTAATTAACTGTTCCAATACAGTAACATCCCATAAACACACCCGTTGGCAAAAGGTTAAATTCAAACACAAACTCTCCCAGACAAGAGGGAACAACATCTAGAGAGAGATTTTGGAGAAAGACACAGGAATTCTTCACTGAAGCTTGCGTCGCTTCTGGACTTTGACATGCTGTGACTGCTCCAGCTAAAACAAAATATAAAAAACCTGAACTTGGAAAACTGGCCACTCCATTGTTAAAGTAGACTCTTTGGCACCTGTGCTTTTACGACCACTTTTCAAAAAAAAGGGACAAAATAACTTTTTTAAAAGTGATAGCATCATCACCTTTTGGACTATGAAGTCCCAATTTATCTTTACAGCTTTTGTGGTTTCAGCTAGGGAAATGCAAGGGTGAATGAGTAAACCTTAGTGAGTTTTGAGAAGGTTTGTAGCTCAGGTTGAGGTTCTGGATGTAGATTTGCTCGCTGAGCTGGAAGGTTTATTTCCAGATGTTTCGTCACCCTACAGGGAACCTCTTCAGAGGGCCTTTGGGCGAAGCACTGCTGATGGTTTCTGCTATTTATATGTTTGGGTTTCTTTTGGGTTGGTGATTTCATTTCCTGTTCTTTTTCTCAGGGGGTGATATATGGGGTCTAAACATAGAGTCCGACCCCATCTACTATCTCCTCTGAAAAAACAAACAGGTAATGACATCACCACAGGATATGGCATCACCAACCCAAAGAAACTCAAACATATATAGAAAACAGAAAACCCACTGAAGATGTTACCTAGTAGGGTGACAAAACATCTGAAAATGAACTTTCTAGCTCAGCGAGTAAACCTTGATTGAAATCTTGTCCATTTTCCTGATCTATATCTCAAAAATGCTGGAGGTCATAGAGATGATCTTTATTAACCTATTTGTGCACCAAAATGGAAACTTGGACTTCACTAAGACAAGCAGCCATCCATGTTTGTAAAGATCATGGTGGCTACATGGCAGATGAGCCCCAGCTGGATAGAGGAAATGCTTCAGTTATATCCTCAAGGTCTCACTGATGAAGTTCAGCATTCCCACAGACACCTGGGAATCACTGGTTCAAAGCCCTCCCAAATGAATGAGAAGCATCTGGGAAGGCATCAAGCACCTGGTGATTTGTCACCGAGAAAAAGTGGAAACCAGGCATAATTGACGCTGCCTCACCAACATACCATTCATCCTTTCCCGTGACCACCTTCAGCCCCAAATGTAACAGTAATTTCAGTCTGTACTGCTAGTGACGGAATCGGAGAGTGGAAGACAGTCATGATCTGCGAGATACTGCCAATGAATGAATGAATGAGTGATGTGTTCCTTGCTTCTCTTAGCACTGATGCATATTTCAGCTTAGAACATTGAACTGTGATCTAATAAAAGCCAGTAAAATGGTCTGGTCTCCATATTAAAATTGTCTCTCGATGCATCTTCTTGTCAGACCTAGGCATGACTACTTCAGAGCTAATTATCTGTTATAGCTGCCATAACTGCTAGTTATTCACTGTGCAGAAGATAAGTTGTTTTTATTCAGTTGAGCCATCCTTTGCTGCTGGTCTGTCGTGATTTTGTACTCCAGCAAATCTGGCGTTGCCAATCTGGAACTTTGGTTTATCACGGGTATTCTTTATTTCAACTCCTGATAGTGGAAATTGCTAGTAGGTTTGGGTTATCTGGATTTGACTCATTGTAATTTCACTGTAGTTGGTAAGTCATCTCAGGCTGATCACGGGCATTGCCTTGAAGAATGTACCAAGGAAAACTTAATGGCTAAGGTTTTGTTTGCATTTGAATCTGGAAAGTTAACTCAGTGGTCATGGCAATGCCAAGGGGAATGCAGTAGAATGACTGTTTACTCAGTTTTTGTTTGCTTAATAAAAGCACAATGCATGAACATGCTCTCTGTGTGAGTAAAGGATATAGCTTCAATGTAAGTTTGTTATTTGTGTCACGTGTAAGTGAGCGACACTGAGCCTGACTGATCTTAAATTATGAGGAAGTGAGGACTGCAGATGCTAGCGATCAGAGTCGAAAGTGTGGTGCTGAAAATGCACAACAGGTCAGGCAGCGTCCGAGGAGCAGGAGAGTTGGTTTTCGGGCATAAGTCCAAATGAAGAGTTTATGCCCGCAATATCGAACCTCTTGCTCCTCGCATGTTGCCTTAACTGCTGTACTGATCATAACTTTGTCCAGCCCAGGCCAGTCCAACACCAGCACCTCCATATCCATAATTTAACGATCACCTGGTGTTGTGTGATTTTGATCTTAAATTTAGATTGTTAGTGCAATTCTTATTACATTTGGGATTGATTAGCAGTCAGGTGACGGGCCAACCAATGAATGCCCCCTCTTTCATGCTGCACAATCTGTTGTTTTCTTTGTGTTTTGGCATTCCTGTGGTTCCGTTCTGATGAGTAGAAGCAGAAAATCTTCAACAGCATGTCTCATTTCAGTGATATTTAAATATGTTCAAGCATTACCTAAGTTTGATGAGGATGTAGAAACCTTTTTCATTTGAGCAAGTGGCTAAACAAATGAAACAGCCGGTGACCATGTGGATGTTGTTGATCTAAATTAAGTTGGTAAGTAATGTTAGTGAGGTATATGGCTCCCTATCGGAGGAGGTATCTGAGGAATGTGAGGAGGTGAAAATTGCCATCTTGTCATGCAAATCATAGAATCCCTATAATGTGGAAGCAGGCCATTCAGATCATCAAGTTCATGCTGATCTTCAGAAGAACATCCCACTCACATCCGTGTAACCCTGCATTTTCCATGGCTAATCCACCTAGCCTGCATATCACTGGACACTATGGGCAACTTAACATTGCCAATCCATCTAACCTGCACATCCTTGGACTGCAGGAAGAAACCAAAACCCCTGGAGGAAACTCTAGCAGACGCTGGGAGTATGCGTAAATTCCACACAGTCACCTGAAGGTGAAATTGAACCTGGGACCCTGACACTGCTGAGCCGTCATGCTGCCCCTGAGTGCATGTAAGCTAGTGCCAGAAGCCTAAGACAACATTTTAGGTTTCTCAGGAGGGAATCTGGTCAAATGTACACAGAATTTGAATGGATCAAACAATGTGGTTTTGGTAGGTGGATAAGGGCATTGAAAGTAGATCAATTGTATGATGTTCTTAAAGAAAGGATTATTTTGGAGGTTTCTATCCTCTGCCTCAAGTTCATGCTTCAATCAAGATACCCTTTAAATGTTGTCAATGTGTCTGATTCCACCATCTCCACTGCATTCCAGGTACCCATCACCCTCTGTGAAATATCTTCCCCACATTTCTCCCCTAAACATTCCCCCTGTCATCTTGAATCTGTCATCTTGCAATTAACTTTTCCACTCTATCTATGCCCCTCATAATTTTGGAGGCCTCTACCAGGTCACCCCTCAGCTTCATCTTTCCAATGAAAACGGTCCAAATTTATCCAACCTCTCCATCTTTACACCTCCTTCAAAGCATCCACGTCCTTCTGGAAGTGTGGCAACCTGAACTACATGCAATATTGAGAATGTGGCTGAGCTAAAGTTTTTTTTTGTACAGTTGTAATATAGCTTGCCAACTTTTATATTTAAGGCTCCAGCCGGTGAAGGCAATGGTGGTGTATGCCTCCTTGAACACATGATTTACCTGTGTTGCCACTTTCTGGCATCTGTGGACCTGTACATCCAGATCCCTCTGTAGATCAGTGCTCCTAAGGGTTCTGCCATTTATTGTATAATCCACACCTGAATTTGATCTTTCAAAATGTATCACCTTGCATTTGTCCAGATTAAACTCTATCTGCCATTTCTCTGCCCAAATCTGTGATCTATCTATATCCCACTGTATCCTTCGACAATCTGCCTCAGAATCTGCAACTCCATTGATTTGGTGTCATCTGCCAACTTAGTAATCAGACCAGCTACATTGTCTTCCATATAATTTATATATTGCAAGCAACCAAGGTTCCAGCACTGAATGTTGCAAAAATTCACAAGTTACTCATTTTCAATCTGAAAACATCCTTCCACCGTTACTGTCTTTTTGATGACAAGGCTAGTTTTGTATCTATCCAGCCAGCTCATGCCATCCCATGAGTCTCTACCTTCTGTACCAGCTTGCCATGAAGTATTTTATCAGACACCTTACTTAAGTCCACTTAGATGCCATCCACTACCCTTCGCTCATCAATTCTTGTCACTTCCTCAAAAAGCTCAATTGAACTGGTTAAACATGACCTTCCCAGCATAAACTCATGATGCTTATCACTAACAAGTCCATTCACTTCCAAATGTGAATAATTCCAGCCTCCCGTTATTTTCTCCAGTAGCTTCCCACCACTGACGTCAGGCTCACTGGCCTGTAAGTACTGGATTATTTCTGTTGCCCTTCCAAAACAGAGGAACAACACCTGCCACTCTCCAATCCTCTGAAACCCTGTCTGAGGCCGAAGACTATGCAAAGATACCTGTCCAGGCCCTTTCTATTTCCTTCCTTGCCTCCCATAGTATCCTGGGGACCTATCTACCTTCTTGCATTTCAAGACACCCAACACTTCCCCCTTCATTGAGATATTCCCACATCTTTCCCTAACCTCCAATATCCCTTATGTCCCACTCTTTGGTAAGTACCAATATAATGTTCTTAATCACTACCTCTGGCTCTACTCAGAACTTCCCTCCTTTATCCTTGAGTGGGTCTAGTCTTTCTCCAGCTACCCTCTTGCTCCTAATATATGCCTCTGGATTCTCCTTAACACTGCTGGCCAAAAACATTTCATAGCCTATAAAAACTGAAAGAACTGAGGATGCTATAAATCAGAAAAATGAACAGAAATTGCCGGAAAAGCTCAGCAGGCCTGGCAGTCAGAGTTAACATTTCAAGTCAACTGACCCATCATCAGAACTGATGGTAGCTAGGGAAATGTTGATTGATATGCTGAAGGTGGGGGGAAAGGAGTAAATGATAGATGGGGATTGAGCGCAAAGAGATAAGAACAGTTGGGCAGACAAAAGAATGAAAGGGCTGGGAGGGTGAATAGCTATTTAAGGGGACTGTTAATGTCTAGCAATGGGTTATGTTTAATAGCAGAATGTGTGATAACAAAACCAGCTGTGTGGGGGTTTGAGTGAGGACATCAGAGAGTTTAAGCCCTAAAGCTGATTAACAATAAATTGAGTCCAGAAGGCCACAGAGCCCTCAGGTGGAAATGAAGTGCTGTTCTTCCAAATTGTACTGAGCTTTGCTGGAGCACTGCAGCAAGCCTGAGATGAGATATTGGTCCGGGAACAGGATGGTGTGCTGAAGTGGCAGGCAACTGAAAGCACACGAGCCTTTTTTGCAGACAGAATGTAGTTCACCTCGTCCATACTTTTATCCCCCCCTCAATGTAGAATAGACCACATGTTGAGCAGGAAATATAGATTATGAGAGTGCAGGTAAAGCACCTTGAAGGCGTGTTTCGGCCTTTCGATACTGGGGAGGAAGTAAACAAACGTTTGGATGTGAGACCTTCTACCATTGCTGGGGAAGGTGCTGTGTTGCTGTTAGGTGTGTCAGGAGTAAAGGAAGAGGAGACAAGGATGACCGGAGGGAGAGGTCCCTGCGGAAGGCTGACCAGGGAAAAGAGGGGAATATGTGTCTGAGAAGGGAGGGTAGGGACCCCAATCCCCCCACACCTGGTGTTATCTCACAGTCTGCTTTTAAATATAATCCATTATTAGCCACTCACAGTCCCCATTAATAGCTCTTCACCCTTCTAGCCAGATTGTTAACCATTCCTTCATCTGTCCAAGAGCTATAGAGTCAGAATTCTACAGCGGGAAAACAGACCCTTCAGTCCAACTCGTCTATGTCGACCAGATATCTTAACCTAATCTAGTCCTATGTGCCAGCACTTGGCCCATATCCCTGTAAACCCTTCCTATTCATGTATCCATGCAGATGCCTTTTAAATGTTGTAATTGTACCCGCCTCCACCACTTCCTCTGGCAGCTCATTCCCTACATGGACCACCTTCTATGCAAAGTGTTGCGCCTTAAGTCCCTTTTAAATCTTTCTCCTCTCACCCTAAACCTATGTCCTCTTGGTCCCCCACCCCAGGGAAAACACCTTGTCTATTCACCATATCTGTGCCCCTCATGATTTTATAAACCTCTATAAGATCGCCCCTCAGCCTCCAATGCTCCACGGAAAACAGCTCCGGTCTATTCAGCATCTACCTGTAGTTCAAATCCTCCAACCCAGGCAATATCCTTGTAAATCTTTTATTCTCTCTCACTTTGGGCTCTATTCCCACCTATTGTTTACTCCTTACCCTCTTTCCCCATCCTATCTTTCGCATATACACTAACATTTCCTCAGAACTGATGATAGATAGGAAAAAGTCATTTGACTCGAAACATTAACTTTCTGATTTCTCACCACAGATACATTTCATTGCTCCTTACAGTTCTCCTAATTCCCTGTTTAAGCTCCTTCCTACTTATATTCTTCAAAGAATTTGTTTTTAATTGTCTGGACTTTGGGTGTGCTTCCTTTTTTTTTGACTAAACTGATAACTTCCCCTGTCATCATAGGGTCCCAAGTCTTACCATTCCTGTCTTTTTATTTTGACAAGAACATGCCTGGCCTTCACTCTCTAATCAACAAGCCTTTAGAAGACTTCCACGGCTTTAAACTAAACGGGGGGAAATTAGAAAACCCAACGTAGGGGAGATAAGCATGCAGATGGTTACCAGACCATAAAGGTGAGGGACAGAACAGGTGTCTTTATGCACCAAGAAATTTTGCTTAAAAAGTAGGGAAATTTAACAGTGGAACAAATTTAAGAGCTCTTTAAATAAATGTACAAAGCATTCGAAACAGAATTAATGAGTTAATAGTGCAAATAGAAACAAATGATTTGATCGCAGTTACTGAGACATGCTTACAAGGACATCGGGTCTGTGAATTGAATATCCAGGGGTACTCAGTGTTTTGGAAAGATCGACTGAAAGGAAGAGGAAGCAGTATGGCTTTTGAAGGAAGAGGTCAGTGCTGTCATGAGAAATGACTTAAGCACAGGCAATCGAGAAGAATCTGTCAGGGTTGAAATATGAAACAACAAAGGGAAAAAGTACTTGGTAGGAGTAATCTATCAGTCCCGAATAGTTCTACAGTGCAGCGCAGTGTAAAGCAGGAAATACTAGAGGCTTGCAAAAAAGGTACAGCAATAATCATAGATGATTTTCATCATGCACATAGATTGGAAGAATCAAATTGGCAAGAATAGCCAGGAGGCAGAGTTCATTGCTTGCATTAGAGATTGTTTCTTGGAGCAGTATGTTGTGAATCTAACCAAGGAACAGGCTACAATGGATTTGATATTGTGTATTGATGACATCCAAGTTAAGGATCCTTCAGGGGAGAATGCATGTCAGATATGGGCAAGTAGGGAAAGAGTTAAAATTTGAGTTTTGTGAAACAAGAGGTTCAGCTGAGCATGACTAAGATCAGATAAGAACTTGCAGTTAACAATAGGGTGCTGGAGACAAGGTTAATGGGTTAACAAGGTGAAAAAGCATTCATTATGTAGAGCTATCCAATAATATTGGAAGCATAAAGTGAGTTAATAAGGGGAGTATTCCGTGTGAAGCCAGTTAACAACATTCATTGCGTAACAGCAGATGGCTTAATCTTTACTATTAACACTCACTGTAACAGTCACCCAATTGATATGTATGTTGCTTTATCTGGATACTCCTCACTGTAAGTGACGATATGATTAATTCAGGAAACTGCTGTTCCAGAGAGGACAGAGAACTTATGTCCCTGTGCACATGAGCGATCGTTCTCTCCCTCCCTAGGTCCCAGATTAAAGTTGACAAAGGTAAAGCTATACAATGTCTCTGAGCATTTTGCTTCGACTGAGGTGGGAACAGGACGACACGGGGAGTGGTGACCATAGTATGATAAAATTCAGTTCAGGGGTGAGAAAATGAACTCCCACAGTAGTGTTCTGGAATTAAATACAGGAAATTACATAGGCATGAGGACAGATTTGGCCTGGGTAGATTGGGTGAGAAGGCGAAATGATAAGATAGCAGATAAACAGTGGTAATTCCTCACAACTAAAATAAGATTCTGGGTTCACCAAGATGGAGGACAGGAAAAAATTGTGGGTGTAAGAGTTTCTCCTTTTTTGAGGTATTGACTTAGGTGTTGAAGGTGAATTCCTTGAATTATATGAACAATAATTACAGTTTTATAAACTGCTGCATTACTTTGGAACGAAAAAAGATCAAAACAAAAGCATTTAAAAAGGAGGAAGAGAACAAAGACAGTGGCCATATGGTCAGTGAAGAGAAACAGAGGAAGAAACCTCTACACTGCTATCTGGCACAGCAGTGACTCAGCACAGCTATTGCCTTTTGAGTTCAAGTATTTCTGGACATCAGTATGGATCTAAGAATAATTAACAAACAGTGAAATTTGCAGCTGACCTTGGAGGAGCATGTGGGGGAGAGCTGACAGCACAGGAGCAGATAATTACATCGTTTTTACATGTAATCTACCTGTCTTTTTAAATAATGAAAAGAGTGGGTTATTTTTGGTTAGATGTTTTATTGAGGTCAATCTCTTGCCTAAACTTCAAAAATGTTAAACATGGTAATAAGTTAGCCTGGAGCAGTAAGACTGCAATTTACTGTAGAATAAGGTGCAAAGCTGGCCTTTAGGAGAGTGATATGCTATTTCTGTTGAATGAGGGAGAATTTCCATGTTACTCATGATTACGACACCAATAAGTGTGTTTGATTGCGAATCCTATCGTACCACGTGGATCGGTTGGAGTGGCAGTTACAGGCACTGAAGAATTGACAGGAGCTGGGGGTGTGATGAATGGCAGTTATTGGAAGGGAGAAAAGCTACTGAAACAGCCAGTTAGATGGATTGTCGCCCGGAAAGGTAGGAGAGGGAGGCAGGTAGTGCGGGAGTCACCTGTGGCTATTCCAAAGACAAACAAGTATGCCGATTTGGAAAATGTAGGAGCTGATAGATTTGGAATTGCAGCACAAACGTCCAAGTTTCTGGTACCGAGAATGGCTCTAAAGTAGTGAGGGGTATGTCAGGTTCCAAGCTATTCTGGTAGGGGACTATCTAGTCAGAGGCATTGACAGACGTTTCTGCTGCCGACAGCGAGAACTCATAATGGTATTTTGCCTTCCTGGTGCCAGGATCAAGGATATCTTTTGAGAGAGTGCAGAATATTCTCAAAGTGGAGTGAGATAACAGGAGATCATTGTACACGTTGGAACCAATGACATAGGAAAGAAAAAGGATGAGATTCTGAAGGGAGAATATAGAAAGTTAGGCAGGAATTTAAAAAGGAGGTCCTCCAGGATAGTAATATCTTGATTACTCCTGGTGCCAAGAGCTAGGTGAAGGCAGGATGGTCCAATAGAGCAGATGAAAGCATGGTGGAGGAGCTGGTGCAGCGGAGTAAGGTTAACATTTTTGGATTATTGGAATCTCTTCTGTGGTAGAAGTGATCTGTACAAGAAGGATAGTTTGCGCGTGGATTGGAAGGGGACTAATATTCTGGCAGGGAAAGCCTTGCTCGAGGTGCTCAGGAGTATTTAGACTAGTGATGGGACTCAGGAAGATAGTGAGGAAAGAGATTATTCTGAGATTGGTACAGTTGGAAAAAAGAGCAAGTCAAACAGCCAGGGAAGGGGGGAACAAAGGAGAGAATGAGGTAAACTAAACTGCATTTATTTCAATGCAAGAGGCTTAACAGGGAAGACAGATGAACTCATGGCATGGTTAGGAGCATGGGACTGGGATGTCGTAGCAATTATAAAGACATGTCTCAAGGATGGGCAGGACTGGCAGCTTAATAAGATAGAAAGGGGGGCAAGAGAGGAGGGGGGGTGGCACTACTGATAAGGGACAGCTTCCCTGCTATGCTTAGGGAGGATATTCCTGGGTATATATACGTCCAGGGAAGTTGTTTGGGTGGAACTGAGAAATAAGAAAGGGATTAATACCTTATTGGGATTGTGCTTTAGACCCCACAACAGTCAGAGGGAAATTGAGAAACAAATTTGTAAGGAGATCTCAGTTATCTGTAAGAATAATAGGGAGGCTATGGTAGGGGATTTTAACTTTGCAAACATAAGCTGGGACTGCCATAGTGTTAAGGGTTCAGATGGAGAGGAATTGAAGTGGGTACAAGAAAATGTTCTGATTCCATTTGTGGGTCTACTACTAGAGAAGGTGCGAAACTTGACCTACTCTTGGGAAATAAGGTAGTGCACGTGACTGAGGTGTCACTGGGGGAGCACTTTGGCACTAGCGACCATAATTCTATTAGTTTTAAAATAGTGATGGAAAAGGACAGACCAGCTCAAAAAGTTGAAGTTCTAAATTGGAGGAAGGCCAACTTTGGTGTTAGGCAAGAATTTTCAAAAGCTAATTGGGGGCAGATGTTCGCATGTAAAGGGACAGCTGGAAAATGGGAAGCCTTCAAAAATAAGGTAACAACAGTCCAGAAACATTGTTTAAGATGAATGGCAAGGAATGCTGGATGACGAGAGAAATTGAGATTTTGGTCAATAAAAAGGAGGCGGCATATGTCCGCTATAGACAGCAGAGATTGAGGGAATCCTTAGTGTAAAGGCAGCAGGAATGTACTTGAGTGAAATCAGGAGGGCAAAAAGGGAACATGAGATGGTTTTGGCAAATAGGATTAAGGAGAATCTCAAAGGATTTTATAAATACATTAAGGACAAAAGGGTAACTAGGGAAAGAATAGGACCTCTCAAAGATCAGCATGACAGCTTGTGTGTGGAACTGCAGGAAGTGGGGGACATAGTAAACACGGATGCAAAAATACTAATTTATTATGGAGAAGGACATGGAAGATACAAAATGTGGGGAAATAGATGGTGACATTTTGAAAAATATCCATATTACACAGGAGGAAGTGTTGGATGTCTTAAAACGCATCAACATGGATAAATCCCTATGATCTGATCAGGTGTACCCGAGAACTCCGTGGGAAGCTAATGAAGTGTTTGCTGGGTCCCTTGCTGAGATATTTATATTATCAGTAGTCACAGGTGAGGTGACAGAAGACTGGAGGTTGGTTAACGTGGTGCCACTATTTAAGAAAGGTGGTAAGGAAAAGCCAGGCAACAATGGACAGGTGAGCCTGACATCGGTGGTGGGCAACTTGTTGGAGGGAATCCTGAGGAGCAGGGTTTACATATATTTGGAAAGGCAAGGACTGATGAGGGATAGCCAGCATGGCTTTGTGCATGGGAAATCATGTCTCACAAACTTGATTGAGTTTTTTAAAGCAACAAATGATTGAAGGCAAAGCAGTAAATATGACCTGTACAGACTTAAGTTAGGTGTTCGACAAAGTTTCTCATGGTAGACTGGTTAACAAGGTTTGATCACGTGGAATACAGGGAGGACTAGCCATTTGGATACAGAACTGGCTCGAAGGTAGAAGACAGAGGGTTGTGGTGGGGAGTAGCTTTTTGGACTAGAGGCCTGTGACTAGTGGTGCATCACAAGGATCAGAGCTAGGTCATTTACATAAATATTTTGGATGTGAACATAGGAGGTATAGTTAGTAAGTTTGTAGATGCCACCAAAATTGGTGGTGTATTGGACAGCCATGAGGGTTATCTCTGATTACAACAGGATCTTAACCAGATTGGCCAAGGAATGGCAGTTGGTATTTAATTTGGATAAATATGAGGTGCTGCATTTTGGACAGGCAAATTGGAGCAGGAGTTACACACTTAATGGCAAGATCCAAGGGAATGTTGCTGAACAAAGAGACCTTTGGACTGCAGGTTCATATGTCCTTGAAAGTGAAATCTCTGCTAGATAGAATAGTGAAGAAGGCATTTGGTATGCTTTGCATTGTTGGTCTGAGCGTTGAGTATAGGAGTTGGAAGGCCATGTTGCAGATGTGCAGAATATTGGTTTGGCCAGTTTTGCAATATAGTGTGAAACAAGATGACAAGCGTGAGAGTGGAAACATTTCTAAGGGACCTAAGGGGCAACTTTTTCGCACAGAGGGAAGTGTGTGAATGGAATGAGCTGCCAGAGGAAATAGTGGAGGCTGGTACAATGACAACATTTTAAAAGGTAACTGGATGTGTTTTTGAATAGGAAGAGTTGAGAAGGATATGAGCTAGGTGCTTTCAAATGGGGCTAGATTGATTTAGGGTATCTGGCTGGCATGGGCAAGTTGGACCAAAGTGTCTGTTTCCATGCTGTAAATCACTATGACTGTATTCCAATGAGAATGAAAGATGATAAGTGGGGGGAAAAAGAATCATAGCTAAACAATGAGGTCAAGGACAACATGAAGTCAAAACCTAAGGTATACCATATTGCAAGGCCAGTGGCAGGATGGCAGATTGGGAAACTTTCGAACACAAAGGGATACTAAAAATTAATACGAGTTAAGATAAATTATGAAAGAAAACTAGCACAATATATCAAAAATAACAGCAGAAGCTTCTATAGGTATATAAAAGGAAAAAGTTGCTAATGTGAATGTTGGTCCCTTGGTAGATGAATCTGGAGAGTTAATAGTGGGCAACACTGAGTTGGCAAAGGTGCTGAATCTTGGATGCTGATATTTTCACGATGGAGGACAGTACTACCATTCTTGTTGGAACGGGGAAGTCGGGAGCCGTAGATAAGATAGGACTTAGAACAATCAACATCAGTAGGGAAAAGGTACTAAGCAATCTATTGGGATTGAGGACAGATTAGTTCCCTGGGCCTGATGGCCTGTATCTGAGAGTATTAAAGGAAGTAGTAGCAGGGCTAGCAGATCCATTGGTTACAATATTCCAAAATTCCCTGGACTTAGATAAGTTTCCAGTGGATTGGAAAATGGCTAATAAAACACCCATATTCAAAAAAGGTGGGAGGCAAACTGTGGGAAATTGCTGACCAGTTGGTTTACCATCTGTTGTTGGGAAAGTGTTTGAAATAATTATCAAGGAAGGTAATATCAGGGTGTTTGAAAAGTCAAAGCACAATCAATCAGAGTCCGCATGGTTTCATTAAGGGCAAATCATGCTTGACTATTTTGCGAGTGTTCTTCAAAAAAGCAACAAACAAAGTAGATAATGGGGATGCTGTAGATGTAATTTATCTGAACTTCTTGAAGGTGTTTAAGTCAGTTGTCAGAAAGGCAAACAAATGCAATGTGGCATTTATTTTGAGATGACCTGAATATAAAAGCAAGCATGTACTTATGAGGCGCTGTAAGGCTCTGGTCAGACCCCACTTCGAGCATTGTATGCAGTTTTGGGCCCCATATCTTAGCGAGGATGTTGGGAAAATGATACCATTGATAGGAGAGACTAGGACCTGAGGAAGTAAGGGAAGACCTTTTAGAACGGAGATAAGGAGAAACTTCTTCAGCCAGAGAATGGTGAATCTATGGAATTCATTACCACAGAAAGCTGTGGAGGCCAGGCCATTGAGTATATTTAAGACTTGAGGTTCTTGAATATCAAAAGTTATAGGAAGAAGGTGGGAGAATGGAGTTGAAACGTACCAGCCATGATTGAATCGAGGAGCAGACTCAATAGGCTGAATGGCCTAACTTCTGCTATTTCTATGGTATTGTGTTTGATAAGTTGCCGCACAAAAGGTTAATTTACAAGGTTGGACCATATGGAATTAGGAGTAATTAGCCTGGATAGATGATTGGCTGATGGACAGAATACAGAGTCGCGATAAATGGTTTTTTCCTATATTGCAAGATGTAACTGGGGGGGTGGCACAGGGCTCGGTCCTTGAATGCCAGCTATTTACAATCAACATTAACGAATTGGATACAGGGATGGAAAACTCTATAGCCACATTTGCGGACAACACAAAAATAGGTGGGATGGTAAATTTCAATGAGGAAATAAGGATCATTACAAATGGATATAGGTTAGGAGAGTGGACCAAAATATGGCAAATGGAGTTTAACATGGATAAGAGCATGGTCAGGCATTTGGGTTGAGAAAATGGGAAAGCAGCCTACTATCTTATTAGGGAGAGACTTCGGGATGCTCTGGTGCAGAGGGAACTAGGTGCACTCATTCGTGAGTCCCAGAAAACTAGCATGCAGGCACAGCAGATAATAAAGAAAGCGAATGGAATGTTGGCCTTTTTAGTGAAGGAAACAGGAATATAAGGGTAAGGAAGTATTGTTGAAACTCTCTAAGATATTGGTGCACAGTTCTGGTCCCCTTATTTGAGGAAGTATGTCGTGGCATTGGAGGCAATTGAGATGAAGTTCACTAGATTGATCCCAGAGTTATGAAGTTGTCGTATGAAGAGAGGTGGAATAGTTTAGGCCTATGCTCATTGGAATTTAAAAGAATGAGGGGAGACCAGATTGAGGTATTCAAGATGTTAAAAGGTATGAATAGCATAGACATGGAGCGGATCTTTCCTCTTGTGGGACATTCTAGCATGCGAGGTCATAGTCTTAGGATAAGGGGTAGCAATTTAAAACAAAGTTGAGGAAAAACTACTTCTCCCAAAGGATTGTGAATCTGAATTGGCTACCCCAGAGTGTGGTGGGTGCTGGGAAAATATGTAAATTTAAGTAGGAGTTAGACCAATTTTTAAATTGGTAATGGATTGAGGGGATATGTAGAAAGGCAAGAAAATGGAGGCGTGGAGCATATCAACCATGATCAACTAGCAGAGATGTTAGAAACTGCAGTTGTTAGAATCCAAAATAGGAGGCTGGAAGAACACAGCAGGCTAGGCAGCATCAGGAGGTGGAGAAGTTGACATTTTAGGTGTAACCCTTCAGGGTTAGCCTACTGTGTTCTTCCAGCTTCTTGCTTGTCTATGATCAAATGGCAGAGCAGACTTGATGGGCCACACTGCCTAATTCTGCTCCTGTATGTTATGAATTTGTGTTAGATGTGGAGTTACCCTCAAATACCCGTTCCCAATCCATATTCTCCATTTCATGCCTAATTAGCTGGCCTTTTCAAAGTCCACTCTTGTCTGTGTCCATAAGTACTCAAAAAATGTTTGGAATTATGATTCCTATTACCAAAATGCTCCCCCATTGAAACTTTGACCATCAGCTGGGCTCATTTCCCAGTACTAGGTATAGTTTGCCCCCTCCCTTGTTGAACCATCCACATACTGTAGTGGTGAGAACTTATGGAAGGCAAACAGTTAAGATGACAAGATTAGCATCAGAAATGGCAGATGGTTGTGTGTTGTTTCATAAAGCCAAGTTTCACTTCCAGCACTAATTTCAATCTGAGAGGGATAGAAATTGAGAAAAGAGAAATCCTCTGCTGGTTAGGGAATAGAAGATCTCTTTGAAGTTAGTAAAGCCTTACCAGAGGCAAAAAAGGAAATTTGAGGTGGAAAGAGAAGTAAAAAAGCTCAAATGTACTGTAATAAAGTGGGCTATATGAAGTGTTGGTGATTTAGAAAAAGCACCGAAAAGGTGGATGTGGAAGTTAGGACAAGCCAGTGAGTTTTGATTATGTGGTAAAGGAAACCAGTGTAAGCTAAAAAGCTGCAAACCATGTCCAACCTGGTCAGGGGTTAATTGAGAAAAATTAACTAGATATTCTAGAGAAAAATATTCTAGATCTCTTTAAAGAAGTTACTTGTGAGGGTAAGTGTTGGCAAAATTAACCCGATTAAAGTAGAGACCACACAAACCAGATTGGGTGAAATTGACGAGCTGTTTATCACAAGCAATATCGCTGACGAGAAATTGACTAGGCTGACAAAGAACTGACAGTCTGTTCAGGTGGATCAAGGGTTCTGTCCTCGAGTTGAGGATGGAGCTGGTTTTATCAGAATCTTGTGCAATAAGGTTAATTAAAATGGAGAAAGATACAATATATTTGTAAATTAAGTAATTCAGTTACAATGATAATTGAAAAAGAATTATTGGAAGAATGTCCTGATTGTCAACACAATGTAACATACTGACAGTATGAGTTCTTGATGGGATTAGGAGATTTCAGTTCTCTTTGCAGGTAGGTGAGAATCTCTCTTTTGAAACAGGTGCTCCCATTGTACCTGTCCTGGGAGCGAGGTCCTTGGGAGTGCCTGGCCTGTTCATTGTGTGGCTTTGGTATTGCTGTACTATGAGACTGCCCTTGGGACTTTGGGACAGCTATGTTGACTGGGTATTGTTGGTGTGTTTTGGGAAGTATACTTCCTTGTCTGAGTGTCTGGTGTCTGGTTTCACTTGTCAGCCTGTTTGGTCACTGCCAAGTTTGGCCAAGTTTGCTTTCCTGTGTTCTGTGTGGGCTTACTATGGGTCAGCAGGGTGGCAGATCTTTTCCCACGGTAAGGTTTACTTACTTAGGTCAGGAGGAGTAGGTAAAGAAATTAAGATTTTGAGGGATATGGCAGTAAGTCAATCTTTAGCAAGAGAGTTAAAAATCACACCAGTCCAAATGATTCATTTGGAGGCACTAGCTTTAGAAGTGCTGGTTCTTTATCAGTTAGTTGTGGAGCAGAATCATACGACAGAATTTATAGCAACAAGATTACAATGTCATTGGAATGTAATATTAAACAAATTTTAGCTTGAGTCTTTCATCTTTGATCATGTTAGTTTTGGTTCCTTCATATGTAAATCCCAGAATATGTTAAAAGTTATATTCTCAAGATTGCTTTTAACAATGGATGTCATCTCAGCTCAGACAATGCATTGAAGGTGTGAAGTGAAAGTCTGTCTGTGTCCCAGTGTTAGATCTGACTGATTTGACTGTATTTCTAAAGTGGCATTTACAGAACATTACATGGATTTATGCAGTTTTTGAGCAAAACAAAATGTAATCCTGCAAGTACAAATTTACCCCACCAACCTGTGTCTCTGCGTGCGCGTGTGTGTATAGTGTAGTGGGGTCATCTGTAGTGTGACGTGAACCCAAGATCCCGGTTGAGATCACGCCCATGGGTACTGAACTTGGCTATCAGCCTCTGGCACTTTGCATTGTTGCCTGTCCCGAAGTCTGCCTTGGAGGATGACCACCCGAAGGTCTGGGGCCGAATGTCCCAGACTTTTGACAAGACATGAGCTATGTAATTCACAACGGGTATGACCAGAAAAGATGGCAATATGTGGATTTCATGGTGAGGGGGGCAGTGTTCGATTACATAAATGGAGGTTGGAGTGTCCGGTGCAAAGTTGTGATAATAGTAGAGAAATTCTCATTTCAGAAATTAGTCTATCCTTTGTATTGATATTGCTGGATCACACAGTTGGGGGAATGATGCCTACTGTGGTTGAAAAGCCAATGAAAAATCAGGCAACTGAGATGTTACATGAAGCATATTCTGGAATTTTACCTGACTGTGATAACAAGGTCACAAAGCCACAGGTTGAATCAGGAGGAAAAACCAAGGAGTAAAGATAAGGAAGTTGAAGTTCAATTATCAGAAACTATGATCATATGGTTGAGAGAAAAACAAGAACAAGTGAAGGATGAAGTGGATATTTTTAGTTCAGAGCAATTAACTGAATTATAGCAGAAAGCTGAAAAACTGAAGTAGTATCAAAAAGCATATAGAGAAGAAGATTGAATGTATCCTAGAAGTCATGATTTGGAGATGCCTGTGTTGAACTGGGGTGTACAAAGTTAAAAATCTCTCAACACCAGTTTATAGTCCAACAGGTTTAATTGGAAGCACTAGCTTTCAGAGCGCTGCTCCTTCAGGTGATTGATGAAGGAGCGGTGCTCCGAAAGCTAGTGCTTCCATTTAAACCTGTTGGACTATAACCTGGTGTTGTGTGAATTCTAACCTTGTATCAAAGAATGTTATCTTTAAAAATGACATCTTGCTGAGGAAATGGAGACCATCGCGTATTCAGGTAGATGAGAAATAGGCAGAAGTTCACCAAGTCACATTACTGGTAGGTTACAGAAAGGAGGTGGTGCATGTAGCATGTGAACAACTAGCAGGAAGTCTTTTGAAAAGTAATGCCAAAATGTAGAAACATTTGTATTCACTTGGACTACATAAGCATGTGGTTGCTTTTTGCCAGACATGTGGTATGTGTCAGGTAAATCAAAAACCTCTGACAGTGATGAAACCAGCAGGCTCAATACCTACTCCCACATTTAAGAAACCTTTTTCAAGAGTCTTAATTGATTGTGTAGGACCCTTACCTCAAACAAAAAGTAAAAGTCAGTATTTGTGGATCATAATGGATGTGTCTACAAGATTTCCAAAGGCGATCCCATTATGCAATATCATGGCTAAAAGGATTTCAGAAGAGTAAGTTAAATTTTTTGAGTTATCAACTACCCACACAGATACCATCATAAGGGTCATGTTTTACGTGAAAATTATTAAAGGATGTTATGGACAGCTTAGGAATAAAACAAATCAAATCTCCTGCATACCATCCAGAATCGCAGGGAGCATGAGATCAGTGGCATCAAACTTTAAAGACTATGTTGAGGGCTTATAGTCAAAACTATCCAGAGGATTGGGATAAAGGAATTACATTAGAAGTTTTTTGCAATTAGGGTGATAGCTGATGAATTAACTAAGTTCAGTCCATTTGAATTAGTTTTTGGGCATGAGGTGAGAGGACCTCTCAAATTAATTAAGGAGAGAGTTCAAAGTCAAGAGTTCAGAGACCACATATTTGGGCTATGTTCCAAATTTTAAGGAAAGATTAACTGGAGCAGGTGAGTTGGTTAGCCAACATTGAAAGCAAACAGCATAAGATGAAGCAGAAAGCAGATTGAAATCAGAAATTGACAGTTTTGCTGCAGGAGATGAAGTGTTAGTAATACTATCAATGATAGGTAAACCTTTGAAAGGCAAGGTTTCATGGGTTATATCTAATTAAGTGAATTATTTGATAAGAACACCAGACTGAAAGCAATCGGTGTGTCATAGAATATGTTCAAAAGGTATTTAATAGGGAAAGAAAGGAAAAGAAGAATGTATTATTGGTTACAACAGAGTGAAGAACCAAGTTCAGATGATTTTGAATTGGACATTCCTCAAATTAGACAATGAAGTAGTTTCAAAAATTAGGATCAATATTGGATTGCCTTCCAGATGAAAATCAAAATGACCTGACAGAGTAACTACATCATATAGGGAGATATGTGGGAATAAGATGGAAAATAGTAATCTGATTATATTAATGTAAATTTAGGAAAAGTTGTTCCAATTAACTAACATCCATATAGACTTAACCCTCTAAAGTTGGCACAGAGATTGAATGGATGCTCAAAGACAACATAATCAAAGTGAGTTGCAGCGAATGGAGCTCACCCACAGTAATGGTACCACAATCAAATGGTACCCAATGATTACATGTGGACTATTGCAAGCCAACGCAGTTTTAAAAAAATCTGATTAATATTCCTCATTTGGAAAATGGTTGAGAAGGTTGGACAGGCAACCTGTATTTCCAAGTTGGACTTGGTCAAAGGAAAAGAAGAATGTGTTATTGGTTACAACAGAGACGAAAATAGACCCTTCGTTTCAACTCATCCATGCCAACCAGATATCCTATCCTAATCTAGTCCCATTTGCCAGTACTTGGCCTATATCCCTGCAAACCCTTCTTATTCATACCCATCCAGATGCTGTAATTGTATATCAGCCTTCACCACCACCTCCAGCAGCTCATTCCATACATACACCACCCTCTGCGTGAAAAACTCGCCCCTTAGTTCTCTTTTATATCTTTTCCCCCCTATGCCCTCTAGTTCTGGACTCCCCCACCCCACTGAAAACATCTTGTCTATTGATTCTAACCAGGTCCCTCATGATTTTATAAGCCATGATAAGGTTACCCCTCCGTCTCCAATGGTCCAGGGGAAACAGCCCTAGCCTATTTGGTCTCTCACTGGAGCTCAGCTCCTCCAACCCTGGAAACAGCCTTGTAAACCTTCCCCACACTCGCACTTGAAAGGGTTTCACAACATCCTTCCAATAAGAGGGAGACCAGAATTGCACAAAATATTCCAACAGTGGCCAAGCCAATGTCATTTACAGCCGTAACATGACCTCCCAACTCGTTTTCTCGATACTCTGACCAATAAAAGAAAGCTTACCAAATGCCGCCTTTACTGTCCTGTCTACCTGCAACTCTACTTTTAAGGAACTATGAGCCTGCACTCCAAGGTCCTTTTGTTCAGTCACACTCCTCAGACCTTCAGCATTAAGTGTACAAGTCTTGCCCTGATTTGCTTTTCCAAAATGCAGCACCTCCATATTTATCTAAAATAAACTCTTCTCTGCCTTTCCTCAGCCCATTGGCCCATGTGATCAAGATCCCATTGTACCTGGAGGTAACCACCTTCACTGTCCACTCCACTTTGAATTTAGGTGTTATCTGCAAACTGACTGACTGCACCTCCTGTGTTCACGGCCAAATCATTTATGTAAATGACAAAAAGCAGTGGACCCAGCACCGATCCTTGTGGCACACCACTGGTCATAGGCCTCAGTCTGAATAGCAACCCTCCACCACCACCCTCTGATTTCTACCTTTTAGAGCCAGTTCTGTATCCAAGTGGCTAGTTCTCCCTGTTTTCCATGAGATCTAACCTTGGTAACCAGTTTCCCATGAGGAACCTTGTCGAACACCTTACTGAAGTCCATATAGATCATGTCCACCACTCTGCTCTCACAAATCCTCTTTGTTACTTCTTCAAAAATTGCAGTCAAGCTTGTGATTTCCCAATTACAAAGCTATGCTGACTATCCCTAAACAGTCCTTGTCTTTCCAGAAAAATATAAATCCTGTTCCTCAGGATTCCCAAGACCAACCTGTTGATATCAGGCTCACCAGTTCCCTGGCCTTCCCCTACCACCTTTCTTGATATCTTATGAACGGCTTCAGCTATTAATTTCAGCACAGTTCCTTTCACATACCCCATTGCTAAATCGGGCTTTCTGCTGCCGTTCTCATAATCGTTTTATTTATATTTGCAAACATGCAAATGATTTTTTTAATCTTTTTGAAATTTCTGCCCCTTAATGTGAGGCGAAGTTATTTAATTTCTTTGGTGAGAAGTTATATTGCATTAAAAGAATACAAGAGTGGGCAGATTGTGTAAGTTGAAAATGTATTGCTGGAAAAGCACAGCAGGTCAGGCAGCATCCAAGGAGCAGGAGAGTCGACGTTTCGGGCATGAGCCCTTCTTCAGGAAATTCACTCGGCATTTTCATTTTTCATTTACTGTTTTATCTGTGCTTTTTGCACAGATGATAGTTAATAACAAGGGTATTTCACTGAATGCTGCATCTATACTAATGGCGAGTGATTCGGCTATTTTTCAAGAAATGATTGCTATTTTCAAAGATCTTCGTGTTAACATCCCTAAATCTCAAACTCATAAAGGTCTCAAGTTCTTGACTTTTGTCCTGATTTTGTTTTACACTCGTTCTGAGTTTCATTTTAATCAGTCTATTCCGCATGCAGGATATTGGCAGTCACTATCCAATGCTGCACAATTAAAAGACTTTTGTATTCAATGTCTTCATCACTGGGCTGAAACATCTTGTGTCAGAGTGTGGTGCTGGAAAAGCGCAACAGATCAGGCAGCATCCAAGGAGCAGGAAAATCGATGTTTTTGACAAAAGTCCTTCATCAGGAATGAGGCTGGGAGCCTAGGGGGTGGAGAGATAAATGGGAAGGGGTGGGGCTGAGGGGAAGGTAGCTGAGAGTGCTTGGTGGATGGAGGTGAGGGTAAAGATGATAGATTGAAGGGGAGGGTGGTGCGGATAGCTGGGAAGGAAGATAGACACATTGGACAGGTCATGAGGATGGTGCTGAGCTACAAGGTTGGAACTGGGGTATGGTGGGGGTAGGGGAAATGAGGAAACTGGTGAAATCCACATTGATGCCCTGGGGTTGAAGGGTCCCGAGCTGGAAAATGAGGTGTTCTTCCTCCAGGTGTCGCATGGTAATGGAGTGATGGTGGAGGAGGCCCAGGACCTGCATGTCCTCAGCAAAGTGGGAGGGGAAGTTGAAGTGTTTGGCCACAGAACAGTGGGGTTGATTTGTGCAAGTGTCCTGGCAATGTTCTCTGAAGTGCTGTGCAAGTAGGCATCCTGTTTCCCCAGGGTAGAGACCACATCAGGAGCAACGGATGTAGTAAATTATGTGTGGAAGTGCAGGTGAAAATTTGATAGATGTGGAAAGCTCCTTTGAGGCCTTGGACAGAGGTGTGGGTGCAGGTTTTGCAATTCCTGTGGTGGCAGGGATAGGTGTCAGGAAGGGAGGGTGGGTTGTTGGGAGGCGTTGACCTGACAAGGTAGTCGCGGAGGGAACGGTCTTGATAGAAAACGTGTAGGGGTGATGAGGAAAATGTATCTCTGGTAGTAGGGTCTGTTTGTAGATGGCGGAAATGGCGGAGGATGATGCGATGTAAATGGAGGTTGGTGGGATTGAAGGTGAGGACTGGGAGGTTCTGTCACTGTTGCAGTTGGCAGGCAGAGGTGGGCCGGTAGGAGGTGGTGTCTTCAAGTTGGTGCCTGGCTTCAGTGGTATAGGGGTCAGTGTGCCAAACTAGCACTGTTTCCCCCCCCCCCCCCCCCTTGTCTGCTGACTTGATGATGAGGTTGGGGTTGGAGCAGGGGGAGTGGAGGGCTGACCGTTGTGACGGTTGGCGGATGGAGTGTCTGCCCTCTCCGCCCTACTGCCTCCTCGACCATGATCTCGCCTCCCATCACCAAACCACCATCTCCCAGACCGTACGAAACCTTATCACTTCAGGGGACCTCCCACCCACAGTTTCCAACCTCTGTTTAGGAACCCTGCACTGAGAAGTGGCAGATGGAGTTTAATTCGGATAAATGCTAGGTGCTGCGTTTTGGAAAAGTAAAACTTAGCAGGACTTATACACTTAAAAGTAAGGTCCTAGGGTGTGTTGCTGAACAAAGAGACCTTGGAATGCAGGTTCATAGCTTCTTGAAAGTGGAGTCGCAGGTAGATAGGATAGTGAAGAAGGCGCTTGGTATGCTTTCCTTTATTGTTCAGAGCACCCTGCCTCCTGAAAATATGCTATCCCTTCTTCGCAATTCCTCCCTCTTCACTGCATCTGCTCCCAGGAGGACCAGTTCCACCACAGAACACTCCAGATGTCCTCCTTCTTTAAAGACCGCAATTTCCATTCCCATGCCCTCCAGCGCACCTCATCCACTTCCCGCACCTCCACCCTCGAACCCCACCCCTCCAACCGCAACAATAACAGAACCCCCTGGTCCTCACCTTTCACGCCACTAACCTCATATACATCACATCATCCTCTGCCATTTCTGCCACCTACAAACTGACCCCACCACCAGAGATATATTTTCCCCTCCACTCCTATTCGCCTTCTGTCAAGACTGTTCTCTACGCGACTACCTTGTCAGGTCCATTCCCTGATCAACCCACCCTCCCTTTTTGGCACCTACCCCTGCCACCGCAGGAATTACAAAACCGGCGCCCACACCTCCCCCCTCAGCTCCATCCAAGGCCCCAAAGGAGCCTTCCACATCCATCAAAGTTTCATATGCACTTCCACACGTCACCTACTGTATTAGTTGTTCCTGATGCAGTCTCCTGTACATTGGGGCGACGGGATGCCTACTTAGCGCTTTTTAGAGAACATCTCCGGGACACCTGCACCAATCAACCCCACCACCCCGTGGCCGAACACTTCAATTTCCTCTCCCACTCTGCCGAGGACATGGAGGTCCTGGGCCACCTCCACCGCCATTCTCATTGGTCTGCATATCCATTATCTTCATTCAAAACCTCAATTTTATGTCTGGTTTTGCATACTTTATTATAACGTTTGGGACAGTTCATTATGAAATGATACTTTGAATTGTACCTGAAATGTCGAATGTTTTCAGTGTCTTCCTGGAACTCATTTACTTGGCTAAATCCCAAATTCTCTTTACTTTTCAAAATTATTAATAACATTTCTGTTAGTTACAGCTCTTTTCACACTGAGAGAGACCTGGAACTACTTGGTCTTGCCAATTTGTAAACAATTGTGTTCTCAAATTTTCTGCCATTCTTCTGATTTTTTTTCCCTTTGTGCTATGAGAGTTTCTGGGAATGAATGCTTTCTCAGGAATTTTTTTGGTGCTTCTGATATTTGTTCCGTTAGTTTATAATAATCTGCAAATTTAACTCCTATTAAAATTAGAAGTCGGTCTGAACTTCATATCATGGCTGAGTACCAGATCAATACCAGCGCAGATTAGGAATTTCCAAATGGTCAGTTGTAGAGATGTACAGCATGGAAACAGATCCTTAGGTCCAACTTGTCCATGTCAACAAGATATCCCAAATTAATCTAATTCTATTTGCCAGTACTTGGCCCATATCCTTCGAAACCCTCCTTATGCACATACCATTCAGATGCCTTTTAACTGTTGTAATTGTACTAGCCTCCAATACATCCTTTGGCAGCTCATTCTAGACAAGCACCATCGCCTGTGTGAAAACGTTGCCCCTTAGATCCTTTCTAAATCTTTCCACTCTCACGCTAAACCTGTGTCGTCTTATTCTGGACTCCCCCACCCCAATGAAAAGACTTTGTCTTTTTATTCTCTCCATTCCCCTCATGATTTTATAAACCTCTATAAGGTCATCACTCGGTCTCTGACGCTCCAGGGAAAACAACGCCAGCTAATTCAGCATCTCCCTATAGTTTGTGTACATCTTAGTAAATTCCATTTTGTACTTTTCTGCAATATTATCCTCAGTATTTTAAACTTGCCAGAATCTGAGCATTTGTTTTCAATAAAATCTAATTTTGTAACAATTCATCCAAACCTCCTCCGATGTTTAATCGGGTACCAATTCTGGAAAACTTCTCTGGAAAGCTTCTTATCTGGCTTTAGTTGGTGCAAAGTTTGTCAAAAATCTTACCTTCTAAGAGTTACTACTTAAATTCTGTGTTCCTTCATTAAGTTCTATACTGAAATGACCATGTTATGTTTGAGACAACGTGCAAAACGTTTCACTGAGCATGGCTACCTTTAGAAAATAAATTTGCAAATGTTATAAATTTGTATAATGCATCATTTTGGATATCTTGCTTTCATTTGAAAATATAACAATAATGTTAGCTTACACCATTGTTAAAGCTTTGTAACTTGTTTTAGTCATTCCTACAAATAGAATCTTCTTCTCTTCAGGCAATTCTGATCAAGATTTCTAGCTAAAATCTTAAACTTTTTAAAGTACTTGGACATTCACTTTACATCACTGTCTGAAGTGATTTTACTTTCTGAACCTTCCAGGTTTTCTAGACTAAGTTATAAAAACTTGTGACACTATTTCATGCAAGTGATATCAGAAGGACTGCAATGGCTTGTTGTGATATTGAAGAGTAGGTTATGGATTTCTCAAGTTATGTCCGTCATTGGGTAGATTGGTGAATACAAATATAGTAGAGTGGCAATTAGTTAGATTCCATCTTCAACTTTGCAAAGTTGACAATAAAAGAAAGTAGGTCAGTACAGTTTACCTTTCCCTACAGAAGATACATGTAATAGAAAATTATGATTGGCGCGGAAATGTTGAAAATTAAGTAAAAACAGATGGGAAAACACACAAATTTCAACTCTCTTGTTCACATCCAGTATTTTTAAACATATTGAGATCCTTTTTTTGTTGCACCATTTGGAGATGTCACATCATGGGAAATAGAATCCTCATCAGCTCATAACAATACAGGTATTTTCTCCTACCGCTAGGGTTTTGTAAATGATGCAGGTGTGTGGTTTTTGATGCTAGATTTTGGGACTTTGCAATGTTTACATACATGTAAGTTTACCAGATTCCAGAGAAGGCAGCTGGGTTTTGGGCAGGAGTTCGGAGTAGTGTCTGAATGTTTGCTGATCAACCTGTTCAGAGATACTATTGCATACATCTGGAGCAGGTGGGACGTGACACTTCAGGTCAAGAGATCGAGTTCTGCTGCACCTGACATTCTAGGCAGTCTTTCATCCAAATGTCAACTCTGCTTGAATCCGCTTTGATTCAGAGATCAGGCGAAATTAGGCATTTCCAGACTGGAAAGGATGTAGTGTCTATGTTTGTGCTGGTTCACTAGGGAGTTGCTCAACTTATTCATAAGAGAAAAAGTAGACATATAACTAAACTGCAGACTGTGGATTTTATTAATTTGTGTAATTGGATGACTGAGACTGAGGTTTGTTGAAATGGATCAGAATTCTTGTCTGAGATGGAAGTATCTCCGTTTTGGAATGATTGATTATCCAGCAGTGACTAATTGCATTTCTGATAAATAAAATATGATTAACAGCATCATTGGCTATGTTATCGATATCCAGTCATACATTGGAATTGTATTAAGCAAAAAGCATAATCGTTCTTGATTTTTGGAAATGCTTTATTTTATTTCTCACTGAGATGTTCCCAAAGTAAATGTATGCGTGAAGTGCATTACCTGAATTGTTTAAGTGTATGTTCTACTTCAATTAAGTGCATGCAGTTCAAACAGGATCGTCTGAGCCATAACTATGGTGAGTCAGTCACTTCCATGAGTTAAATAGAGGCTTGCTTCTTTGACTAACCAAGGCTCTTCTTTTAAGGAGCTTGTCTTGGAGCTGTAAAAGCCATTTAAACACTGAATCCAGGATGGTTTGAAAGATCTGTTGAACAGAGAACTTTGCAATTGAGATGTGTTGATTTTCTGGATTGTTACTGCAGTGAAGAAAACCTTTGTCTGACAGATTGCTGTTACTATATTTCCAGTTTGCAGAGGTCCAACTAATTTGATTTTGTTCTTGTTTGTAGGGGACCCATGTACAGTTTCATCCCATATGGAACTGGAGGAAGCATTCCGTCTGTATAACCAGAATGGAGAGTCAGGCCTCAATTTACATGGTTAGTAGTATTCTAGAACACTGATTAGGGATCTTTATGTTAAAAAAAAAATTGAAAGGTGTATTCTGGCAGATTGTGATGAGAGTGGGGGCCACAGCTTTCCACAATATGTATTCAATAATTTGAATAAAGAAATAGAGTTGTATAACAAGGTAGATATGTTGAGACGGCCAACAGCTTCTGCCGATGAAAGCAGGAAATTACAGAAGGGCAATTAGATTCTATCCCTTTAATATTCAAAGTACAAATCAGTATTGAGGTATAATTTAAAACCTCTTTCAATTTAAGCATTTAGGAGACTATCAACCTATTTTAATTTTGATGTCAATGTGGCAGCAGTAGGACTATCTTAACCCAGGGTATCATTTCCTCTAGGTGAATGGGTTGTGTGAAGATGTGTACAAGGGTGGCAATGTTATCTTGTGGCACCCGGAAGAACATTTTTTTTTGTTCATGCTCATTTTGTTCTTCAACAGGCTTCTGCAATATTTTCATGTTTCCATTTTTCTCTCAGTTGGAAGTGAAATTATAAACGTGATAATTAATAAAATTTACCATGTAAGTAGTGTCAAGCAGCAGAGCTAGAGAATAAAATTTTTTTTGGCCTCTTAATAATTTCCCTCCTTCCCATGAAAATACACCTGACTCCTTCCTCCCATGCATGTATACCCTCACCACTTACTTCCCTACACCCCTCCCCCCCACACCTCACTTGTATCTAACTACCTTCCTTCCTTCCTTCCTTCCCACACACGCACATCTCCATTATTTCCCTCCTTATTTTGTGTATTCCATTCTCTCCCTCACCAATTCTCACTCATGAACCTAATGGAAGTAAAAGTGGGAGAGAAATGTCCTTTCATTGGAAGAGAGCTCCTTGCAGAATCTTGCAAATTTATAAATCTGTATCTCCTAAGTCATGACCTCGGTAGACTTCCTCAGTGGGCAGCAGTCTGCTATGGACCACCTGTTTGACAGACTCTGATACTTGTCAAAAAGGTCTGACATGTTTTAGCAGTCTGAGAGCTAGAGGTGAAGCCAGTACAAGTGAGAGTTTTCAGTGCATCTATTTTTATTTTGGTTTGCCTTAAAACACTTGCAGCATTTTCATTTTTAACTTGGAAATGTTTTTCTTCCTGGGAAGTATTTTAGTTATATAAAAATCCTTTATTTATTTAAGGTCCATGACAGCTGAATAACTTCTCCCTAACCCTGCATTTGCCACACTTCTCAAAAGTTTTCTGATATATAGTTGACAGCATGCAGGAATTAAAACTGTTCCAGATTTCATCTTGGCCTATAATGATTGCATAAAGTATTGTAAATTAATTTATCATTCATGTGTGGGTTGGTTTCCAATTCTAGGCAAACTCTACTAAATAAAGATTAATTTTATTTTCATTTACAAAAACACCAGTTGGTTGATTTTATGATTGCTTGTCTTAAATACTTTTCCTCCTTCTCATTTTACCCAGTTTTCCCGAGCATTCCAGAAAAGCCAGGAATGCCCTGCCCTGGAGAGAATAGTAAGTATCATTTATTTCTCATGCGTAATGACTTTTTCTCTTAACATTAATTCTCCCAGTGGCTGTTGGGCCAGCTGGGAATTTTCACCTTTTGCTTAGGAATGTGATGGTGGACCATATTCTTGAACAGTTTAGTACAACTTAATAGCTTGCTAGACAATTGGAAAACACTGTAGAGTTGCGAATGTTGTTTTGGATAAAATTCTCAGGCCAGACTGGGTAAAGGCTTTCTTTGCGGGACATGAGTAGATCAGAAGAATTTTTAGAATATCTGAGAACATTGTGGTTGCTTTTATTCAAGAATTCAAATTTTCTGATAATGGCACTTGTGCTTTGTTCTCTGGATTAATGGACTACTATGCTACTGTGAGCTCTACAGAATTACCTTTTTTGCAAAATGCATTCTAATGTATGTTTTAAGCATTTTTTTTGGGTCAAAGGTTATGTCTCTAATTCTATCAAAGTAATGTAACACTTTTATGTCAGAATTATCCTGCTGCACCAATCGCTTTAGAACTGTCATATGGTATGTTTGTTCTGCCAACAGCTGAACTAATGTATGAGGAAATTTGGGGAGCTGTGTTTATCATGAGTATCATTCATTTGTTTTAACTTGGGGAGTTAGTTTTAAGACAAATTTAAACCAATGGATTTATATGGTGAGTTCAGTTGAATTGCTGATCAATGGTAATTCCCAGAATGTTGATAATGGGACATTCAGTGATGGTAACAGCATTGAATATCGAAGAGTGGAGGTTAGTTTGTCTCTTATTGGAAATGGTTGTAGCCTGGCATTCGTTTGGTGCAAATGTGACTTGCCATTTGTCAGCCCAAGCCTTGATAATGTCCAGATCATATTGCATTTGAACATGTACTGCTTTAGTGACTGAGGAGTCGCAAATAGTGCTGAACATTGTGTAATCATCAGCAAACATCCCCACTTCTGACCTATGGTGGAGGAATGGTCATTGAAGCAGTTGAAAACGATTACATCTATGACAATAGTCTGAGGACCTCGTGCAGAGATGGTCTAAAGCTGAGATGACTGACCAACAACCAGAACTATTTTCCTATGTGTCAGGTATGCTTCCAACTAAGAGAATTTTCCCCAATTCTCATTGATTCCAGTTTTGCTAGGTCTTGTTGATGCCCCATTCAGTTAAATGCAGCCTTGATGTTCAAGGGTTGTCAAGATCACCTCACCTCTAGGGCTCAGCTTGTTTTTCCATGTTTGGACCAAGGCTGTCAGGAGCAGAGTGGCCCTGGTGGAACCCAAACTGGGCCTTACTTGCTTTAAATCCGATATGATAATCGTGTCAATGCTTGAATGCTTCTACATCTCTGCCCACTTTTCAGCAAAAGTGTCTCATGTATTTTATTCTCCAAGAGTAGACCAGACATTACTCCTTCAGAGCTTGTCAAAATTGTTGTTCTGTTGCCTCTGCCAATCTCTCCAGCCACATTGAGACTAAACTAGATCACTTGTTACCTTGAGCTATTTTTCCTCCATCTATTCTAAATCCCATACGCTAGCCAGCACTAATGCATCATCACTGCTGTGCCACCACTCCTCAGCCTTAATTGGTTCCTCCATTCTACCCAAACCCTTGTCATGTGGAAATGATAGCATGTATAACTCCCAATGCTGACCTTGATGGCCGATCCAACATTTTGCTTTGTAAAATTTAAATTGGAGGAGACCTTTAGACATAGGTGGTCGTCTACAAAAAGTGCTGCTTGTTGATTACTTCATTCCTGTTGATCTGGTCTGACTTCTTACTCATTGAAATATTAAATTTCAAAGCTTAATTCATTTTTGAAATTCATTTGTGTGATACAGGTGTTACTGGCTGGCCAGCATTTGTTGCCCATCCCTAGTTTCCCTTGAGGAGGTGGCGGTGAGCTGTCTTCCTGAACCACTGCAGTCCACCTCAAAATGGCATTGTTCTTCGATTTGCTCATTATTAATTTTTTTTCCTCACAACGCTGTTTCTTTTACAACTATCTTGAAGCTCTATGTATGTTGCCTTTCTATGAGTTACAAATGCAGATTATTACGCTTGCACCATCTCGATAATGTCATCCAACTTTGTTTGCAAGTGCAGATTAATGGGAGTGATTAAAATAACTCTTTGAAACTCTGTTTCAAGCACAATTTTGATGAAGTTGATTTCCTTTGAATTTGATTAGTGATTGCCTTTGCTTGCACAGGCTACCATCAAGCAGTCACTGTCTAATAAAGGATAGAGCCATTTTGATCCTTTTGTTTTCTCAAAAAAAATGACTCCAGTGCAACTTTAAAGCATCTCTTTGGAACTAACCAAAATCTAAAATTGTGAAAGAATCTGCTGTATTGTAGTACTGATCGATGAAAAACAACTTGGTGCAATTTTCAAGTATATCTTGCATACCATTGTATTTGAATATATCATGATCCTAGTGAATATTATTACTGGGCAAGCCTGATTCCAAACTGAAATAAGGCCTGATACTTTTTATTTATTTTGGGGGCTGTTGGTTTAATGAAGGGTCTCGCTGAAATGCAAGCATGCAAAGCTGCACTTACAGGTTTAACAATTGGAAAAAACAAGAGACATGAAGATAAAACTATTTACATGTAACACAAGTTGAATTTTGAAGGACATGATAAAAATACAACCCCATTCGTCCCAATAAGATCCATTACATTACTCTAATGCTGGAGATAATTCCTTTCTCTATTGCATCTTTGGTTTGTCATAGTTATGGTTTAAATCCTAGCTGTGAGATTTTGACTTCTTTGATACACCATATAGCTGAGTCAGACTTTATCATTTTATTTCTTGAATTTTAAAATCAATCTTCCTACACTGAGGTAACCCCTTTTAATAATGGTCCTAACCTACCTCCTCTTCTCAAAGACAACTGTTTTCAAGGTCCATTTTCAGTTAAGACGTAGGCAAACAGTCAAACTGAAACATTTTTTCCCAAGCTATGTGTGCTTCCCCTTTAGCTCCCAAAAATGTCCAGAATCTTTTTTTTCTCTCTGAAAGGCTAATATACTGTGTTGTTTACTTAGTTAATTCATTAACTCTCCCAAAAGAAATGAATTCTCATTTACCTCCAAACAAACTCTCTCAGACTTCTTTTAAAAGAAACAATGACGACAGATTTGTCCAGAAGTTAATCATTAAATCCCTTTCAGATACATAATACCCATATACCATTGGTTCAAATTTCAAAGTCCAAGATAAGTGTAACTTTATTAAGTATAAATCATGCACTTTACATCATAACATTTATTTTGGTATAATTTTGTATCTAGCTGAGCATGCAGAAACATCTGAGATAACAACTGCACCTTTAACAGAATCTTTATCCTTATGAATTATTGATGAATTGTATCTTATGTACTTTAATGTTATCAGACATTTTTATACCAAGTTGAGAGTTGTAATAGGTTCCAATGTTCGGCAATAGACAGAGACTGATGGTCGGGGGTTCTTTTTCAGACTGGAGGCCTGTCACCAGCAGTGTTCAGAACAGAGAGCAGTGCAGCAAAGGAACAGGCCTTTGGGCCCTCCAAGCTTGCGCTGACATATTTTGCCCTTCAGTACTAAAACTGGTTTCACTTACAGGATCCGTATCCCTCTATTCTTTCCTCTCGTATTCATCCAGGTGCTTCTCGAATGCTGCTATTATGCCTGCTTCCAGTACCACCTGTGACACTCCTTAGATACTCACCATCCTTTTGTGTGAAAACGTTGCCTCGCACATCTCTTTTAAACCGCGCGCACACACACACACTACCCTGTGTCCACTGGTAATTGACCACTCCACCCCAGGTAAAAGCCTCCTACTTTACACACTTTCCATGCCATTCACAATCTTTTAAACCTCTACCCCTCAACCTCTTGAATTCCAATGAAAACAAACCCAGTCTAGCCCAACCTTCTTAGCTAAAATTCCCCTATACCAGGCAACATCCTGGTAAACCTTTTCTATACCATTTCCAAAGTATCTACATCCTTCTGGTAGTGTGGTGACACAACTGTAAACAATATTCCAAGCATGCACTAACTAAAGTTCTATACAGCTGTCCTTATGTCTATCCTTATTCTCAATGCCCCTGCCAATGAAGGTAAGCATGTCATAAGCCTTTTTTACTACATTTATCTACCTGTGCTGTCACCTTCATTCATCTGTGGACCTGCCCACCTGGATCCCTCTGCATATCAATATTCCTCAAGGTTCTGCTATTCATTTTATAATTTCCACCTGTTCTTAACCTTCCAAATATATCATGTCACATTTGTCTGGAATAAACTTGATCTACCATTTTTGTGCCCATGCCTCCAACTGATCTGTATGCTTTGATAATCCTCCTCACTATCCGCAACTCCACCAATCTTTGTTTCATCTGAAAACTTAGTAATTAGACCCGCCACGCTTTCCTCCAAATCATTCATGTGTACCATAATCAGCAGAGGTCCCAGCACTGATCCCAGTGGAACACCACTAGTCACAGCCTTCCATTCTGAAAAGCATCTTTCCACCACTATCCTGTGTCTCTTATGAGTAAGCCAGTTCTGTATTCATCTTGCTGATCACCCCTGATACCATGTAACTTGACCTTTTGTACTAGTCTGCCATGAGGAACCTTGTGGAAAGCTTTACTGAAGTCCATGTAGACAATGTCAACCACTTTTCCCTCAATCATCTTTGTCACCTCAAAAACACTCAACGAAGTTGGTGAGGCACAACTATCTATGCACAAAACCATGCTGGCAATTGCTAATAAGTCAACTCACTTCTAAATGCATTCAGATCTTGTTTCACAGGGATTGGTTCTGGGTTGTCTTTTGTTTGTAATTTATAGAAATGATTTCGTTGACAATATAGAAGGCAAGGTGAGTAAGTTTGTAGATAACGCCAAAATAGAGGTTTTCTAAGATTAAGAAGGGATCTTGATCAAATCGGTCAAAGGGCTGAAAAATGGCAGATGGCGTACAATCTGGATAAATGCAAGTTGTTGAAACAGAGGTAGGACTGGTACAATTAATGTTTGGGCCTTGGATAGTATTGTAGAGCAGAGAGATCTGGGGTTCAGTTGCATAATTCTTTCATGTTTGCATCACACATAAGGTGGTTAAAAAAGAGTGTTTAGCATGCTTCATTGCTCAGTCCTCTGAGTACAGGAGTTAGGAAGTCATGTTAAGGTTTTACAGACATTGTTGAGGCCTGTTCTGGAATACTCTGTCTAGTTCTGGTCACCCAGTTATAGGAAGGATATTATTAAGCTCGAGATGGTTCAAAAGAGATCCACAAGGATGTTGCTGGATATGGAATGTTTGGGTTGTAAAGAAAGGATGGGACTTTGTTTGCAGGAGTGTAGGAGATTGAGGAGTAACTTTACTGAAGTTTACAAAATCATGAGGGTATACATAGGGTTGATTGTAGGTGTCTTTTCCGAAGGCTAGGAAAGTTTAAGACTGGGGTGCACATTTCCAAGGTGAGAGGAGAGAGATTTTAAAAAGATATGGGATCAAATTTTTCTTTTTAGAAGTGATTAGTGTGTGAAATAAACTTATTGAGGAAGTGGTGGATGCAGGTACAATTATATTGTTTAAAAGACATTTGTATAAGTACATGAATAGTAAAGGTTTGGAGGGATATGGGCCAGGAGCAGGAAAGTGGGACTGATTTTGTTTGGAATTATGTTTATTGTGGACTGGTTGGACCGAAGGGTCTGCTTCTGTGTTGCATACCTTTATAACTGTGTGGCTTCATAACTAATTAATTTTTGTCAACAACGGTATTGTTAATGATTTGAGCTAATTTCTTAATTCTTAACTTTGTTTTTTTTTACGGAGCAATAGTGTTGGACAGTACCTTGTGTTTTGAGGATTCTGTTCTAGTGGTAAAACCAGAATAGAGACGCATTAAAACCGCTGTGGCCTTCTTAATATTTTTTGCGTTACGATAGCATAGTTTCCTGTTATGCGATTTCATGGATTCATTTCCAAAATGGGTGTCTCAAAGCATGCATATCTTGATTAGGTTGGGTTATTAAACTTGTAAGTATTTTATCTGTTTTCATTTTCCTTTTCTTACACCTCCCAACATCTTGGCACTGATAAAATATGCCTTCTATTTTGAGTTTTTTTGTGAAATTGAGTTCAGATCACACTTGTACATGCAGACCTATCTTAAAGCTGTACAATTGGTGAGTAATAGTGGTAGCTGAATAGCAGGGTAAGTATATAATGGAAAAAAATTAACAGTTGGAAGTAGTTAAGATTTTTTTTCAAGAGTTGCAAACAGGGAAGCAATGTTGACATACTGAAGGAAAGGGGTTCCTGAAGACAAGGTCGAGGTAAAAGAACATTTGCTGACTGTACAGCAAAGCATGTGATGGCAAGGATTACTTTTTTGAAGAGGTCACAAAAAAATTGTATGAATGAAGGAGATTGCTAATGTCAGATCACAGATTAAGGTCACAAAGTAAATGTTTATGGCATAAAGAACTGGTGAAGGAATTGCTGCAGTGTGGTACTTTAGAGATAAACCTCAATGGTGGAATTGATTGTTTTGATTTATAATATATGCAGCCAGATATTGCTTTCTGTAAAAGCAATAAGAGATCTGCATGAAAGACATTGCCACAACTACAAATGTGTAGCGTCAATGGTGAGAACTTAAACATTTCAAGTTGATTTTTCTAATAACTGGAAGATGCTTGAGAGAAACTGCTTTTAAGCTTGGTATATGTGAGCAAACGATTTAGAAAGTAAATTTTCACCATGATATATTGAAATGCCAAGTACAGATAACAGTTATGGCTATGCAATATTAATAGAGAATCCAAATTGATTTTATTGTAGCTGTTATAAGAAACGTGCATACAATACAAGGTACTGCAGATCTACATTTCAACACTGCCCCCCACCCCAACAAATACTGTTGATGTCTAGCACATTTTGAAGAGAAAATAACAATCATTTTATGTTGTATTGTAGTGGAATGTTCTAACTAAGTTATGCATGTTAACAATTAGATTTTGTTTTTTAAATTTTAACTTGAGTGATACAATAACATTTTCTGGTCCAGACTGTGGTTATCTCTGCCTTCTGATGCCAAGATTGATTATGCAGCTTGGTGATTTATGCTGTTTTTAGATAGTCGTATTTGGGTATTTAATGTAAAAGATTGTTCAGATGAAACTGACGAGTGAATGGAACCAATAACACGCAATCTTTGACAATTCAAGGGTGAAATGCACTGATGAAATCAATGCACTTGGATCAGACTTCTTTTAAGGACCACATTGTGCTTTTTGGACGAGGTTTAGTTGTATTCCTGCTACTGTTTAATTCTCTGTACAAATATTAAATTTTGGAGGGTTTTGTAAATGGAAAGAGAAGGATCTCATTTACGGTTAAAATCACATGCCTCTGCCAGCCGTCTTAACCAATACTGATTCCCTGCTTCTCGAACAGCCAAATAAAATGAATTACAGGAGGTTTTGGGGTTGTAATATTCCTTAACTAAACCTGTCAACTCTTGAACTGTTTTAGTATCTGGTTTCTCAGGGAAAGTTAGGCTCCTAGAAATTGACAATGCTGTGCCAGTTTGTAAGCAGTCAGAAGGATTTCTCATTGCTTTTCATTTGCCCCAGAAAATGGGAAAAAATCGCATTCTTTCCACATAATCAACCCAGTCTTCGATGGCAGCATTGAACGAGTCAAGCTTCGTAAATCAAAGCATGACGCCAACTTGATTTGCTTTCAACAGTCATCATTTTCTTCAGGAGCGTACTGTTTTCTCTCATCACCACTGAAGTGCCTGCAGGTACCCCATCACCAAGTCACCCTTTATTTACAAGTGCACAGTCCAGTGGGCTCTGACCAGCCTGTCAAGCTAGTCCTGAGAATGAGGTGACTCTCTGAATCTGTTTATATCTGTCAGCCAGGCCTCCCTATGGGCCCAGGTAAACCACTCCAATCAAGGATCTCATAGTGACTCATCGCTGCAGTCTGTTAATTGAGGATGAGAGTAGTATTATAGTGAGACATTACCTCATTCACAAGGTTAAGATGCTGAATCCTTTGGAATAGATATGAGGAATAGCGAAAGTAAAAAAATAACATGTGAAAGTCATTCCCAAGCCTACTAATGGGAAGAAATAATGGAGACTTACAAGAAAGTTACCACAAGTAATTTTAAGCACCCAGATTTAATGAATGGTCCTGTCAGGTAGTCTGAAAGTTGAGTTTATTCAGGACAATTTCTGACAGCTTTGTTTTCTTCTTTCGAAGGATGGTTTACTATATACTTGGTAATATGTAATGAAGTTAAATAATTACCTTTTTACAACAAATGAATTTCTAAGCAATAGTGATCATAGCGTGATAAAATGTCCCATTCTGTTTAAGGGTACAAAGACTGTCTTAAATCTAAATAAAGGTAGGCTAAAGTGAATTGATTAAATTACTTTCAAAATTGAGGTTCTGTAGCAAAAATGTAAGAATGTTTTATATTACTTGCAGATTCAAAAAGGAAGAAAAAAAGTTGTAAAAGAAAATCTGAGAAGGATTTGTTATTTGAGGCTAACTAAGTAAGTTAAGGGTATATCAATTTGAAAGTGAAAGCATACTGCATTGTGAAGATTAGAAGGTTGGACAGATTATCAAAACCAATAAAGAATGTCAAAAGATAACTAGGGATAAATTACGGTGGAAGATAGCTAAATAAAAGGGTAAGAACAGTTTTTGGGAAGGCAATGACTTTCATTGCTGGACTTTTAATCCAGAGACCCTGGTAATGTTCTGGGAACCTAGGTTCAAATCCCACCATGGCAAATGGTGGAATTTGAATTCAATTGAAACAAAAAAATCTGGAATGAAGAGGCGAATAATGGCCACAAATGGCCATTGTTGGAAAAACCCATCTAGTTCACTAATGTTCTTTTATGGAAAGAAACCGCCATCCTTAACTGGTCTTGTCTCCACATGACTTGTGGTTGATTCTTAACTGCCCTCTTAATTGAGCAATTGGGGATAGGAAATAGATGCTGGAGTAGCCAATGATGTCCTTATCCCATAAATAATTTTTGTTAAAGTAAGCGTTTCTACGTGTATTTATCAAGCAAATTAACTAAGTGTTGGTCCAGTTAAAAGATAAGGCTGAGAACTTAGTGGGAAACAAAGAAATGCAGAAAGCATTGACCTAATATCTGTCTTCACTGCAAAAGGCCTAAACTAAACCCCAACAGTATTTGAAAATCCTGAAGTAGAAGGAAGGCTACACCTAAAATGATTGCAATTGCTACGAAAAAGGATCAGTAAAAGAACCTTAATCAGTTGACCACTATTGTCCTATTAAAAGAAGTAGCTTCAGCAATAGCCAATGCATTGGTTCTAATTTTCTGAATTTTTCTGTATTATAGGAATGTACTGATAGGTTGTGATATGGCCACTGTGACTGCTGCATTTGAGAATGGAGAGAAACATAATACAGGAAGCTGTAGGCCAGCTAGATTAACGTTTTTCAAAAGGAAGTTGTCCAATTCATTTGTAGCTGTCAACTGCAAGACATTTAGAAAGCCATCATATAATTAGAAAGAGTCAATGTGGATTTGGGAATTTTTTTAATATGGAATCCCTACAGTAATAGGCCCTTTGGCTCAACAGGGTCACACCGACCCTCTGAAGAGTAACCCACCCAGATGCATTCCTCTACCCTATTATATTATATTTACCCCTGCCTAATGCATCTAACCTACACATCCCTGAACACTATGGGCAGTTTAGCATGTCCAATTCACTTAACCTGGATATCTTTGGACTGTGGGAGGAAACTGGAGCACTCGGAGGAAACCCACGTAGACACTGAGAGAATGTGCAAACTCCACATAGACAGTTGCCCGAGGCTGGGATTGAACCCAGGTCCCTGGCATTGTGAGGCACCTGTGCTAACCACTGAGCCACCATGCACCCCATGTGAAAATAGTGTTTAACAAATTTATTGCAGTTCTTTTGAGGCAGCTAGAAGCTAAGTGGACATTATCATTAATGGGAACCTGTCACTGTGGTTTACATGAATTTCCAAAAAGCATTCCAATAATGACTGCATTAAGTGTTACTTCACAAAATAAGAGTTTGTGGCATCTGGCGCAACATATTTGGCTGCACAGAGTATTTGGTTGACTAACAGGAAGCAGAGAGTAGGGATAAATGGTTAATCATTGTGTTCGCAATGCTGTGATCTTAACTGTTAAACTTTTGATTTCACAGAGGGGGCTGTATGTATTTCAGCCTTGTTATATGAGGACCAGTTAAGTACTCTGGTTCTGTACTGTATGGAATTTAGAAGGTTGTCGGGAGGAGGCTACAATCTATTCAAACTTAGAATACTGAGTGTGAATGTGGAGAAGATCTTTCCACTACATGGAGAGATATCGCCCTGTGGGCACCACCTCAGTGAAGGGATGACCCTTTAGAACTGAGATGAGGCAAAATTTCTTCAACCAGGGAGTGGTGACACTGTGAAACTCATTGCCACAGAAGACTATGGAGGACAATTTATTGAGTGTACTTAAGGCAGATAGGTTCTGGATGAGTAAAAGGATCAAAGATTATGGGGAGAAAGCAGGAGAATGTGGTAGTGAAATGTATCAGCCAGGATTGAATGGCACAGTGAACTAGCTGGGCCAATTACTTTAATTCTGTTTCTGTATCTTATGGTCTTGTGTTAACTAAATTTGTACATGACACAAAGATAGTGAAATAAGTCATCATGAGGGCCTGCAAAGGCATTTTGCTCGATTAAGTGTTACAACATAAAGACAAACAGCCGAATCAAATCGGCCTCCCTGCATCTGCGTTTGCAACACAGTAGAATTAAAACCTTTATGTCCTCAAAACTCAGTAGTTCCTAATGGTACCTTCTGAATAACCAATCCCAAACTTTGTAAATAATCAATTTCATTTGGGTTTGTATCTTAAAACACAAAAATTAGAAATTACCATTACTAAAAAGTAACTTTAGTAGAACAAAATTAAACAACAATGTCATGGTAATTAATGTCTGTGTTTTAAACCTAATAACCTTTGTTATCAGCCCTGCTCTCACAAAATACAGACAGGCAAACACAGCTGAGGGATAAATTACAAAAAAATGAAAATAACAAAATTAGCTAGATTACTTGAGCGGTTTTCATGATGCAATGTTCCTGAGCGCATGTTAATATTTCTTGATTTTCCGAAGATGTCCATCAGTGTCACCTTCTCATTTCACAAGAGGTAGGGAGGCTGATTTGATTCGGCTGTTTGTCTTTATGTCGTAACACTTAATCAATCAAAATGCCTTTGTAGGCCCTCATGACTACTTGCTTCACTATCTTTGTGTAGAAATTGCGGTATAGTACTTACTTTCTATTTTCTGAACCTCCAATAGATGATGATGGGAGGTGAGACATGCTGTAGAATTAATAACCAAACTCCTCCTCTCCTCCAACACCGTTCCAAAGCCAATTCATGTTCTATGCCCTCCCTGCAGGACTAGTTGCCTCCCAATGAGGCCCTGTTAACCTGTCATTTCTTTGTGCTGATGGGTTCTCTAGAGTCAATACATCTTTGGAGCTCTTTGATCAAGAACTAATCTGAAATTAACTTTTAGACCTGACTCTCCAGTAAACAACAGTTTGTCTTTATGAAACAATCCATTCACTCCAGGAAACAGTCACTGGAGCACTTCAAAAGCAATTATATCCTCTCTTTTGAAAGATGACCAATCATGTTGTTTCACAAAGCACCTTATGAAAGAGCAGATATAGTTGCATTTGAAGTGCTCCATTTCACTGATTGCTTGAGTGAATGGATTGTCTCACAAAGACAGGTTGGGACTTTATCAGAGTTTCAGAAAATGCATGTGAGTTTTGTTGGTAAATGTCAGATCCTAAGAGGAATTGACAGCCTAATTGGTGAGATGTTTCTTCTGCTGGGAGAGATTAGAATTGAGTGACGTGGTTCAAATTTAGGTTTCCTAACTCATGGACATTAGGAGAAATTATTTTTCTCGGAGCATTATAAATGTCTGAAATTTTGTTCTCCAAACAGCAAGGCCAGGTGGACAGGGAAGTTGAATTGATGCCTCAATCAGATGACCCATATTTTTATTGAACAGTGGAGCACACTCAAAAATGAATGGCTTCCTGCTGTGTTGATTTTTGTGTTCCTGTTCTTATAAAGTTGCCAGCTACGGGTAAACAAATAATGAACTACTTTGATTTGTTTGAATGAGAGCGAAGTTGAATAAATACCAACTGTTTACTTTTCATTGTTACATATCATCCCTAAATAATTCTCATTTCAAATCATAGCCATATTTTTTTGGGGGGCAAAGGGATTTAGAAATAATTTGTAAAAGTTTGTTTGAAATGCCATTAAGGTATTAGAGATCAAACATAATTTGATTTTAATGGAATAGGCTGGAGAAACTGACCTGCTTCTAAATGCATATCATAAACTATTTTCATGTTTATTTTCAGGTGTTTTCCTCGTTAATACTTAAGCAGTGTTTTAATTTTATCTAACAATCGTTATTGAAGGGTGGATCATTTTGGAAACCTACTGACCACTCTTAGTTGTCCTGTGGGCACTGAGTCAATCAAATTTTTGAATGAATTGAATAATTTACTGATGAAGTTATTACTTAACCAGTTTATTTGTTTTCACTATTCAGTTTTTGTTTTCATCCTTCTTATTATGTGGACCACAAAGAATTAGATTTTGTAGCTTTGTGGAATTTTAAACATAATAACCTTGTAACACAAATTTAATGAGTGGTGTGTCCTATTAATATAATGATTTGAAATCAGAGTTTCTACCCTAGAGTTCTACCTTTGCAGCTTTGCACATAGTCATATTTTTGTTCTTATCAATGTGCAGGCATATCTTTACTCATTCCTTTCTACTTGAGACTGGAATTATGTTTTGTGCAGCTGGCGATATAATTCATCAGTATTATTTTACATACCTAATTTTCATTTTTATAAAACATTTTTCGATTAAAATATTGAATTTCCTGAATTTTGAGACTTAATGAGTGTGCACATTTTCATTTAGCAGTTCATCTCTTTTAGACAGGATTTGTCTGATTTACTGGGTATCCATTGTAACAAAGCAAATACCAAGTGGCTGAGGCAGACAGCTATTAAATTTGAAGTGGAGTGTGACTTCATGCTAAGCAAAAAGAAGAAAAATCTGGTTACACTCCTTGCAGTGATGTATTTGGTGATTATGTTGGTGGATATCTGAGTAAGCAATAATTTCACAAGCTGTAACCTCTGGTCGTGTGTCAGTGTTCTAATAAGAAGTTGGACACTGTCCAGCTCAGAATTTTCCATTTCATATGGTGTATGCAGCGGTAAGGCTAACAGTAAACATAGCTTAACAGTTACTAAAAATGCTGGCCTGAGTTTGTGTTGATTGCTGAAGAACTGACATGAGAATACGACCTCTCACTGTTCATACCAATCAGCTGTTGACTGCTCTTAGCCCTGAACCTGGGTTGGATGCTTGTCTTGACTCATGTGCTACATCCTGGTGTGCGCTGTGGGGGGAAAAAATTTTCCTGACAAGTGCAGATGGCTGAGCAAACTGAACTAACATTTGTGTTTTTAATACATATATGCACAGTTTTGTTTTGTTGTCTGGACGAACCATCAGATGTGACTGAATTGCACAGTGGTGGTGATTTTACATTTCATGCTCAAAACTTTATGAAAGGTAATTTCATCCTTTTTGTTTGAGCATATTCTAATGATTACTTGACTCTCTGGTTGCAGATCAAAGTTTTCATAACTGAGTAAATTGGCATATTTTGTGCTAGATTGAATAATTTCATCTATTCATGTAACTTCATGGAAAATAGAGGATAATTTTTGGTTTAAGAAAATTCCTGTAATATGTAGAACTACTAAATGCACAAGGTCTGCGGAAATGATGGCTGATATGAATTGACTGTCTTTACAATAAGAAAATTTAACAGTGCACTCCTTTTAGGAAAGAGCAATCTAGTAGAATAGATGTTTTGACGTGTAATTCGTATAACCTTCAAAACTTTTTGATAGTAAATGCATTTCATAGGTCTTCAGTACGGATTACATGTTAGCATCTAATTTGATGGAGGTCATTGCACTGTACTTCACCAAAGATACAAATACAGTTTAAATAAGAGATATAATTATACTTTGAGGAGAAAGTGAGGACTGCAGATGCTGGATATCAGAGCTGAAAATGTGTTGCTGGAAAAGTGCAGCAGGTCAGGCAGCATCCAAGGAGCAGGAGAATCGACGTTTCGGGCATGAACCCTTCTTCAGGATTAAAATCGATTATAATTATATTTGTCAATGAATTGTCAAAATTGCAGTTGCCCTTTATATGTTAAAATTTTGTTTTGTGGCACTTAATACCAGGATATTTTCCAATTGGAATATTAAAAAAGTTTGTCAACAAATGAGTTTTCTCTCAATTCACTGTCATTTTCATATTTGTTCATGGGCAGTAGGGATGGCTGATTAGATTGGCTTTTATTACGCATCTATAATATTCCTGGATTAAAAAAATGGTAGTTTGCCTTCTTGAGCTGTAGTTCTCGAGCTATAAGGAGACCTACAATGTGTTTTTCGAGGGAGTTTTAGGATTTTAATCTAGCACCAGTGAATAAATTTCTTTTGTAGTTCAAAGTCAGAATGGTGGATAACTTGGATGAGGGCTAGCAGGTCATGATATTCTCGTGTATCTACTGCTCTTGTTCTTCTGTAAGGTAGATGTTTCGAAGGAGCCTTGCCTTGGTAACTTTTTGCAGTACATCTTCACAGTGAGGATACCTTCAATCATGTTGTGTGATACAATCACTGTGCTTAAATGGTATGAACTTAGGGCAGTTGTAGCAACTGAAAATTGAGCATCCATGAGGTCTTATGGGTCATTAGAAACAGTGAAATTGTATTTATCCATAATCTATACTCTCATTGTCTGGCATATCTCCCATGCTACCATGGCCATTACGCTGAATCACTGAATCCCTTTCTTATCAACACCCTAATGATTACTCTTGATCATAACTGGACTGGACTAGTCATATACATTCTGTAGATATAAGAATGAGTTAGGGCATAAGAATTGTGTACTGGTAACTCATCTCCTGAGACCCAAATGGCTGTGTACTGTCTATAATGAACCAGCCAGGAGTCTGATGTAATACTAAGCTATTGCCTGGGTGGATGCAGCTCCAATAAAACTTAAGCTTGATGTCATCCAGGATAAAGCAACATGCATCATTGGTATCCCATGTTCCTTCAACATGGACAGCCTTCACCACTGTTGCACAGTGGCAGCAGTGTGTACCATCAACAAGATTTCCTGCAATAACTCAACAAGCTCTTTCAACAGACTCTTTGAAATAAATGATCAAGGAGGACAAAGATAGCAGGTAGATGGAAATACTGTCATCTGCAAGTTCTTCTTCAAGCCACTCACCAGCTTGTCTTAAAAATATATAGCAGTTCCTTTAGTGTCACTGGGTCAAATTCCTGGAATTTTGATTCTCAACAACGTTGCTGCATTCCAAGGACTGCAGTGGTTCAAACAGCACACTGCCACCTTGTCAAAGATGATTAGGGATGAGCCATGAGTGCTGACATTATCGAAAATTCCCTGCATCCTTTGAATGAATTAAAAAGAAAATACTCTCACTGCACAGGGGTTGAAACTAAAACTTCAGCTAATGCTTCATAGCACTCATGATTGAACCATCAAGGAAACTTGCTGAATGAAATCTCACACATGAATTTTTTCATGAAAAGCATGTTGTTAATCCCAAATTAAGAGACCTTCTGATCAATAATGTTGTTTGTGTAGAAGATCAAGTACATGGCTTGGAACAAGAACTGGATACGGAGAGTGCTAGGAGAAGAGGGGGTGATTACAATGTGTGCATGATCCTACTTTGAGAACAGAGTATGGGTAATATTATAAATGAATGAAATAATCTTGTAGATTTCGATGTTTAAGCATTTCTATAATGTATATGTATTTTAGTTGTATGGTAATTATGCTATCTTGCCTTTGTAAAGAATAAAATGCCCACAAATACAAAAGATAATGTCACCACAAAATTTCATCATAAAGGAGTTAGTAAAAATTTTACAAGTAGCCCTGAAAATAAAAAAAAGCCCTTGAGAATGTCTGAGAGATATTAAAAGAAAATCATCATTTTGACCCCTGTGTTAGGTTCTTTTCTTGACATTTCACCCACTGGATGCAATTTGCGCACACCAACTTCTGCAAACAGATAATTAAAGTTATGTGCCCCCCCCCCCCCCCCCCCCCCCCCCAAAAAAAGCAGGTGTGCAAGGCAGAGTCTAAGTGAGGTACTGAACAAAGAAAACACATGCCCTTTGTACAGATACTTGGGCCACTCCCCATAGTCACATGCCATTCATGACAACCCCAGTCCATGTTACCCCAGGTACAATGGTAGGATGAGATTGTCCTTGGAGATGAGGCAAATGCTGATGCCCTAATCCTGGGGAATCGTCCTGCAGACTATTTCCTGACCCCCCAAGACAATGCAGGTGCAACATACCTCACTTCAGGGGATGGCTAGAAAGCATTTCTTAATGGAAGAGATTGAATCATACTTTAAATTGATAATAGCAGGAGAGTAGTAGTAAACGACTGTCTAAGTGAAGTGTGAATTACAGTGGATAGTCATCCACATTTCTGCATGCTATCTGTGAGACAGAATGTCACCCCCACTCCGTTGCAGAATGTTCAGCTTTGCAGGCTAACTCTTTAATATTACATTCATGTCCAGAGAGCTATTCCTATTTAATCTTTAACATTACACCTGGACAGCTATTTGTTAATACTTGGCAGTTAGCCCCTTGAAGATGCTGGTTGTATCTGTAAAGTTGACACAAGTTGTTGATTTTGCAGGAAGGACTTGATTTAAACAAAGCAGGTTACGTAGTTTATAATGAACAGATTAGAATAATCCTATCTGTACGATGCTCTGATTTGCAATGTTTGTTCTCTCCTTCAGCATTACTTGTATTTGGTTAAAAAACTTGAAACTATTTGTTAGTGGTTTATATGACTTGGAATTGTATCTGATTGCAAATGTGGTTGAGAGTCTTTGACTTGTAGAAATTAAATTTATTTAGATATCTTGAACTTTCACCATAAACACTTGTAAGGTAAGTTTAAAAACTGAGAATTGTAAATGTTGAAAATAAGGAACAAAAACCAAAATTGCTAGAAAAGCTCAGCAGGTCTGGCAGCTTCTGTGGAGAGAACTTTGATTTCTCTTGACAGATGGTGCCAGACCTGCTGAACTTTTGCAGCAATTTTTGTTTTTGTCTCTCATGTGAAATAAGTTACCAGTTTGTCAGCCTTTATCACTTTGCTTCATAGCAATTTTGTCTAATTCTGTTTTTATTCACTGCATTGCTGTAAATAATTGCAATTTTCCCTCACCTTTTGCCCATGTTTTATATTGTGCATTCCAATTTTAAAGATCAATTTTTGCCTTTAATTTGGAGTGTTTTATATGTTTATGGATTTCTTACATTACTATTGTAAGTAGGACTGGATAGTATTCAGTTTGAGAATTGTTTCTCTTAGTACTGCATGGACTAAATGTTGATAAGCTCTTTTAGAAAGAAGAAAATTGAGCGCAGCATGTGAAATTTTGTCTTGCAATAGCTAACAAATGGGGTCTGTAAAGTTTAATAAGATTATTATCATTTGATAGTGGATAAGAATGTAATAATTATAGTTCTGTCCTGGTATATTTCTACGTGCATAGAAGCTGGTTTTATGCGGCTGTGAGGTCATTTTCTTTGCAATCTTAAAGCAGGAAATTGTAGTTTTTCTAATAATAAAATACAACTCTATTATTGTACTGTTTGATTAATATATGGAATTACTTTGTGATCTACAAAAGAATAACTATTAAAATCTACATTATTGCATATCAAAAAAGTAACTCTTTCATCATCCAGTCCTTGGAAATGGATCTTTGTGATAGTAAAGTTAATTTTGATAAATGTGGGGTGCTGCATTTTGGAAAAGCAAATCTTAGCAGGACTTATACACTTAATGGTAAGGTGCTAGAGAGTGTTGCTGAACAAAGATCTTGGAGTACAGGTTTATAGCTCCTTGAAAGTGGAGTCACAGGTAGCTAGGATAGTGAAGATGATATTTGGTATGCCTTTCTTTTATCGGTCAGAGTACGGAGTACAGGAGTTGGGAGGTCATGTTGCGGCTATACAGGGCATCAGTTAGGCCCCTTTTGAAATATTGCGTGCAATTCTGGTCTCCTTCCTATCGTAATGATGTGAAACTTGGAAGGGTTCAGAAAAGATTTACAAGGATGTTGCCAGGTTTGGAGGATCTGAGCTATAGGGAGAAACTGAACAGGCTGGGGTTGTTTTCCCTGGAGCATCGGAGGCTGAGGGGTGATCTTATATAGGTTTACAAAAATCATGAGGGGCATGGATAGGATAAATAGACCAAGTCTTTTCCCTGGGATGGGGAGGCAATAACTAGAGGGCATAGATTTAGGGTGAGAGGGGAAAGATGTAAAAGGGACCTAAGGGGCAACTATTTCATGCAAAGGGTGGTGTGTCTTTGGAATGAGCTGCCAGGTGGAAGTGATAGAGGTTGGTACAATTGCAACATTTTTAAAAGGTATCTGGATGGGCATATGAAAGGGAGGGATATGTGCAAAGTGCTGGCAAATGGAACTAGATTTGGTTGGGATATCTGGTTGGCATGGATGAGTTGGACCGAAGGGTCTGTTTCCGTGATATACATCTGACTTCTAAGTACTCCCTCGTTTTTATAAAGATCTTGAACCTCAAATTCTGTATGTTTTCTTGCACACTATAATTTGTGTGAAAAGACTTCTTTCAAACCAATGTAATTAAATTGTTGCTGCAAGGCATTGTTTTATTTCAAGGACAGGTTGGAAAAACAGTAACTGGACTTGCTCAGTGTTTGTAATGTCGTTATATGGTTAGCTCACGTTCTGTGTGCAGAGCATAGCCCTATGTTCACTATGAAGCCTTTGAAGTCCTTAAGATGTCTGCCAACAGTAACATGGTAGAAGTTCCATGATTACGATACTAGGAAGGACATTGATTCAAAAATTCCCTTTTATGCAGAAAAAAGAGAATATAATATTATCATTTTAAATTACCCAAGTTAGAAATATACAAACAACTCGTTTCATGTATTAGCATTAGCAAATGTTTTGTCATTCCAGCTAGTCCTAATTTTCATTTATTTGACATGTGGCACATAATTGTGAGTATTTGTGTTATGATGAGACACGTTTGTCAATGTTTTCTCCAGTGTTCTGTGATTCACTTTCAAAATCTTAGCCTACTTTGTTGACTTAGGCTTTTGTAGCAGGCAGTTTTCTCCTTCAGTTGTATGAGCTGTGACTCACAAAGCAATCATTTTGTGATTCGAGTATCAAAATTCTCCTATATTCCTTCATCCAAACTATTTGCCTTGTGCTGCCCATTTGTTTGTTTTCATCAATTTAGCCTGCAAAATACTCTTCTGGAGTGTTAATGGTTATTACTGAGTTTTTGACCAGCTTGTGTTGTATTTCATGTCTTTATTTTTGTGTCTCCTTTCTAAAATTCTAAATCTGCAGTTTTGCTCTAGTATTTGGTTCTCAGATTAATTTGTCCTCTTTGGTGCATTTCATCATGGAGTTTCAACCTTAGCTTCAAAGGTTTCACTTTTGGATTGTCATCTGGGGTAACTTGACACAGACGTTAAAGTTTTACTGTTGCAATAAGTACCACTGTCTGTCTATCACTTCATATTTGTTTGATGCTTTCATTCTGCTGGTTTCATCTGAATAGTCACAAATCATTTTAGTCCTTTTAGATTTGAAATTGCAAACCAGCTATCTGGTTTAGATTGAATTATTCGAATCTTTGAAGCCATCTCATACAATTGTCTTTTTGTCTGCATAGATTTGTTTGCTTCATGGCTGAACACTTGTGTGGAAAATGGTTCAGCTGTTTGCAGTTATACCACTGATTTTCCCATGCATTTCTTAGCTTTATGTCTGAACTTGTGACACACAACTTGTCCTTCAATTTTGATTTTTTTTAATGACACTTCTATGAATACTTGTTTTGTTTTGCACTTTGTTACATTTGAAAGGTATAAGATGCTATTGATCACAGTGGATACGCTTGAGCTGCTTCTCCATATTGTGGAAGAACTCAGTTGATCATCCATGTGTGTGCTGTAGCTGTTGATTTATAAGATCAGAGTTTCTGCACATGTTTGTAACTTCCTTGGCTGTCTGATTCCCCTTTCTTAGTAGTTGCGTGATCATGATAGGATCTCATGCCTAAAATTATTGATCCTTCATTAGCTCATCTTTAATTTGTACAAATTTCTAGGTTTCTCTGAGCTGAATTTATATTGCACATTGATCAATGGATATTCCCCCCCCGATCCGATCCATATTCGATCATATATTCTGTTCATAAGTAATATTCACTCGGGGTTCAAAGCTTGCTTTCAAGCTTTTAAAAATTTTTTTTGCTCTTCAGAGACATTTGGAGTGGGACATATTTTGAAATCAAGTTGCCTGAGCAGAGATAGAAATGTCATGACTTATAACTGTTCAGGTTTGCTCACTAAATCAGTTGCTGTTACATAATTCTGTCTGTATGAAAAGAACAAATTCCAGTTTTGCCTCATATCCCCGACATTGCACAGAAGCTCTGGCCTTTTTCTCCTATTGTTAAATTATGTTTTATTATACCTGTGTAAATTATGTTTTGCATAAGTTTGGTTAGATATTTTAGTGTGTGCAAAGCTAATTTTTGGACGCAATATTTTCTGTCATCAACTAAATGAGTCAATAATCTCAATCTTAGCTTCATTCCAGTTCATAATCATATGCAATTGTGGTAGATTGCTCAGTTGACAAGGCAATGTGCAAATTTCAGATTTCACTGAATGGAAATTTGTTGGCCTCAATAAGGAAAAATTATGGTTGAAAAGTCCAAACTGGAATGGTTGCATATACATTCATTCCTGTTTACATCATCATTGAATTATCACTTAACCACTATTGTAGTATAGGAACTATGAAATACATATCTAATTCTTCCTCCGATGGCAATCTTGTTAAAATATTGTGATGCAAAAGAAAATTTTTGTTTCTCCTGTCCCCAAGTATACTTCGACCCTTTGCAGAATTTTTAAAGTCCATGTGTCTCTCCCAAAGGCAGAATATAATGACAGAGATTGGAGGTGTATACAATACAATTCAATTCAACACAGCGTAGGAACAGGCCCTTTTGCCCACTAAGCCTGCACTGATTGCTAATCCTTATTTAAACCTGTTATTTATTGCCCATGAATGATTTTTATCCCTTTTGTTTGCCTCCTGTTCACGTGTCTATCAAAATGTTGCGAACGTGCCTGCTTCCACCATCTCCATTGCAGTGTCTTTCAGGCACCAACCACCCTCTGTGTGAAAACCTTTCCCCCACACCTCTTCCTTAATCCTTTCCCTCTCACTTTGAATCTCTATTCTCTTGTAGTTAACTTTTCCCCCCTGGGATCCCGACCGTATCCATGCCTCTAATAACTTTGTAGACCTCTAGCACGGTGCCCTTCAGCCTCCATCTTTCCAGTAAAACCAATCCACGTTTATTGAACCTCTCCTTGTAACTAAAACCTTCCAGACCAGAGCAACACCCTGGCAAATCTTCTCTGCACCCTCTCCAAAGCATCCACATCTTTCAGGTAGTCTGGCAATCAGAACTGCATGCAGTAGTCAGAATATTACCAAACAAAAGTTTTGTACAGCTATAACATAACTTGCCAACTTCTTTATTTGATGCCGTGGCTGATGATGGCAAGTATGTTGTGTGCCTTCTTGATAACCTTATCTACTTGAGTTGCCACTTTCTGGGATCTGTGGACCTGTACGCACAGATCCCTCTGCATGTCACTGCTCCAAAGGGTTTACTGTATAGTTCGCACTTGAATCTGATACTTAAAAGTGCATCATTTCCCATTTGTCCAGATTAAACTCTCTCTGCCATTTCTCTGCCTAAATCTGCAATCTATATCTCACTCTATCCTTTGGCAATCTGTAACTCCGTAAACTTGCTAATCAGACCACCTACATTTTACTCCAGATCACTTATTTATGTATGACAAACAACAAAGGTCCCAGTACTGAATGCTGCAGAATACCAACTCTTTTGCTTCCTCCTCTGTCTTCTCGAAAATATCGATAGCAGGAAACATTAAACTGCCTTCCCTGTTCCTCTTTTAGCCTTGTCTCTGTGATAACTACAACATCATAATTGTATGCATTACTCCAGGCTCTAAATTCATCTGTCTTTCTTGTTATATTGCTTGTGTTGAAGGAAATATTTTCCAAGCCTCCAGTTCTGCTAAGCTCAGCATAGTCTGATGGACTTCTCTTCCTTTTCGTTATATTTGCCTTAGACTTTAGCTCTTCCTGAGTTGCTGTTACCATTGACCTGCTGCTCTGGTTTCCAACCCCACCACCACCCCGCCACATTAATGGCAAATGTGTAAATGAAATAACACTCAGTATTTGCTGTTGTTATAACTATGAAATTAACTGTGGCTTCTGACATCCAAATTGGCATTGTTGAACGCAGATGTCCCATGTTGCTGTCAATTCTTGATCACTTGTATTTGGTGTATTGTTGAAATTAATACAGATGGAAATCTCCTGGAATAACTTGAATGAATGTCAACTAAATCATGCTGTTAAAAACCCCTTTAAAATAATTCAGCTTTGTTGAATAAACAATTTACATGTGCATTCAAAAACTGGTCAATAACTTTTGTAAAAATGCCATTTTATATTTGCAGAATACTGTGTTTGTCTATTATTATAATTCCACAAGTATTTTAATGTTTTTAGAATTTGTTTAATATTTCTGTTTTTGCCCTTAACTTAGTACTGTTTATTTTCCATCTTTATTTTGCTGTTGTAAAGTGAAACCTAATGAAATGATTTTTCCCTCTTGATTTGTTGTCTGTGACAATTCTTCAGTGTAACTGTTGAATCTGTTTGATGGCATCTCTGTTGCTGGATCCCAGAGATCTCTCGAGTCAACATTGGAATCAAAATGATGGAAATGAGAAACCGATATAACAGATTGCTGAATCTTTGTGGGTAACTTTGTTCCTTGACATAGTTCAGTGCTTAAGCTTCATTGCTTACCATGATATTCAAGCGTGGATTTTTCTCACCATTGAAGAATAAAGTTGAGAAATTATAGACGACTACATCATATCTCAGGACAACGACAAAAGGGGAATACTTGATATCAGGCCTTTTCCTTATGACACTTGTAGGACTGACATTGTCCACGAACGCTGCTTTAATTGATAGATGTAAGTCACATGACACCATGTTCATTTGAAATCACAAGCTTTCACAAAGGAGCTCAAGCATGTGATTTCAAATAAACTTCGACTACAACCTGATGTCATGTGACTTTTGACTTTGTCTACCCTAGCCAACACCGGCATCTCCACATGATTAATCTAGAGAGGAGTGAAAATTAATTTGATAACGTTAAAAATACTGACAAATGCTTTTATAGCTCTGATATCATCTAATTTATAATTCTGCACCATGGATCATATTTCTAATTGAAAATTGTTTGTGTACTTGAAAGTGAGCAGATAATTTAACCTTGAATGCAGATTAGTGCCAATAAATTTGCTAGTCATATATAACACTGAGAAAAACAGATATGGCAGAAATGATTGTAAAAAGGGACCCGATTTGTTGTTACAATCATTGTATGGAAAACCTTACCATTTTAAAAGAAATGAATTTCCCAATGATTAGCAAAAAGACTTCATAGAATCCCTACAATGCTGAAACAGGCCATTCAGTTCACAGAATCCGCACCAGCCCTCAAAGAGAATCCCACCAAGACCCAACCTGGCCCCCTTTCCTGTCCCTGTAACCCATATTTACCATAGCTAACCCTGCTGGCCTGCACACTATGGGGCAATTTAGCATGGCTAATCCACCTAACCTGCACATCTTCAAACTGTGGGAGGAAAACAGATCACTGGAATAAACCTGTGCAGACAGGAAGAATTGGCAAGCTCCACCTAGCCACCCAAGGCTGGAATCAAACCTGAATCCCTGGTGTTGAGGCAGAAATGCTCACCACTGAGCCATTTTGCACAAGATTTCATATTTTAGACTTGTGACAACCAGATGAATATGGGCCCTAGGGGTCTTTTTTTTTAGACTCCATATCAGTAAGTCACAAGTTTTGATCTTATAAAATACTTTGAAATCCTCTAGTTACGTTCAGTTTTGTTGTCCTGAGCAATCTAGCCATTTGTGACTGGCAAAATTTATGGATCAAGTAGTTCCACAAAGTTTGAGATGGCAACATTTCAATTCTGCCCATGCATGCAATTGTATCTACATCCCACCTCTCGCTATATGCTTAACTTTCTTTAGGTCATTCGCCTTGTTCTCCACCTTACCTTCTGAATTCCAGAAACACTAAAATTGCTTTAAAAATAGAACCATACCCAGGGATCAATGTTGTCCCTAATTAACTCCATATTGATCCTTCTGCTGTTCTTGTGTATTTTTCTAGTAGCATAATCATATTATCTGGTACTACAAGTGTCTACAACTGACACTGAGGAATATTCTGTTGCTTTAGTCCCACTATTCCGCAGGTCACAACAGAAACAAACAATGCTTTTCCTAGTTATTGAGATCGTCAATTACAGAGCGTATCCATATCAACATTTATAGAAAACATCTGTCAGAAGTTTCTTTAATAAATGTTATTATTGATATATCATCAAAACAGATTATTCAAGGAAGCAGCAACAACTGATTGACAGTGCTAACTGGTGCACAGAATAACATGGAAGTACAAATATTTAACCTTTTGAATTAATAAGCCCAAAATGCATCCTGTATTTAACAGATAAAGCATTTTTCGTCCTTATTTGAGAATATATTTTGAGTTTACATTGGGGTGAGTTTTTTATTTATTTCTTGAGTATGAGAGGAGAAGAAAACATATTCAGAAATTGAACCAGTTTTGAGTTGCAGAACAAGGTTTACCTTCCAACTAGTGTTCCAAGTGGTGAAGGGCAATGGTTTAATTAAGTTAGACATATTAATTCTGGTTAAAATATATTGTGCTAAAAAGATTTTATTTTGTACAGAACACCCAGTTACTAGAAAGATGAATTGGTCAAAATTCCACTTTGGACTGAAGAGTGACACAGTCTGTGCAGGTTAAGGTGCACTTTGCTGTGCCAGATAGCTACCTATTTTTAATGCCAGACAAAAGTAAAAGGTTGTGTGGGAGATAGTTGTTTTACACCAAGCATTAGCACATTGAGCCCCTTCCTTTCCTTGCTGTTACTACGTTTAAACTGTGTAGGAAAGATGCCACATTCTATTGTCAATGATATTTATAGGTAACATCAAGCTATAATAAGATAATGAGTACATAACTGAATATCTGGGGAAAAGCACTGGAAGGTGAGATTGAGGATCAGCAGACCAAAGACCCAATTTATGGATGTCAGGTTGAGCTGAGGGGAAAAGATCATAGTGAAAGTCTTAAGGTTATGGGTGAAGGCTTGGAAAAAGTGAGTAATTCCAAGTACATCAGATCGGGGATGACGGATGAAATTGAGCAATGGATTTGCTCAGGTTGCAATAATACAAAGAAATGCAGTGATGTAGGACATGTCAGAGAAACTAAGAAGAACGATCTATGAGATGCTGCAGACTGTTCTCATTATATCAGCCCAGGCAATAACGAGAGGAAAACAACTGCGAACTGAGATGCAGAAGCTAAAGTTTCGAGTAATAAGCAAGGACACAATGAGGAACTAATACATCAGGATGTCAATAAAAAATTGTGGGAGCATCAAAGAATGTAGCCAAGAGCAATGTGAAATTAGATTCCATTAGATTCCCTACAGTGTGGAACCAGGCCCTTTGGCCCAACAAGTCCACACCGACCCTCCGAAGAGCAACCCACCCCACTCTGACTACTGCATGTAACACTATGGGCAATTTAGCACAGCCAATTCACCTGGTGTGCACATCTTTGTGACTGTGAGAGGAAACCGGAGCACTCGGAGGAAACTCACACAGACACTGGGAGAATGTGCAAACTCCACACAGACAGACGCCTGAGGATGGAACTGAACCTATGACCCTGGTGCAGTGAGGCATCGTGCAGCCCCTTTGCTACATTTTTTCCTCTCCAGACGTCCCCAACAGTACCCTTCCACCGACACTATCATTCGTTTTGCCGAACTGGTCCTCACTCTTAACATTTTCTCCTTTGAACCCTCCCACTTCCTCCAGACCAAAGGGGTAGCCATGGGCACACATATGGGCCCCAGCTATGCCTGTCTCTTTGTTGGCTATGTAGAACTTCCGTAATTACACCAGCACCACTCCCCACCTCTTCCTCCGCTACATTGATGACTGCGTTGGTGCCACCTCGTGCTCCCGTGAGGAGGTTGAGCAATTCATCAACTTCACCAACACATTCCACCCTGACCTTAAATTTACCTGGACCATCTCTGACACCTCCCTCTCCTTCCTGGACCTCTCCATCTCCATTAATGACGACCGACTTGACACTGACATTTTTTACAAAACCACCAACTCCCGCAGCTACCTGGATTGCACCTCTTCCCACCCTGTCTCTTGCAAAAATGCCATCCCGTATTCCCAATTCCTCCGCCTCAGTCGTATCTGCTCCCAGGAGGACCGTTCCACCATAGAACACACCAGATGGCCTCCTTCTTTAGAGACCGCAATTTCCCTTCCCAAGTGGTTAAAGATGCCCTCCAATGCATCTCGTCTGCATCGCGCACCTCCGCCCTCAGACCACACCCCTCCAACCGTAACAAGGACAGAACACCCCTGGTGCTCACCTTCCACCCTACCAACCTTCACATAAACCAAATCATCCGCCGACATTTCCGCCACCTCCAAAAAGACCCAACCACCAGGGATATATTTCCCTCCCCACCCCTTTTCCGCCTTCCACAAAGACAGTTCCCTCCATGACTACCTGGTCAGGTCCACGCCCCCCATGACCCACCCTCCCATCCTGGCAATTTCCCCTGCCACCGCAGGAACTGTAAAACCTGTGCCCACACCACCTCCCTCACCTCGATTCAAGGCCCTAAGGAGCCTTCCACATCCATCAAAGTTTTACCTGCACATCCACTAATATCATTTATTGTATCCGTCGCTCCCGATGCGGTCTCCTCTACATTGGGGAGACTGGGCGCCTCCTAGCAGAGCGCTTCAGGGAACATCTCCGAGACACCCACACCAATCAACCACACCGCCCCGTGCCCAACATTTCAACTCCCCCTCCCACTCTGCCGAGGACATGGAAGTCCTGGGCCTCCTTCACCGCCGCTCCCTCACCACCAGATGCTTGGAGGAAGAAGCCTCATCTTCCGCCTTGGAACACTTCAACCCCAGGGCATCAATGTGGACTTCAACAGCTTCCTCATTTCCCCTTCTCCCACCTCATCCTAGTTTCAACTTGCAGTTCAGCACTGTCCCCATGACTTGTCCGGACTTGTCCGACCTACCTAGCTCCTTTTCCACCTATCCACTCCACCCTCTCCTCCCTGACCTATCACCTTCATCTCCTCCCCCACTCACCCATTGCACTTTATGCTACTCTCTCCCCACCCCCACCTTCCTCTAGGTGATCTCTCCATGCTTTCAGCTCACTGCCTTTATTCCTGATGAAGGGCTTTTGCCCGAAACATCGATTTCGCTGCTTGTTGGATGCTGCCTGAACTGCTGTGCTCTTCCAGCACCACTGATCCAGAATCTGGTTTCCAGCATCTGCAGTCATTGATTTTACCTACATACCATAGCAGACTTCCAAAGCCTGTGCATTTGTCTTTCCTCTTCCTTATCCAACACACTGGGAAAACCAGCCCTTTTTAAAAACTCTTTTCTAATTAACCTGCTTAGCTGTTATGGCAAACAGCTAGGGTGGGTGGAACTTGGACTCCAGCCTGGTTCAGATATGGGAACAGTACCACTGTACCACTACAGCTCAACCAAAGCTTTTAGACATATGTAGTAACCTGTCCAGGAATGTTATGATACCTCTCCATAGCAGGTGGACCTCGAACCTAGGTACCTGGCTCAGAGGTAGGAACACTACCCTTCACAAGAGCTGCAACTGACGTCTTTTTTTCCTTTTATTTCCAGAAGTGCTGTTGCACACTACTGCACGTTTTTGTTTCTGTCACTGGGTCACTCATGGCATTTTTTCCATCAGAAAATCATCCTTTTTTTTTAGTTGATGAATCTGTATGCAAAGCCTGTTAGGGCAATGCAGACCATCAAAGATGAGGGAGAATGGAAAGCAGTCCAAACCAAGTGTTTTTTAACCAAAATGTTCAGAGATGTTCTTGCACATGCCTGGTACAGGTAGGACATGACCCTGGTTCAGAGGTGGAGACATTACCGCTGTGTCACAAGAGTCCCGACGCCTTTAAACATGCTCTGGTAAACATCAGTTGCTGCATATTATCTCTTGAGCATGCCTTAAAAAGGGACCAGACCATGTTGTCAATACAGTATATGGATTTGTTGATGCAAAGAGGGGGAATATATGGTGTTGTGATTAATGGAGTTGGGCCTACCAGGAAGGAGGTGAAGAAGGCATAAGACCAGATGAAAAAGAGATACTAGTGAGAGATTAAATAGGTGATAAAAAAAAGAAAATAGAGAAAGGTGATCAACCAGCATGAGGCAGTCTTAGGTAAAATGGGGGAAAAAGCTCAAAGAAGCAGATAAGGAGGGAAATTTTCCCTTGGGAGTTAATATTTAGGTATTTGTTCTGAAAGAGAAATTCATTCCTCATGGTGGTTAGAATGTGAAGCTCCTACTGTTTAGAAGTGGTTGCAGTGAATAGTTTTCATTGTAAAGTATCTCAGCTATCTGAGTATAAGAGAGGAAAATGATGAGGAAAAAATGCTGAAAGTGTGGTGTGAGGCATAAAATAATATGGATCATTGGGTTGAAAGGCCTGTTTTGTACTGTTTCCAAAACTCTAATGTTCAAATTACACTAGTGTACATCGAAGTGTATTATAAACATATTCTTGTAGATCCTATGATGTGCATACAGATTGAATACCGGAGCTGAATTAACTGACCGTGGCTTTGGTTTTAGTAGAACGTAGTTTATCTCATTTGGAAAGAAGATTAGGCTGATGATTGCTATTTGGTGACTTGCTTAAATTGTTTTTGAAAATTCTGGGAAGACAAAATCAGGATTGAATAGTCTTTTATGAATGATGGCCACTTCTCTTCCTTCAACAGTCCCTTGGGAAAAGTTAGTTACTTCAGCTCCAATTTTGTACATCCTGAGGTGATTAAATAGTCCGTACTGGATTTGCATGCCTTGCTGCAGCTGAGGCAGATGTTTGAAAACGGCAATGAGTGGGATGCTTGGATGTTTGCATGCTGCTTCCACTTTTCACCCTGGCCTCAATTTGGTCCACTTGGGTAAGTATAGATTTGGGGTTGGCACCTGAGAGAGTATAGCCCAATCGGTGCAATTAAGAGGGAGAGAAGCCAAAAATGCAGTGAGAAAATGTAAATGTATTTTCTCTCAAATAAAAGTACACGTTTAATTTTTGAATGGAATGGCTAATAAAAATCCATATGACTGGCTGGGGTGGGCTAGGGGAAGTGGGAGGAGGTGGTAGGTGGTATGGAATTAAAGCTTAAAATTGGGAAGAAAATAGGTGTTTTTTTTTAAGATGCTCTCTCCTGTTCAGTGTTTTCTTAGCTTTTATTATCTCCACTTGGTAGCTTCCATTTGATTATATGGCTAACATCAAAAATATCAATTCAGATTTTCTGATGGATTATTTTCAAGCTAGAGTTAACTCCTTTTAAAAAATAATTAACACTGATTCAAAGCCCAACTGATACAGATTTGGAGTATGAGACCATGATAGTAACCCATGACCACAAACACTGGAAACAACAATGAATTTTTTTTTGCTGGATGCCCTGTTGTTCAAACTTTTCCTTTTATAGTTAAGTACTTTTATCGTACAATCCACTATAAATGCGCTGTAGTAATGTAGCATTGCAATGTCCTTAAATTAATACAAGATAAATTACCTGTATAGGTTCTTTTCATAATCGACAAGACCTTGTCATGATTTGAGGTTATTAGTCAAATTTGAATATTTATAACCGTTTCAAAAGAAAAACCCAGTGATAGTTGTGGCCATGAGGGAATCTTTTTGTTGTGAAGCAATTGTGTGTAATTTGAGAGTGTTGTAATTTAAGATCAGTCAACAGTGTCACAGTTCAAGATGTGACGCAAAATGATAAGTCCTTGATGACCACTTCCATGGTGACAATAATCAGACAGAGCATCTCCACCGTATCTTTTTCGCTGGTCTATAGAACTTCACAATAATGATTTTATATCTGGATATGGTGATTGGTGACTCTAGTGTTACATTTCACCTCCGTGGCAACATTTTCGCTAAATCCAGTGGTTATTTAATATTTTTGCTAAATCCTGTGGTTATTTAATAGTTTAAACAAAAAAGTTTTTGAATCTTTAAATACGGAAAGTCTTTTGTTAGGATAGAAGGTTATCGAGCCAAACTAAATCAGCCTCAGTAGCACTGGATTTGCGACATCATGAAGTAAAAACATCCGATGACCCTTAAAATTGCTCATTTATTCCTAACCAGACTTTACAGATAACAAATCTTAGATACCAAGTTTATAACAACCAAAAATTGGCAATTTATTATTAATAATAGAATACAGATAAACAACAAGGCAAGCTAATTAATATCTATGATCTAAACCAAATATGTAATTATAAACCACTACTCTTGTACTAATAGACAGACACATGCAGTTAAGAAAGAAATAAAAAAAGTAAAAGAATTGTAATTTGCAACTTCAGTAACTATTTCAGTGTTGAATACTAGGCTGTCATGAAATTCTTGAACAACGTGTTGTATTATGGCATGTAGAACTGTAAAATTTGCTTGAATTCTGAAGTTACTGGTCATTGCAAACCTCTGGAGATTTTTACTTATTTCTTAGACTCCGATTCTGTTCTCGGAACTTCCAACAAGTTACTAATTGGAGAATAAGTAGAGAGAGCAAAACCAGACCATAGTCCCAATCCAGAAGCCGCCACAACAAAACTATCTTCTCCCAAAAGCCCAGTCTGAGCCAGTTCACTCTTTGTCTTTCTCTTTTTATTGAATGTGCCTTTGATCTTCCCTTGATTGACAATTCAAAATATAAATAGCTGTTAGTTGCTGAGCATAGCAACATCTTAATGCCAAAATGTCTACGGTGCCCTTAGAACAGTAATTAACCCGCATTTATCTTCCCAGGCCAGTTCCAAACAGAAAATATCTGCTGTTCATAGTTCAATTATCAACTGTAGCTCTCTCCAAACCAAAGAAAAAGCAAAATAGTAATGGATTCAACACTTTGCAAAGACTTGTACTTGGCTTAGGTGTAAATAATGTTTACAATCACGTGAAGCCCAACTTTCTAAAATCTTGGGACATAGATATTGCTGGGAAGGCAAGCACTTGTTTTCCATACCTAAATCCCCTTTAGAAGGTGATGGTAAGCCACTGACTTAAACTGCTGCCATATATATTGTGTCAGGACATTCACAGTGCTGTTAGGAAATAAGTGCTAAATGTTTGATCCAACGATCTTGAAGAAATGGCATTTATAGTTCTAAGTCTGTGAGTGACTTGGATGTGCACTTGCAGGCAGAGGTGCTCCCATGCATGTGTTGCCCAGAATCTTTGAGTGAATAGAGGTTTGGAAACTACTCTCGGAGGTGTTTTAGTCACTTGCTGCCAAGTGTCTTGTACATTGGATGTACTCCTGAACTGGAGGGAGTTAGGTTTAGACCCATGGGTGATGTGCTGTTTCCTTGAAGTTGAGAAGGGAATTTGCTTCCTGTTAGAAATTTGCAAAGCAGTTTGTGACTTGCTTTAACATTAAAGACCAGCTGTTATACTAGAAGCTACATGTACACAGTTATCCTTCTAGTTCAAGGTGAGGTGAAAAGTTGAAGGGGGAGATACATGACAAGTACTCTGTACAGTGGGTGGTAGGTGGCTGGAATGCATTGTCAGCAGAGATAGTAGAAGCAGGCACGGTAGATTCATTTAAGATGCTTCTGGACAGATGCATGAGTAGGTGGGAAGCAGAGGGATACAGATGCTTAGGAATTGGGCAACAGGTTTAGACCATAGATTTGGATTGGCTCAGACTTGGTGGGCGGGGGGTGGGGGGGAGGTGTGTGGAGGTGAGCAAGCTGTTGAAAGCCACATTTATCCTGTGTGGTAGCAGGGTCCCAAGGCAGAATATGAGGCGTTCTTCCTCAAGGTGTGGGTGGTAATGGTTTGGTGGTGGTGGAGGCCCAGGACCTACATGTCCTTGACTGAGTGGGAGGGGGAGTTGAAGTGTTTAGCCACGAGGTGGTGAGGTTGATGGGTGCGGCTGTCCCAGAGATGTTCTCTGAAATGATCCGAATTAAGGCGTCCTATCTCCCTGACGTAGAGTAGACCACACTGGGTGCAGTGGATGCAGTAGATAACATTGTTAGCAGTACAGGTAAATTTCTGACAGATATGGAAGGATCCCTTAGGGCCTTGGATAGAGGTGAGGGTAGTGGTGTTGGTGTAGGTTTTGCACTTCCAGGGGAAGGTGCGTTGGGAGGAGTGGGGTTCAAGGGCAGTTCCTCCAAAAGGGGAAGCCATGGGTACCTGCATGGGACCCAGCTATGCCTGCTGATTATCAGATATGTGGAACAGTCCATCTCCTGCAGTTACACCAGCAACACACCGCCACCTGTTCCTCTGCTACATCGATGACTGACTGACTGTGTATCAGCACCACCTCCTGCTCCCATGAGGAGGTTGAACAGTTTTAGATTAGATTAGATTATTTGCAGTGTGGAAACAGGTTCTTCGGCCCAACAAGTCCACACCGACCCTCCGAAGAGCAACCCAACCAGACCCATTCCCCAACATTTACCCCTTCAACTAACTATGGGCAATTTAGCATGCCCAATTTACCTGACCTGAACACCTTTGGATTGTGGGATGAAACCGGAGCAAACCCATGCAGACACGGGTAGAACTCCACACAGACAGTTGCCCAAGGCGGGAATTGAACCTGGGTCTCTGGCGCTGTGAGGCAGCAGTGCTAACCACTGTGCCACCATGCATTAACTTTTACCAACACCTTCCACCCTGACCTCAAATTCACCTGGATCATCTTGGAAACCTCCCTCCCCTCTCCATCACTGCCTCTGGCGACTGATTAAGCACAAACATACACTGCAAGCTCACCAACTCCCACAGTTACCTCCTGTAAAACTGCCATCCCTTATTCCCAATTCCTCTGCCTCCGCCACATCTGCTCCCAGGATGACAAATTCCACCTCCAAGTCCCAAATAGCCGCCTCCTCCAACGATCATAACTTCCTTTCCCACATGGTTAATGATAACCTCCAGCGGATCTCTTCCAATTCACGCACCACCACCCTTAATTCCCACCCCTCCTAACTCAATAAGGACAGAGACCCCTGGTCCTCACCTTCCCTCCACCTACCTCAGAGTACAACGCATCATCCTCCGCCATTTCTGCCATCTCTCAACCAACCCGACCACCAGAGAGAGATTTCCCTTCCCACCCCATCAGCTTTCCAAAAAGACCATTCCCTTCGCAACTCCCTCATCAGATCCATACCCCTCTCCAGCCCACACCCCACACCCCACTCCTGGTACCTTTCCCTGCCACCGTAGGAAGTGCAAAACCTGCACTCTTACCACTCCCCACACTTCCATCCAAGGCCCTAAGGGATCCTTCCACATCAGTCAGAAATTTACCTGTACCTCTATCAATGTCATCGACTGCATCCCTTGTACCTGGTGTGGTCTCTACATTGGGGAGACAAGATACCTTTTTGCAGCTCATTTCAGAGAACATCTCTGGGACAACCGCACCCACCAACACCACCACCTCGTGGCTGAACACTTCAATTCCCCCTCCCACTCCATCAAAGACATGCAGGTCCTGGGCCGCCTTCACTGCCAAACCGTTACCACCCGACACCTGGAGGAAGAACGCCTCCTATTCTGCCTTGGGACCCTGCTACCACACGAGATAAATGTGGATTTCAGCAGCCTCCCCATTCCCCCCCAACATTATCCCAGTCCCTAAACCTCCAACTCTGCACTGCCCGCCAGACCTGTCCATCACTCCTCCCCCTCTCCCTCGCCTTCATGCACTGTTGCTTTCTCAGCTACCTTCCCCAAAACCTCACCCCCTCCATTATCTCTCAGTTCCAACACACATTCCTGATGAAGGGCTTATGCCCGAAACATCAATCCTCCTGCTCCTCAGATGCTGCCTGACCTGCTGTGCTTTTCCAGCACTACACTCTTAACTCTAACCTCCAGCATCTGCAGTCCTCATTTTCTCTTTGTAATTGTCCAGAGGGCAGTGAAGAGTCAGCCACATTGCTGTGGGTTTGGAGTCATTTGTCGGCCAGACCAGGTCAAGATAGCAATTTCCTTCTGTCAAGGACATTTGATTGGTTTTTCTGAAGATCGGTTTCATTTTCTAACAGTTTCATGGTCATCGTTAGTCTCTTAATTCTAGATTATTGTTCAGGTTCATGTGACCTGGAAACAAAACCAAATTAGGGGCAGAGTTTAATGATTATTGCTCCCTTCATACTGTCTTATATTTGTAACAATGTTTTAGAGCAGCATTTAAATTAATATTTTCTCTATTGGAGATCCTTTATGAAAATCAGTAATGCTCGTCTGTACAAAAAGCAATTTTTAATGCTGCAAGCATCTTAAGAATTCAGTAATTTAAATGTTAAAGAAAATCACATGCTCAGATCTTTCAACGCTTTTTCTTCCTTTGTCACCTTTTTAAATATGCTAATTTTACCAATTAGAACCACAACTAACCTATTTGTAGCATGAACAGTGCATCGGTGAACTGAGCAGGTGAATCAATTTTTAACTTGCATGGAATGAGTATCTCTGATTCAAGCCAACTCAGTCAACCCTTGATTTCAATGATTGAGGTCAGTTGTGGCAGTATGACTGGATGGTATTGTGTGATGCTTTGTAAATAGCATGGGTCTTTGTGCACAGTGGATGCACTATTTGCGAATCACATTTGACTGTGAGATAAAAGGTGTAAGTCCTTTTTATTTCCAATTTAAAAATTGTCCAGCATTTGTCCAAGTGTTATCAGATGCAATTTAGGAGGCTGTTGGATAATGCTCCTATCACTTGGTGAGCCTTGCAGAAGATGTGCTATGTAAGCTTCTCTACCCACTGATTTTAGCAGGTAATAATTTGTCTATTTTCTGTTACTTGTGACTGTGAGAGATGCATGGGATGGACATCTTCAGTGAGTTGTGTTGTAATATCACCTAGCAGCAAAGCAAAAGACTGCAGAAGAGTTTTCATTGCTCCATTCGAGTCTTAGAGACTGGCTGTTTGTTTAATGTGCATCCTTAGGCCCCTGCTTTCATATTTACTGGAAGAACCTGGAAAGATTGTAATCTGCATCTTTAAAAAATGCTTTTATAGGAAATTAGTTTATACTGAGACAATCATTGAAAAGATAAATATCTAAAACTATTGATATATTGATGTTAGATTTTAGGGGACATGGTTTACAAATGGTGTAGTTAACAAATTTTTCAAAAATTTGGTCCAAAATTGACACTTGAGACATTTTGTATCAGTTTGCTCTTTCAAATGACATTTATTGCCGTGATTTTTTAAAAAAAATTAAAATGTTAATTTTTGTCAAATCTCACTGGTTTGCAGGGGTTAATTTATTTGGTTTTGAAACCCGTCACTTGCCATTGTGGCAAGCTGAAATGCTCTGTGTTGGAAGTGTTTTAAGCAAACCTTCCTATAGCTCAACATTTACTAAAGAATAATTAAAAGGCAATATTTTGAATTTATGTGGAAGCATAATCCTTTCTTTAACTAACCAAATCATCCCAAAATTAGATTCAATGGATCTATCAGAACCTGATAGCTAGTTGGCTTTTGTTCTGTTTCGGTTTACAGTTGAATTATGTGTCCGATTATGAGAATGGAATCAAGATTTCATAATTTCAAAGGATTATTGGTTTTTGTTTCTTGTGTTGAAAAGTCACTTATTTTACAGTAACAGATTTGAAAAATGTTCGGTTTTGGTACGTGGCTGTGAATGATGTAGTTGTCTTAAAGCTTACCAAATAATTTTGGGTGGTTTAGAATATTCCACTTGCATCTGTACTGTTTCGAGAGGTATGTATTGATGTGGTGGAATCTGATGGTTGAAGAGATTAATCCAGCTTTTCACATGTTTTGCTGTAAACATGATAAATGTAACTGATAAAATTTTTTGCTTGGAAAATTGTGGAGAGGAAATGAAGTTTTTATGACATTTAAAAAATTACTAATACAAATTTTTTTTTGCCATTTTCCTTCCTCCTCCATGCCAGGTTTTTCTACTGACTCAAATTGCCCAGAGACTCTCAGGGGAGAGCAACACCCAGTGCCTGGTTACATGAAGCCAGATGATAGGAAAGCTCGTATTCTATTAAATATTTGCTCTTAATGTTCATGCCGGTTCCTCCTTTTGTCCTTGGTGTCTATCAGTATTCAGTAGCAGTGATAACAAGAAGAGAGGAAATGGTATTTTCAGATGATCCGCATCATACTGCGAATAGGATGATGTGCTGAAGAGCTGCAGGGATCCTGGTGGGTTATATAGCTATCTATCTGCACAGATTTGATTTTTCCTTCCTTTATGTGTCAGTGACAGGATTTAGTAACGTGTAATATACTAGCTGTACAGCATAAGTTAAAAAATGGAGTGCTGTCTGCAGTGGTTGGGACTTGATTTAATACTCATCCAGGCTGCGTCTGTGTTGTATTTAATGTTATCTCTTATGTCTATTCTCCCGGCTGTGAATGTAAAATATTTACAGTGGAAGCTTTGGTTTAAAAGAAAAATAGATATTACAGCAGACCTTTGGCATTCAAAAATTAACGTTGACTACAACTACCAGTGATTTTGAAGTGAAATGCATCCTGAAAAGACAGAGGGTATGTGTAATGTTTCTTCTTGCAAGGTACTGATGAAAGCTTTTGTATGCTTAGGTCATCTTAACAGCCATCATGATTGTTGCTCTGGTGTTTGTCATTGAATTTTGGTCATTGTTAATTATAGTAGCAAAGCTGTGTCATCAGTGGCCTATTTAATTTGGAAATGGCATCCTTTGTTATGATCGTTCTGAAGATAATGGTACTTTTGTCAGCTAAAACTCTTAAATATTTTCAAGTATAGGAGTTTAAACAATTAATGGGAACATTTGTATCCCTTTGACTCAAAGACAATAGCTTATTTGAAATGTTTTAGTTAAACATAAATGCTGATAGTATATTTTTGTTCGAATTGCTGGTAGCTGTGCTCGAATTTGAGTTGTGCTGAGAGAAATATGAGGGACATGAGACATTTACTGCGTAATGGTTGATGCTGATATATAATGCACGTGTTTCTTTGGTAACTGGATTTTGAGTGGGAGATGAACATACCCACAACTATGACAGACAAATATAATTTTGAAGAAGGCTAGAATTTACTTCAGCTCTTTATTTTTCATATGGTATGGATTTCACTGGCAAGGCAAGTGTTTAAGAATCTTTGTTGCTAAAGGACTGGATCCAAAATCAATTGTAGGCCAGACCAGGTAAAGATTTCCTTCCCTGAAGGACATTAGTGATTCAGATGGCATTTTATGACTGTCAGTGATATTTCAATTGTCACCATTACATTATACCCAAGGTTTATTAATTGAATTCAAATCTTACTGTCTTACCTTTGGTGAGATTTGCACATTGCACATTTCCCCAGTGCAATGCCCTGGATCTCTGAATTATGAGTCATTACCACACTGCCAATGTGTCTGTTAGTGCTTCTGCAATATTACCTGGACTGACCTGAAATATACAGAAATTTTCACACACAAGCTGCACATGATCAGATATATAATCTGCATTTATATAATAAAATGGATGTTGAATGGAGTTGAAAATCCTATCCAGCTACAAACTAGACCATCAGAATTAACTGTGGACATTGATGCAAATATGATCAGAAAGAGATGTAATCTAAATTTTTAAAGTATTGAAGCAAAAACATGTTTGTTCCCCTGTGGTAATATCTTTTGAAGGTAATGTTTTTAAAAAAATGTTCTGGTTACCACACTAGTGGAAGAATGGGATTGCCGTGTAGAGGGTGCGAAGGAGATTGACCAGGATGTTGTCTGAGCTGTTAGTTTCCCTTGATAGCTGAAACCTATGTAGGTTCGGTTTTAGTTTTATTCCTTGCTCCCTTTGAAAAGTAAGGTCTCATTTGTTTGACAAATTTAAAAAAAAAACTACCCTTTATTGATGCTAAGAAGTCTTTCGATTGAATTTGCTACCACTTTCAATCACTTGGAAAAAAATCCACACACAAGAACAAATAATTGCAACATTAATTGTCACCATAACCCTTTCTCAACAGAAAAAAGTTTTGTGTTCTGAATTTTCAAGAATGGGCTGGCTGAATACAACCAGGAGGCTGTCTGCTGACAAGCACAGCGATATACCATTTAGTGTCATAGAGATGTACAGCACGGAAACAGACCCTTCGGTCCAACCTGTCCATGCTGACCAGATATCCCAACCCAATCTAGTCCCACCTGCCAGCACCTGGCCCATATCCCTACAAACCCTTCCTATTCATATACCCATCCAAATGCCTTTTAAATGTTGCAATTGTACTAGCCTCCACCACTTCATTCCATACACGTACCACCCTCTGTGAAAATGTTGCCCCTTAGATCTCTTTTATATCTTTCCCCTCTATGCCCTCTAGTTCTCGACTCCCCGACCCCAGGGAAAAGACTTTCTCTATTTACCCTATTCGTGCCCCTCATAATTTTGTGAACCTCTATAAGGTTACCCCTCCGCCTCTGACACTCCAGGGAAAAGAGCCCCAGCTCTATTCATCCTCTCCCTATAGCTCAAATCCTGCAACCCTGACAACGAATGTAAATCTTTTCTGAACCCTTTCAAGTTTCACAACATCTTTACGATAGGAAGGAAACCAGAATTGCACGCAATATTCCAACAGTGGTCTAGCTAACATCCTGTACAACCGCAACATGACCTTGATGTGATCTGTCAGTCAATGAAGCATGTGGCGTCTGTGCAACGTTATTTTTAAACTGGGTGGCCATGCAGCCAATCTCAGGGTGCAACAGTTGGCATGCAGATTCTGATTCTGGTTTTGGATGTTTCCACCACATGTGGACCTAAAGAGGCAATATCCTACTCACAGCAAATATCATTTCTGCTGCAACTGCATAACAATGCACAATTGCTGGCTTCTCCTGTTACTGAAATCTTTGAAACACCTTCCCTTTTTCAGGTACTTTGAGATAAGCTGGGCACCTTTCAAAGTGGCAGCCATAGGCCCTTTCATGAGTTTTCACAATATCCTGGTCAAGCATTACTTCCCGAATAGTGTTGATTTTTGCGCGCACATCTCAGCAGCAATGGTGAGCAGATGATTCAGGTGCTATTTTTCAAAGTTGATCTTGTAGCATGTGGGACTGTAGAAATCTCAAACTGTATATTGACCAGTGAATGTAGGCTTGCAGTAGAGAAGCCGCTGCCAAATTTCTGAATTAACACTTTGAAGAATTGCTCCATTTCAGTTGTAGATTTTTGTGCAGATTGGAGTTTATTAAGGTACTAAAGAATTTATTGGGCACAGCTGTAGTTTCAAATATCATAAACTGCTGATCTGCATTTCAGAAGTATGCAATGGTTAAGAGGTTAATGGTCATCCCTTTGAGGACACTTGAAATGGTAACCAACCAAGATGTTAGAGCTGTTCCTAGAGTGGACCCAGTGCCAACACCACCTATTTGGACATAGATGTTATCTTTATAACTGAATTCAGCTGCGCAGTTTACAAAGTTCATGGGTTCCACGAAGACATTCGGACACTAAATTGACATCAGTGTCATGGGTGTGGTGAACTCTGTAAACATGAATGTGTTTTTGTCACTGTTTTTGTGCTTATGTCATGGATGCATTCGGATCCAATCTGATCATTCATCGTTACTTGAAACAAACTTAAAATTAACTTTTAAGTTGGAATGTTGTTGAAAATGGGATAAAGTAATTCAATAACTCCTTAATTAAGTTTAATATAGTGAATTAATTGAAATTTAGAATTCGATGATCCTGATTTTGTTCATATTAATTTGTTGGCTGCACCAATTTTGAGGTCATAGGTGGTAATGCTGGTTGCAACATGTTCAAATTTTTAGGGAAGTTTTGGAATAAGCTGACAAATGGGAGCTCAAGGCACACATTTTAAAAGTGTTAGGAATAAGTTGGAGTGTATGCTACTTTAAGAACAGTTGTAACTATAAGCAATTAACTTTCACAGTTAAAGCATATCATCCATGGAGTTACCATCTGAATGCCAAGAAACCCTTCTGATGATGTAGGGGTGCCAGTGTTGGACTGGAGTGGACAAAGTCAAAAATCTCAACACCAGCTGATAGTCAAACAGGTGTCTTTGGAAGCTTTTTGAGCACTGCTCCTTCAGGTAGCTTGAAACCATTCAACATAGCAAAAGGTAAGAAAAATTAACTGGGTTAGCAACTGGTTAGCTGATCTACCAATTTGTCCTTCGTGTTGTAACAGCAAAGCAGTCAACTAATGTTGCTTTGTTCTTGGACCAACTGGGACATTAATATGTAGATATTATTTGTTTCTAAGTATAAGTTAGCTCGCTGAGCTTGAAGGTTTGTTTTAAGATGTTTCATCACCATACTAGGTAACAGCAGTGAGAGTTTCTGGTGAAGTGCTGGTGGTATGTCCCACCTTGCTATTTATAGGTCTTAGTTTCTTAAGGTGGGGTGATGTAATTTCCAGTTCGTTCTTGTTTTTATTTCATTTTTTAAGGGAAGGTAGATAGGGTCGAAATTGATTTTATTGATGGAGTTCTGGTTAGAATGCCATACCTCTAAGAATTCTCATGCATGCCTTTGGTTTTCCTGTCCTAGGATATGTATGTTGTCCCAGTCAAAGTGGTGATTTTCTTTGTATGTATAGAAACTAGCGATGATTTGTTTATATTTTAAATGTTCAATTTTATGAGAAGATTTTCTGGTTAAGTGAGAACCTTGCTCTTCACATTCATGTTTGTGTTCTTTTGGTCCCTTCTAGAGTCTATTATTAATAAAACAAGTTCGGAAGGCAAAAGTCATATAATTCACTTGGATCTCTTGTATTTATATGCTGGAGGGTGTATAATACAAAAACTTGGTGCTAAATGACTGGCAGGTTTGAAAGATTCAATGGCATTTCCTGCTTTCAAGAATCCTTTTGCTTTTTTCTTCTGGATCCTTTACTGCTAGTCCAACTGATGTTGCTCTTGGAGAGAATATGGCTGCATCCAAACCTTTCTGGATGCATTGGTGAACATTTGTAACTTTTTTCGAGACCTTAGCTCTGTCACAACACACAGGACAAATTGTGGGACATGCTAACTAGTTGTTAACCCAGTTAATTTTGCTGGCCTTGAGCTATGTGAAAGGCTTTCTGGGCATTCAGAAGGTAACTCTTTGGATAATAGATGTTGAGTCCAGAAATTAGTTGCTTATAGTTCCAACTGTTCTTGCAGTAGCATACACACCAATTTATTAGTAACAGTTCTTAAAATGTAATCTCTAGTTATGTACTACTGATGGTAGTACTGGGCAAGTCACAATCTAGATTGTGATCTGGTCTGATGAACTGTTGATTGGATTATTCTTTTCTTTATTGTCACCAAGGTAGTAATCACTGAATACATTTGCAAGAGGCTGCCAATGTACTTTTAACAGAAGAACATCCAAGATTATCACTAACTAAAAAAAAAATCTACTGTTACTTGAAACAAGAACTATTTGGCAAGTTTTAGCACAAAAATTACCAAGGAAGATTCAACTCTTTTACCATGCCTGCAACAATTTAACAGACATGCAAACCTCAGATGCCCAAACCTGAGTGAAAGTTCACCTCAATGTCTACGCAAAAACTCCTTGCTCAGTTGATATGACATTAATTGACGCCCTTTTGTAAAATTTATGCATTCACTCAGTGCTCCTCTATTCTGTTGATGTTTCCCAGAGACTCATAAAGTTGCTACTTCAGATCAGTGATTACTCTTCAGGGGTTTCTTACAGCCACAACAACATCAAAGGCTATCTTTCCTCTTTGACAGCTCCAGAGCCTTCTGCTTCTGGAATTTCCTTCAAAGCATGAACTGTTAATAATAGTGCCTCTCCTTTTAAAAGTTATTTTGACTGAATCAGTTTCTATTTTCTAACCCTAACCTTAACTCTGCTCCCCTGTGTCTTTCTCCTTTTACTGTAAACTTCAGGGTAGCCAACAGCTTAATGATCTTCATCTCCGGAAATTTGCTGGTCAGTTGGCTAAAGTCGTGTTGGCTTGGAAATGCTATCTTTAGCTCACTGTTTTGTTGTCTTTCTGACCTGTTTAAAAATTGTGATATCTTCACTGAAATGAAATGGATTTTAGTTTCCAGTCCACTTTAGAACCTAACCTCTCAAGCAGTATTAAATTGAGCTTTCATTACGCTTTGATTTTAAAAATAGCAATGAGTTGAATACTGTCGTTAGCTATTTTATTTATGGACCACAAATATCTTAGACTGTTTGGTGATCTATGAGAAATAATACAGACAGTTGAAAACACCATGCCAGGTTAAAACTGAAATGTTGATAACAGGAGCAACTAATGTGGAACATCTGCTATAAAGCGAAGACTTTAACACATTGCAATGTAAGAAATCCTTTACCTTAATAGTGGGACACTGAAAATTGCAGTTGTATTGAGTTAAATAATGGGAGCACAAAGATTTCTCCAAAAGAGTGATGACAAAATACATACTGTGTGCTTTTAGTTAAACATTTCTCAACTGAGTTTTCTTGAGTTTCTGTCCTATGGTTTAATTCCTCAGTAATCTATGATAATGTTTTGTAGCTGAGATATAATCTGTAATTTCTTTTTGGTGCCAATCAATGCCTTATTTTGAGCACTGATCTCAAAGTCGTCCAAATTTGTAATAATGAAATTTGGGAATTTTTTTTAGTGCTAGAATTCCTATTGGGAAAAATATCAGCAGAATAAAGATTTTGCAATCCTTTGGATGAAAGACTAATTTAAATGTTTCAATATGTAATTCTTTTTTGCATTCCTTTGTGTTTTTGATTGCTTTGTTCATTTTATATGAACAGAAGTGCAAACTACTTGAGGATTTTCACAAGGCCTGTGGTCAGTGGCAAATTGCTCATCATTCAATGCGCCTATATTTTCTTACAGACTTCTGCATCACCTTTTACATGGATTTGTGGTAATTAGAAAACTCTGAAAGTGATCTGTGATCTATATACATCAGAGGAAGGAATGGATTATTTTCTCAACCAACATATTTGTGATGGGGTTAGCAGTTGGTGTGATCGTTGGGCCAGAATGGTGATACTGTCATTGGAGAGGTTGGACATTGCAGGACTTTGGCCTAGCACCCAAAAAATTGTGAAATGGACCCTTATGACCTTAAGCTGGAGCTATGTCTTTCACATTCTGCAGAAAATGAATAATACCTGCACCACATGAGAATTTCAACACCTCAGTGAATACAGTACTAAAGAAGCATTGCCCATTTTATGTTTGTTTCCTAGTGATTCTTGATGTTCCTGAGGGTGGGAATGATGGTAAATACTCAAATGGATTTGAAATTTTAGTTGAGAATCAGAGCTTTGGTAGAATTTGTTTGGACTTAGTGCATATTTACAAAATGGACCGTTACAGTTTAAATTTACAATGCTTATCTTTTAATTCATGCTTCATTTGTGTTGTTATTGCATGTTGCTTAGTGAGGAAATGTAATTTTTTTTACCTTGTTAGAGTTGTTTTTTGGTTTGCTGCTCTCAAAAGGGGTCATAATGAACTGAAGAATCCTGACTGAGATGTGCAGGCCATGTTACAGAATCATCATGTTTCCATGAATTGGCACTCAAAAAAATGATTAGAATTCTTCGAGGAGGTAACAAACAGGATAAATAAACGGGAACCAGTAGATGTGTCATGGTTGGATTTCCAGAAGACTGTTGATAAGATACTGCACATAAGACTACGGTTTTGGAGTAGTACGTTAGCATGGACAGAGGATTGGCGAACTTGAAGAAAGCACAAATTTGAAATATGGGGCACTTTCTGAATGGCAACGTGTAACTAGTGGAGTGTTGCCATAGTGATCAATACTGGGCCCACAATTATTTACAATAAATGTTAATGACTTGGACGATGAAAGTGAATTTAATATTGCCAAGTTTGCAGTTGAGACAAAACTGGGTGGGAAACTAGCAGGATTGATGGGAAGTCTGAAGACATGTTAATGATGTGGGAAATTGTGAGGGTAGTGCACTTTGGGAAGATTAGAAGAGCTAAATGTTACGTAACTTTAGAAAGACTGTAGAGAGCTCCAGTACAAAAGAATTTGGGTATCTATATGCATGAATTGAAATTCAGGAGGTAATATGGAAGGCAAGTAAGCTGTTGGACTTAATTTCAAATGAAATGGAGTATTTAAAAAAAGAATCAGTCTTATTAAAACTGTACAAGGCACTAGTCAGGCCAGGCCTAGAATAACTCGGCAGCCTGAGGAAAAGGGTGTTTGAGGACAGCATCAAATTCAATATTAAGCTCGTGGTTTATCAAATTGGCTACGCGATGTGTTTCTACAATGGCCTTCCTGTTTCTGCAGGAGTGTGGAATACCACACCTCAGCAGCTACAGGAGATGGTTGAGTTTGTGTGCCCAATGGGCCGTCTGTTTGGTTGGGGGGCAACGATAGCCGTGCCTCCGGCCTGGGTATTCTGTTGCGAGGAGGCAACTTCACCATCTCCAAGGTTCAGGAGATGGTGGGCGGGTGCCTCCTCGTCACCGACGTCATGTACAGGAATGCTACCCTGAGACTGATTAATGTGTACACCCCAGTGGGTACGAGTGAATGGTTGGCCGTCCTGCAGCAGCTTCCACTGTTGCTGGCTGCATCAAGGCTGGTCATTCTGGATGGAGACTTCAACTGTATCATTGATGCAGATGGGCGATCCGGCGGTGGGGGTTGGGGGGAGGGGGGAGAACAGTAAACTATGCCACGTCTAGAGCCCTGATGGACACGGTAAAAGATGCCAAGCTGCACGATGTCTTCAACACCCCTGCAGACGGGGCGCAGTGTAGATACACCTGGTCACGGGCAGACGGGTCTATCCGCTCAAGGATAGATTACCTGTTTGTGTCCCGAATGATCTCGGTCAGATCCACCAACGTCAAGTCAGTGTTCTTCGCTGACCTCTGCCTCCTGCTTGGCCGACTGTCACCGACAGGACGAGCAGCGGGCAGGGAAGGGAACGTGGAAGCTGAACACAAAGCTATTGACCCCGGGAAACATTGAGGAGCTCAAGAGGGACTACACAGGTTGGAGAACCGTGAACCCCCTCTGAGTCCCAAGAGGACTGGTGGGAAACATTAAAAGGGAACATCAAGAGGTTCTTCACCCTCAAAGGTGTTCAGGAGGCGAGAGAGAGGCGGGGAAAACTGTCCCAGCTCCAGGAAAGTATGCAGAACCTGCTCCTGCTGCAGACGATGGGGGTTGATGTCACGGAGGACCTCAAGGAGATGAAGGGCTAGCAAGCCTCGCTCTTTGCCTCGGAGGCCTCCAAGATAATCTTCTGGTCCAGGGTCCGCTTGGTGGAGCAGGACGAGACCTGCTCATGTTCCTTCTTCCAGAAGGTGCACAAAGAGAGCTCCGTGCCCAGCAGCTTGAAGGAAGAAGATGGCTCGATAACGTCATCTTGGGCTGACGTCATGAAGATCAGCAAATCCTTCTATGTCAGTCTGTATGACGCGAAGCCAACCGACAGCGCAGCCTCCCAGTCGTTGCTGTCGTCTATCACGGAGGTCTTAACGACGGAACACGGGAGAGGTTGGATCAGCCGCTATCTCTAGACGAGCTGACCAAGGCCCTCGAGTCCTTCGGAAAGAATAAAACTCGCGGAAGCGACAGCTTACTGGTTGAGCTCTATTCTGCTCTGTGGGCCTTGATTGGCCAGGACCTGCTGGAGGTGCATGTCAGTATGCTTTGGGCAGGTATCATGAGTGAATTCATGAGGAAAGGCATCATCACCCTCACCTACAAGTGGAAGGGGGAGAGGGAGGAACTCAAATATTGGAGACAATCTCGCTGTTGAATGCGGATTACAAACTTTTGTCAAAGCTAATCACCAACCGGGTCAAGTCTGCTCTGGAATCGGTGATTCACCCTGACCGAACCTGTACTATACTGGGCAGGAAAATCACTGAGTCTCGCACTCCTCAGGGATACGGTCGCCTACGTGCAGGACAGAGGGTTAGCCACCTGCCTGATCAGCCTGGATCAGGAGAAAGCCTTTGACAGGATATCACACACGTATATAAGAGATGTTCTCTCCAAAATGGGCTTTGGGGAGAGAATCTGCAATTGGATCAGACTGCATTACACCAGCATTCAGTGCAGTCTCAATCAATGGGTGGGAATCCGATAGCTTCCCAATCAGATCTGGAGCCAGGCAAGGCTGCCCTCTCTTCTCCTGCCTTGTTTGTGTGTTGCATAGAGCCATTTGCCAAGTCCATCAGGAAGGATGCGAGCCTGAGAGGGGTGACTATTCCTGGCAGCGGGGGCCTGTAGGTTAAGGCCTCCCTGTACATGGATGATGTTGCCGTTTTCTGCTCGGATCCGCTGTCTGTGCGCAGACCCGTGCATGTGTGACCAGTTCGAACGGGGGGGGGGGTCAAGGTAAACCGAGGCAAGAGTGAGGTCATGTTCTTCGGGAACTGGGCCAACCAATCCTCGATCCCCTTCACCGTCAGGTCCGATCACCTGAAGGTGTTGGGTATTTGGTTGGGGGAGGGTGGGGAGGGGAGTGCTGGGGCGTGCGCCAAGTCTTGGGAGGAGTGTATCAGCAAAGTGAGGCAGAAACTGGGCAGATGGAAGCGTCGGTCGCTCTCCATTGCTGGAGAAACCTGGTCATCAGGTGTGAGGCACTGTCATTGCTGTTATACGTGGCACAGGTCTGGCTTATTCCCAGAACCTGTGCCGCTGCAGTGACCCGGGCCATCTTCCAATTTATATGGAAGTCAAAGATGGACCGAGTCCAAAGGGACTCGATGTATAAAGATCTGGGCAACGGGAAAAATACACCCAATGCCACCCTCACCCTGATGGCCACCTTTGTATGTGGCTGCATTAAGCTGTGTGTGGATCCCCGGTACGCAAACACCAAGTGTCACTATGTACTGAGGTTATACCTGTCCCCGATGTTGCGAAGGATGGGCCTGGCTTCGCTGCCACGGAATGCTCCGAGCAGTTGGACCGTTCCATATCACCTTAAACACCTTTGACCACAAGTCCATCAGGAAGTGGTCAGCACGTAGTGTCCTTGAGACCCTTCAGGGAAAGGAGAGGGTGTATCCTATCGAGTGGATCCCTGAGCAGACTGTCAAAGCCATTTGGCAGAATGCCTCATCGCCAGAACTTTCCAACAAGCACCAAGACATGGCTTGGTGAGAAGGGCTCAGTCTGTGAGATCCTTTATGCATGCCCGGACTCTCAGCCGCACCGCATGCTGCCCTTGAAGCGGCTGCGGGAGAGGGGGGATGAGACTGTCACACACCTCCTTCTGGAATGTGCCTATGCAGAAGAAGTCTGGAGAGGAAGGCAGTGGTGTTTGTCGAGGTTCGTCCCGAGCAGCGCTGTGACTCAGGACTCCGTGCTCTACGGTCTGTTCCCCGGGACGCACACCGAGACGAACATCAACTGTGCCTGGAGGATCATCAACTCGGTGAAGGAAGCTCTCTGGGCGGTCCGAAACCTGTTGATCTTCCAGCTGAAGGAGTTGACCCCGACTGAGTGTTGCAGACTGGCACGTTCCAAGGTCCAGGACTACGTGTTGAAGGATGCGCTGCAGCTTGGGGCAACTGCCACCAAGGTGCGGTGGGGAAAGACCACCGTGTAACATCTGCCTGCCTAAGAAGAATAGGGGGCCCACGCAGTCATTTGGGCTCTGCTGACACCTCTGCTGAATATTGTAATCGTACAGACCTGTAATTATGAATGATTACTCTGTCTCTGTCCAAGAAATGGAAGTTTACGAATGTATGGCATGACCAATTGTACAGATCATCAAAATATTTTATGAATAAAGTATATTTTTGAAGTAAAAAAACTAAGGTCATGATTTACGAAGCTCCGGTGGTTCCCTGCCTTCGATGTGACATGCCTTCTGAGACATGGTCTGTCAAGACAGTGGAGCAGTACCACCAATGCTGCCTGCACAGGTTCTGTAAATTTGTTGGGAAGAAAGATGCATCAACCCCAATATTCCCAGCATCGAGGCACTAACCACCCATGATTGGCTGCAGTGAACTAAGCACATTGTCCACATGACCAGCAAGAGACTTCCCAAGCAGTCACTGTACTCCAAGCTCTGAATCGGCAGGTGAGTCCCAAGTGGATAGAGGAAGATCTTTGATACCTTCAAGGTCTCACTGGTGAAGTGTGCCATTTCCACAGATACCTGGGACTTGATGGCAGTCTAAAGTGGAGGAGAAGTATCAAGAAGTCTTAAGCACCTTGAGACTTGCAATCAAGGGGAAAAGCTGAAGCCCAGCAAAAGCAGCATAAATGCATTGCCACACCAATGCCCTACCTATCTATTCCTGTGACCACCATCTGCCCCAGGTGTAACGGAGCCTGCAGAAACCACTTTGGTCTGATAGCCATCTACGGACTCGAGTGGAAGGGGGGAGTCCTTCTCTGTGAGGGACCACCAATAATGATGAGAATACGGAGTACAATTTGGTCTCCTTACCGAGGGAAATATTTACTGGCATTGGAGGCATTCAAGTGAAGAATCAACCTTGTGAACATAGACATTGAAGAATTTTCTAATGAGCTGAAATTGATCAGGTTGGATCTGTACTTATTGGAATTTAGAAGAATGAGAGTAGACTTTTTTTTGGGATCTTGACAAATCAGATGCAGAGAGGTCCTTTCCTTTTAAAGGAGAGTCCAGGCCTAGGTGGCATAATCTCTAAGAAAGGAGTAGCCCCTTTAAGGCAAAAGTGAAGAGGAGCAGAAAAATGGAGTTGAGGTTTATCAGATCAGTCTTGATCTTGTTGCATGGCAGAGTAGACCCAATGGGCTGAATAGCCTATTTCTGCTTCTGGGTCATATGATCTTATGGTTTTTAGCCATTTCTTGGTATCATATAGAGCGAGTTGAATTGGTGGCTGACCAGCTTCCATGTTGCTGGGAATCTCAGGAGGAGGTCAGGTTCTTTACTCCACTTGGCACATCTAGTTTAAGGTAGATTTTAAATGCTTCAGTCTCCTCTTCTGTACTGCCATGCTGGGGTCCTCCATCATCGAGTCTTGGGATATTTATGGAGTTAACTCCTCCAAAGTCTTGTTAATGTGTTCACTAATCGCAACTTCCTGACCACTCCCTCCTTTTTGCCTTTACCTACATGCCCTCTTATACATACAAGAGTTCTGTCCTTGCCATACAGGCCCCGTTCACCAACCTCTGATACTTGCCCTCTTTAGGAAGTACCAATATGCCATTGGCTGCTTTCTTTTCTCTACTCTGTTCACCCACTCTATGCTGTCACCCTCTGAACTTGTTGCACTCTGTTCTCCAATCTTCCTTACAGAGATTGAGTGCCAATTCTTAAACACTTCCTCCTATTTTCCCCAGACCATTCTTGCACTGAACATCAATCTATTAATTCTAGGAATATCGCTAACCTAATCTCTTGTGGAGATCTCCTGTTTATAACTTTTTTTCTCCAACCTCACCAAGCCCGCATATCTCATTTCAACCTCCTTCCCAAAATCCACAATCAGGACTGCCCTGAACACCCAAAGCAAATAGAATGTTATATTTTATTGCAAGGGAATTGAATGCAAGAGTTGGAAAATTATACTTTGGTCATTGAAAAGCAGATCGCATCTGGAGAACTGTGTGAAGTATCGGTCACTGTGCTTAAGGAAGGATGTTAGTGAGTTGGAAGCAGTTAAGAGAAGATTTACCAGGCCACGAATTGAAATGAGTGATTGCCTTATGAGGAAATGTTTGACAGGCTAGGCTAGGCCTGTATCCTCTGGAGTTTAGTAGTGTCCGAGGTTGTTGAATTAAAACTTGTCAGATCCTGAGGGAACTTGTCCAGCTGGATGTTGAAAACATGTTTCTTGTTGTGGGAAAGTCTAGAACATGAAGGGTACAAAAGAGGTTTACCAAGATACTGCCTGGATAAGAGGGTATTAGCGATAAGGAGAGATTACAAAAACTCAGTTGTTTCCTCTGAACCGACGGAGAATGAGAGGAGATTTGATAGAAGTCTACAAAATTGAGATATATAGGGCTGACAGTCAGTCATTTTCCCAGAGTTGAGATGCCTAAAACTATGAGGCATGCATTTAAGATGAGAGGGGGAAAGTTCAAAGCAGATGTGAGGGCTAGGTTTTTTATGCAGTGGTAGGAGTCATAAATGCACTGCCAGGAGTGATGATGGAGGCATTGCACCATCACTTTCAAAGCTTCCTCAGTCCCCACCTCACTACCAGTGACACCTTCCCAATTGTAACAAGTGTAACATGCCCATTCATTACCTCCCTTCCCACTGTACAAGGTCCCAAACATACTTTTCTGATAAAGTAGCATATTATTTGTACTGTAGTCTCCTTGTCATTGATGAGCAATTGCAGACTGGGTGACTACTTCATAGAACACTTCCACTTTGTCTATAACAGTGACCCCCAACCAGTTGGTTGCCATTTCAATAGCTTACCTTGCTCCCATGTTGACATTTCCATTCAGGGCCTGATACTGTGTACCAATGAAGCTCAGCACAATCTGGAGGAACAAGATCTCCTTTTCCACTTGGGCGCTTTAAAGTCGCTTGGACTAGGTATGAAGTTCCACAATTTCAGAGAATGAACTATACCTTCTATTTATTTTAATCCTATCATTCTCCTCACCCAGCCCTGTTTCATTTGTGTATTCTGATTGTATACTGTACTAAGCAGCACAGGCCCATATTCTCATGTCAGCACCAATCATTTACGTTCATGTTACATCTTTATCATTCCGTTTCCATTTTGTAACTTGCTCTGAACACCCTCGGAATATGTTCCTTTTGGTTGTCTGATTACTTAGCCCTGGTTGTTGCATAATTCTTCCACTCTCTTTGGCATATAAGATCAATTTTATAGCTTCACTAAGTTGGCACTTCAATTTGAGGTGCCTGGTGCTGTTTCTGACATGCTGTCCTGCATTCTTTACTGTACCAAGGTTAATCTTCTGACTTAGTGGTCATGATTGAGTGGGGGAATATGCCAAGGTATAAAGTTACAAATTGTAACAAGTTTTGCTGCTGATGATGACCCACAACCCTCATGGATATCGTCTTTTAAGTTGCTGGATCTGATCAAAATCTATCCCATTAAGCACCGTGAATACCACACATGATAATGGAAGATATTCTCAATGCGGTGGTGGTACATGGTCTCCACATTGTCACTGCAATGATCACTCCGACTGACATCTATTCCAGGTAGATTGGCAAGGATGTGGTCGAGTAGGTTTCTCCTTCAACACCTGCACGTCCAGTCCTTTTTGGCCTCGGTTAGTCAGGATATAACCAAGCAACAATAAGTGACATACATTGAAGAGCTTCACACGATATAGTTATATTTCCCCTCTCTATTTTTTCCATCCTTATTGTCTGTCTTCTAAATGGTCTTCAAAGTGGAGGAAAACTAAAGCATTCTGAGGGCTGGTATAGATTGTAATCAGTAGGAAGTTTAGCTGTCAGATTTCTGGAGGGGTGTAGTAAAATGGAATGAAAGTATGAGCAATGTCTCTCTCGTTCTGTCTGCTCCCCCTCATTTACATTAGCAATCCACACTTTCATAATGGCAGGTCTCCCTCCTATTTATTCCCTCTGAAAACCAAAGTTGGGTTTATTTAAGGCTGGTTGGATTTGCCTTTTATGATTCTCCTGTTTTTAACGAGCTAACCTCGAAGTTACTCAGCAAGTTATTCCTGTTGGAGACCATGTAAAGTGCTGGATTTTAAAAAGCCATCAAATTTTTTAAACAGCTATTAAGTGCGTAACTTCTAACTGATAAACACTAACAGAGCGAAAAATGTGAGATTCCATATTTGATAGTATTTTTCAGTGGTAAGGTTTATTGAATCACTAGTGTTTAAGTGATATATAGTAGTGTGAAGTATCATCAGTTTAAGAATGAAGAAAATAGTTAATTATTGAATTAGAAACTGTAAAAATGGTAGGCTCGTTGAAGTGCTGCAGGATGTTGGCCTTCTGGGCACAGGTGTGACCCATGATAGATGCATCTGCAGCAAGTGTCTATGATTCAAAGCGCTCTGGCTTGCAGTTTATTAATTCACTGTGTTTAATAGGATAGATTTTGATCAGATCCAGCAACTTTAAAAGTCGATCTCCACAAGGGTTGTGTGTTATCATCAGCAAAGCGTGATACAATTTGCAACTTTGTAGCTTGGCATATTCCCCCACTCAATCATGACCACCAAGTCAGAAGATTAACCCTGGTACAATTAAGAGCTACCGACACTGCCATCTATTAGGGAGAAGAAAAATTTCCTGAACACTGTTCTAGGAGACAATCAAACGTCTTGAGATATGACCTTCGGATTTGGTCGGTGGTCAGAAACTAGATAGGTAGCTGTAGGTACTCAACAGGAAGGTGAAGTACATTAATCCGTGCAAGCCTGCCACGTTCAAGATTCTTAAAAGTTTCATGTGTGGTTGCTGCAGGTTAAATAAGCAAATTGACCATGGCAGATGGTGTGGAAAACCAGTCAAGTGAGGTGATTTCTTCGGAGCGTCAAGTGATTTGAAACTGTTTTCTGCAGAACAGAGCGAGAGTTTTTTTGCCTTGGAACTGCTAGTTTCAAGGCATCTGCTCTGAACTGGAGAACAGTTCGAGTGTGATGGGGAATGTGCAATACAGGTGGTGCACAAACAACAGAAGTACAACCAAGAAAAAAAAGGTTCTTTTTAAAGTCAGCACATTGAGGGTTAATATAAAACTAGAATCTCAAGAGTTTTGAACCAGAAGTGAATTGGGATGGGGTAAATTAGATTAAGGTCATACATTTGGTCGCTGAGCTAGTAGATTTGTTCTCTGAAGTATCGTCACCATGCTCGGTAACATCACTAGTGAACCTCTGAAGCACTGGTGTTCTATCCCACTTGATATTTGTGTATCTTGGTCTGTTATGGTGGGTTTCATCACTTCTGGTTCTTTTTCTAAGAGATTGGTAAATGGGGTCCAGATCAATATGTTTGTAAACGGAGCTCTGGTTTGAATGCCAAGCCCCTCGGAATTCCTGTGCATGTCTCTGTTTAGCCTGTCCTAGGATAGATATGTTGTCCCACTCGAACTGGTGTCCCTCTTCGGCTGTGTGGATGGATACTAGTTGGTCATGTATGCTGGTGGCTAGTTTTCTGCCTGTCTTTCCAATGTAATGTTTATTGCAGTCCTTGGAGGGTATTTTGTAATTAATTCTGCTGGTTGTTGGTACAGGGTCCTTTAAATTCATTAGGAGCCATTTCAGTGTGGTAGTAGATTTGTGGGCTACCATGAATCCTATGGGATGGAGTAGTATGGTCATCTCAGATGTCTTTAATGTATGGCAGCATGGTTGGAGTTTCTGGGCGTGTTGTGCCGCCTTGTTTAGGCCTGTTGTGTAGGAATCAGCGGACAGTGCTTATTGGGTACCCGCTGTTCCTGAATACGTTGGATAGGTGTTTGTCCTTGGTGGTGTAGTGTGTTGTGGCTCATGTAAATAATGTCCTGTTGCAACTCTGTTTGTGGGTGTTGGGATGATTGCTCCTGTAGTTGAGTATCTGGTCAATGCGTATGGCTTTCCTGTAAACGCTAGTCTGTAGCTCTCCATTGCCTTTCCATTCTACCGTGATGTCTAGGAAGGGAAGTCTGTTGTTGTTCTCTTCCTCTTTGGTGAACTTTTATACCGGTCAGGATGTTGGTGGGTTTCTTCTAATTTGTTTGTTTCGTGACAACAAAGGTTTCATCCACATAGTGGACCAAAGCTTGGGCATGATCGTGGAAAGCATTGTTCATTCTAACCTCTGCATAACCGCATCTGCTTAGAGTCCTGATATTGGTGGTCCCATAGGTGTCCAATTGATTTGTTTGTATGCCTTGTTGAAGGTGAAGTGGGTTGTGAGGTGCAAGTGTACTAGTTTGGGGATGTTGTCATTACTGATGGAGTTGGTGCTGTCAGGTGTTTGTCTTGGTTCACCTAGCAGTAAGGCCAGTGTTTCTTTGGCTAGGCTGATGTTTATTGATGTGAATAGGGCCATCATATTGAAGGAAACCATGACCTCATTGTCTTCGACATTGATGTCTTTGTTCAGGAATTCCTGGGTGGAGTGGATGGAGTGGCTTGAGTCTTCTACTAGGTGTTTCAGTTTGTGTTGCAGTTCCTTTACCAGTCTGTATACCTAGCATGGTAATGAAACGCCTAAGAACAATTCTACCAGCTCAGTGAGCAAATGTACAACCTAAGCTACAAATCTTCTCCAAAATCGTAAATCTGATTAAGATAAATGCGTAGCCTCAAAAATTGATCTGGGAGAAATGGATTTCACTTCATAGGCTATGGTCTGCAGAACTGGGAAAATGAGAGCAGTTTTCATCTGAACCGATCTTGAGACCAGCGTTCTTGTGAGTCATCTAACTTGGACATCAGAAAGCTGTAATTTAAATAGTGGATGCACGAGCTGAAGTTTGGGAATGGGTCATAAACTGAATGGAGGAAAGAAGATGAAACAAAGTGTGGCAAAAAGCAGATACAAACCTAGAAGTGAATTAGCAGCGAAGGCTCGTGATTACAAAACCAGTGAAAGGACAGAATAAGGAGTCAGTATCTGAATTCATAGAGTATGTGTCTCGTGATGTACGTATAGGCAACTTGACCCTTCAAGTCTACTGATTCATTCAATATGATCAAGATTCATCTGATTACTCAAAATTTCTTCCTTCCCCAAAAACCTTTCACCACGTTGCTTATCAACAATCTGTCTACCTTTGCCTTAAAAATATTCAAAAACTCTGTGTGGCTACCTTTTTGAGGAGGAGAGTTCCAAACTCTCATGATTGGGGGAAACATTAGCTTTCTTAAATGGGCAATCCTTAATTTTTAAATAGCTACACCTAGTTTAAGATTTCCTCACAACAGCAAACATGTTTCCAATATCTTACCTGTCATGATCCCTCGGTTCTTACCTTTTTGCTTTTCTAAGCAGTAGCGGGTACAAGCCTAGCTTGTAGAAAAACCTGCCCATTCCAGGTACTTGTCTCTGGTTTAGAGGAAAGTAGGAGTTGTGCCTTTAGGGCAGCATCAGGAGCAAGATGGTGTCAGTGTTTTGTGAATAATATAACTAGCAAGCTGTAAACTGAATTGTGGAGGCTTGTTGTGTTGGTGCTTCCTTTGGAACTAGGAATTATATATCAGGTAGCCAAATGGTAAATTTTAGTAGGAATTCTTTTATTGACAATGTTCATGCCTCAACAACTGGTTCGAAACTGAACCCAAGCCCTTCCCCTCCATGTCATCTGACTGGTTGTCTTAAAGGGGCAGCATCCCCAACTTCATACATAACACCCTTCCCCCTTTATTTTAAAACTCACATTAATAAACACACACAGCAATTATAATGACTATGCAAGCATTGTTCTAACAGGTTATCAAGGAAATATACAAAAAGAAGGAAAAAGAAAAAGATCCTTCCGTGGTTTACGTTGACATGATCATGGTTAGAATATTGAGTACAGGAGCTGGGAGATCATGTTGCAGCTTTACAGGATATTGGTTAGGCCATTATTGGAATATTGCATGCAGTTCTGGTCTCCTTCCTATCAGAAGCATGTTGTGAAACTTGAAAGGGTTCAGAAAAGTTTTTTCCAAGTTTTGCCAGGGTTGGAGGATTTGAGCTGTAGGGAGAGGCTGAACAGGCTGTGGCTGTTATCTCTGGAGTATCAGAGGCTGAGGGGTGACCTCAGAAGTTTATAAAATCTTGAGGGGCATGGTGAGGATGAATAGACAAAGTCTTTTCCCTGGGGTGGGGGAGTTCAGAACTAGAGGACATGGGTTTAGGGTGAGAGGGGAAAGATATAAAAGACCTAAGGGTCAACATTTTCATGTGGAGGGTGGTATGTGTATGGAATGAGCTGCCAGAGGAAGTGGTGGAGGCTAGTACAATTGCAACATTTAAGAGGCATCTAGATGGGTATATGAATAGGAGGGATTTATGGGCGGCACAGTGGCACAATGGTTAGCACTGCTGCCTCACAGCGCCAGAGACCCTGGTTCAATTCCCGCCTCAGGCAACCTCCTGTGAGGAGTTTGCATGTTCTCCCCATGTCTGCGTGGGTTTCCTCCGGGTGCTCCGGTTTCCTCCCATAATCACAAAGATGTGCGGGTCAGGTGAATTGGCCATGCTAAAATTGCCGGTAGGGTTAGGTAAGGGGTAAATATAGGGGTATGGGTGGGTTGCGCTTCGGTGGGTCGGTATGGACTTGTTGGGCCAAAGGACTGGCTTCCACACTGTAAGTAATCTAATCTAATGTGCCCGATGCTGGCAGGTGAGACTAGATTGGGTTAGGATAACTGGTCAACATGGGCAAGTTGGATCAGAGGGTCTGTTTCCATGCTGTACGTCTGAATCTATGATCAGTCACTGGGGAAGTTTACGATCCCTCGAAGATTATCTGCTTGTCTCAGGAACTTTTTCTAGTGTAATCTCCTGGGCTTCAGAAAGTTCCTGTTATTCCACAGGTACATCCCTCTCTGTTGTTGTCCTGTGATGCTGCTGTTGTCTCCTCCCTGGGTATGGCCAACCCTGGCTCAGACACAAGACTCAGTCGAGACCACTGGTCCCATCGGGAGCAGCTCAGCATTCTGAGGGACTTCCTCCTCTTGGACTGTAGCTGACCATGATCCTATTTCAGCCACCATTACTCCTGGGATCAATTTTCACTTGATGTCTGATTCCAGGCCAACACCATCCCTGTTCTTTTGGAATACCCTCAATCTTGAGGTTACCACCCCTCTAGCCATCTGTTGTCCTCAACTTTGCTCTGCCACCTCTTCAATCTCTTCCGGCTGCAGTAGGTCAAGCATGGTTCTCAGCTAGCAGTTGAACATTAAGGATGGCACCAAACATTGCGTCATCACACTTGGTGTGTTCCTGTACGTGTTGAGGAACTTGCTGATTCACCATCCTAGCAACTCCTCTTGTGAAGCCTTTAAGATCTGCTTTAAGGTTTGAACCGATCTCACTGCCTGGCCATTTGTCACAGTGATACAGAGTCAATCTCGCATGTTTGACTCCTTGATTTTCCAGGTACTCCTTGAACTCTTGCACTACATATTACATGACCAGCCATTCTTAACGGGGGCCACATGGCCCTCTCAGGTGCCCTGGCACATTTGAAGGAGGGCACAGACTAAAAACTGTGGAAAGGGGAGCCCCAAGGTTTTATGGGAACCCCAGTAATGGAACCAATGAAATCCCCAAGCCTAACCTAATTTGGAGCCCAATATCATGAAACCAACAGAAAAGCACCAAACTCAAAGGTCACATTAAGCCTGATGGATGTTTAATTTCATAATTTTCATTTGTCCAGTATGTCAGAATGTTCAAGTTTTCTTGGTGTTAAATAATTTCTGTCAATGTTGTATCACTGTTTGAAAGGGGTCCCTGGAACCTGAGAAGAGCTCCTGGGGGCCATGCCCAAAAAAATGGTGAGAATCACTGCTGTAGACCATTGTCACCCACAACTTGTTTCGGGTTTCCAAACCTGGCAAATATTTCTCCCAGTAAATCTTTAGTTGATTCTGCCGAATCTTACCATAAGGCGAGGCATCACATGCTAACTATTGTGGCAACTTTAGGTCTGATTTTGTTAACACTTCTGACATTTTTAAGGCTTCCTTCATCTCCTGGTAAGCCTCCTGATATTCCATGGTGGACCTTTTCCCAGCAATTGATGGAAGGTTTTTGTACATTTGCCAGATCAGATACAAGCCTATCATCATAATTTGCAAGTCCCAAGAACGGTCTCAATTGAGACACACTTTCTCATCCAGGGGACCTTCATGATAGCCTCCGTCTTCTTGGTGCCTTGTGTCATCCTTCACCTTCGATTACATGACCCAAGTACTCTATAAAGCATTTTTAAAAACTCTTATTTCTCTCTTTTTACGTGTAGGCCGTGCTTCTGCAATCTTGTTAAAGTTACTTCTAATTTTTACTGGACTCTCTGAACAGGAGAATTTTTTAATCAAAATATCATCCAGATTACACAACTCCTGGCAACTCACTTAACATGGCCCTCTGGGACAGAGCTAGCACTGACATGATGCCAGAAGGAAGTCGCTCGTCGTGGAAAAGTCTCCTGTGCGTCACTATTGTCAGAGAGTGAAACTCTTCCTCGACCTTCCCCACCTCCATCTGAAGGGAGGCCTGCAACAGATTCATTTTTGGTTGATTCAGTGACGGGGAAAGAAACAGTCTTCTGAGCAAAAAGTAGGTATTGATCAGTACTCAAGGCTGGGTTGGTGCAGAAGGCTACTTAATAAGAGCGTACGGTTTTGGGTGCAAGATACTAGCTTGGATAGAGCATTCACTGACTGGCAGAAGGCAGACAATGGGGATAAAGAGGTCTCTTCCAGAATGGCTGATGGCGACTAATAGATCTCCGTAGGGGTCATGGTTAGGACCACAATTATTCACATTTTACATGGATGATCTAGACAAAAGAACTTTGAGGGTATTTTTGTGATATTTGCAGATGACACAAAGGTAATTTGTGCTACCGGCTCACTTTCTTTCATGTATGGTATGCATTTAAGCACAGCACCCTCATTCCTGCGTAAACTGCACCCCTTCTCAATTTTCCCTTTTATTTTCCATGATTGAAGTTAGATTCGTAACCATTTCAATAATCTCTACCCTATTAATTGTTCTGGAAAATTTAATAACCACTACTGAGCTCTTTCCACCCCCACCCCCGAACCCCAGCCCAGCCCCTAATTCTGCTATTCACCAGGACTCTAATTCAAGCATGGCTCAGGTGGAGCCTGTCCCATCGGAACAGCTCCCTCCTTACTGAGTACTAATGCGAATATCCCATGAACTAGCACCTGTTTCTCCCACACCAATCTTTGAGCCATGTGTTTAATGCTCTAATGTTGTTGACCCTGCACCAATTTGCTTGTAGCTCACGTTGTAATCCAGAGATCATTATCGGTCATTCTGCTATAACATGCATTTCTTCAGGGTGTATTGGCTATAACCAATTGATGAATCTTGAATGTTGTTTGTATAATGCAAACTTTCTACTGAACAGCTGTGGCGGTTTTCCAAAGTGTAAATTTCTGTAGAGCAAGGTTGCAGAGGAACACAACTGTTAGGTTATAGCAGAAAAGCCTGTATCTTTTTGGTTCTGTTTAATTTAGCCCCCAGCTGCTCATATTTCCTCAACAGAAACTCTTTTCTGTTTGGTATCTATGTGGCCTATAACAGTTGGCTCTTTCCCCTCCCACTCCAAATTCCTCTGCAGCCCAGATGTGATATCCTGAATCTGGGCACCATGCAAGCAAAGCAGCTTTTGGGATTCTTGGTCCTGGCCACATGAACAGAGTTCCTTGACAATACTCTGCCCGATTATGACATTTCTCCTTTCTCCCCCACTCTTGAATGGCTCCTTTTACCACAGTTCTGTGGTCAGTTTGCTTGTCATCCCTGCAGCCCCTCATCTCTTGCACACGGATAGCAAGAATCTCAAACATGTCAGACAAACTCAAGAGCTGAGGATCCTCCTGGATCCCTCTGTATGCCTCGCTCATAGTTGCACCCTCCTGACCCTGACCATTGACCGAGTTTGCGGTGTTAATCTAAGGGATGTGACAGCCTCCTGAAACTGTGTTCATGTAACTTCCCCCTCCCTGATGTGTTGCAGTGTTTCAAACTCATACTCCAGCTTTTGAACTCTGAATTGGAACTCTTCAAACAGCCAACGCTTGCAACAGATGTGGCCACAATGAACCAAAGTCGGGTCCACCAGCTTCTATGTCATGTAGGTACATCACACTGTGCGGCCCTGCATTTCTATTTTTAGTTAGTTCTTAATTTGACATTAAAATTTCATACAGGTCTTTTTGTAACCTATAAACATATGGCCTATTTACTTTCAATCTGAAAGTAACCTATGATATAACATTAATAGATATCACCAAACAGTGAATTTACAGTTCACTTGTGATGTCGCACTCATGGTGTGGGGTTGACCCTGGGCTTCAGTTTATCCAGTTTAACAAAAAGACTTTACAAGCTATCAGCCAAAGAAAATCAAGCATAAAACCGCCCTTTCCCATCTACACCAAATTCTGACACTGCTTCCAAGTTTCATGAAATATATATATACTCAGGTTCTGTCGCACTCAGAAATTTCTTTTCATGACGCTTACTGAACCAGTTGTTAAAATTATAAATTAATGTTTTGTGTCTCACATTTTGAATCTACATGTACATTTTCCCTTGACAAGATATTTAGAATTAATCTTGAAGGCAGTGTGACATAGAAGCAAGCCATTCAGCACATGAATTACATCTTGGAAACAGAATTTTGTGCACGCACTGTATACTTAATCTCTGCTCTTCCATGTGGGCTGCTGTTCACTGAGTTTTGTCTCACTGACAGGTGAAGTTTGAGGAGCAGGTGTATCTTGAAAATGAATATTTTTGTTTTAATTCAAGAAAAAATTCCCAATTTATTAAGACATTTTTACTCTGGGATTTATTTTAGTTAATTCCTGCTTTCCCCCCCATGTTATTGACTTACATTTCTACGTTCTCAAGGTTTTTAAAATTTAGCTTTAAAACCTAAAATTCTATTTCCAGCAAATTAAGGTATCATTGTAGTATTTTCATGTTGGCAGAGACGTGAGTTCAAATTCTGCCATTGAAGCAGGTGGAATTTAAATTCAAATAATTAAATCTTGAATTAGAGGCTAATTAAAGTGGATAACCATGATAAGATTATTGTAAAAACCCATCTAATTAAGGAATTCTGTCATCCTTCCTTGATCTGACCTGCTTGAATACACCCAGCAATGTGCTTGCCTGTCTCATCCCCACTGAAATGGCCTAGTAAAACCCTTGTTTTGAGACACGTGTTCGGAATAGGCAACAAATGGTGACCTTGCTAGTGATAGCTCACATGCTGTGAAAGATTCCTGCTGCAAGCCAATCTGTTTGTTGAAAAGAATTGCAGTTTGTGTTGTCTTATTCCGGAGATTCGTGTTAAGTAATATTCCGTGTAGTTGTCTGCCAGTATCTTAGGATACTATGCAGGCAATCATTTGCTAATGATTGGTTTAAGCCATCACTGTTGAGGAAACAAAATATGCTCACTGGTGTCTGATTATCCTTAAATTTGTTTTTTTTTAATTTACACTTACTTGACCGAATGAAATCTATAGACCAGCTATATTCAAACACTTTGTTTAACATTGGTTGTTCAGTACAAATTTAATTATTTCACATTGAATTTATATTGCTAAAGCATATCATTTGAGTAAACAATACCTTTTTTAACTCTACCACTGTTCCCCAAAGCAGTAATGCAGGATGTAACAATTTTACACATATCTTCCACTTCATTTTAAAGAAGGTTTTAATCATTGATTTGTTAAAGTGAAGATGAAATTCCTCAGTATTAGTCTCATTTATAATTATCTGGGTATGAAGCTACACGAGTGTACAGATAGTTCTCCTATAATGCCATAGTTGCATTCCAACAAATTCTCACTGAACAGAATAATGGGGCCTATGGGAAAAGTGGGAGTAAGAGCTGACCAGCAAAAAATAGCAATCAACACTAAAAAAGATCACCAAAAGCCTCACGCAAAGTATAGCAGTGCCTGAATAAGGTTTAAATCATACTTATTAATGAAACAAAAGTGAATTTAACACATTACATTGTCCATGCATTAACACATTTTTTCAGAGGGTCATCATCATCACCACCCTCAGGTAGAGTTGTGTTTGCAGAAGTGGATGGTTGTGATTGATAGTCTTCTGGCTGTTTCTTGGGGATTGGTTTAGATTGTGAGATAGCAGGTACAAGAACAAATTGGCAAGGCAAATGCTATATATGAGGGTGATGCAGTTGTGCAGGAAGTATATTAGACTTATAGTTTAATTTTTAAGATGACGTTGTTCAGTATGTGCTACTGTATCTCTCAATGCTCTGACGGCAGCTGATGTTTACGCATAGTCTGTGAGCCTCCGGTGAAGTGCTGGTGTTATGTCCCACTTTCTTTTTATGTTGAGATTTCCTTGGGTTGGTGATGTCGTTTCCTGTGTTGGTGGTGTCAGTAGTTGTTCTTTTTCTCAGAGGGTGGTAGATGGGGTCCAAATCGATGCGATTGTTTATCGAGTTCCGATTGGAATGCCATGCTTCTAGGAATTCTTGTGCGTGTCTCTGTTTGGCATATCCTAGGATGGATGTGTTGTCCCAGTCGAAGTGGTGTCTTTCCTCATCTGTATGTACGCGTGCAAGTGATAGTGGGTCATGTCTTTTGGTGGCTAGTTGATGCTAGAACATAGAATAATACAGTGCAAAACAGGCCCTTTGGCCCTCAATGTTGCGCCGACCTGTGAACTGTTCTCAGTTCATCCCCCAACACTATCCCATCATCATCCGTGTGCTTATCCAAGGATTGTTTAAATCCCCCTAATGTGGCTGAGTTAACTGTTTTGGCAGGCAGGGCATTCCATGCCCTTACCACTCTAAATGAAGATTCTGCCTCTGACATCTGTCTTAAATCTATCATGCCTCAATTTGTAGTTATGCCCCCTCGAACAAGCTGATGTCATCATCCTAGAAAAAAGACTTTCACTGTCTACCCTATCCAATCCTCTAATCATCTTCTATGTCTGTATCAAATCCCCTCTTAGCCGCCTTCTGTCCAATGAGAACAGACCCAAGTCTATCAGCCTTTCGCCATAAGGCCTTACCTACAGACCAGGCCATATCGTGGTAAATCTCCTCTGCACCTTTTCCAATGCTTCTACATCCTTCTCGAAGTATGGCAACCAGAACTGTGCACAATATTCCAAATGCGGCCGCATTTGGGTTTTGTACAGTTGCAGCATGATTTTGCGGCTCCAGAACTCAATCCCTCTACCAATGAAACCTAACACACCATATGCTTTCTTAACAGCACTATCAACATGGGTGGCAACTTTCAGGGATCTATGTACATGGACTCCCAGATCCCTCTGGACATCCACACTACCAAGAATCTTTCCATTGACCCAGTACTCTGCCTTTCTGTTATTCCCAAAGTACATCACCTCACATTTAGCTGAATTGAACTGTATTTGCCACCTCTCAGCCCAATTCTGCAGTTTATCCAAGTCCCCCTGCAACCTGTAACATTCTTCCAAACTGTCCACTACTCCACTGACTTTAGTGTCATCTGCAAATTTACTAATCCACCCACCTATGTCTACGTCTAAGTCATTTATAAAAATGACAAACTTCAGGGGTCCCAAAACAGATCCTTGTGGCACACAACTAGTAACCGGACTCCAGGCTCAATATTTGCCATCGACCACCACTCACTTCTTTCAGAAAGCCAATTTATAATCCAAACTGCTAAATCACCCTCAATCCCATGCCTCTGCAGTTTCTCCAACAGCCTACCATGTGAAACCTTATTAAAGGCTTTACTAAAGTCCATGTATACCTCATCAACTGCCCTACCCTCATCTACATGCTTGGTTACCTTCTTAAAAAACTCAGTAAAATTTGTGAGACCTGACCTGTCCTTGATGAAACCATGTTGACTATCTGAAATCAAATTGTTGCTTGCGAGATAATTATAAATTTTATCTCTTACAATCCTTTCCAAAGCCTTTCCTACAACAGAAGTAAGGCTCAGTGGTCTATAATTACCTGAATCATCTGTACTGCCCTCCTTGAACAAGGGCACAACATTTGCAATCCTCCAGTCCGCTGGTATTAAACCTGTAGACAATGATGACTCAATATCAAAGCCAAAGGCTCTGCTATCTCTTCCCTAGCTTCCCAGGGAATCCTCTGATAAATCCCATCTCGCCCAGGTGACTTGTCTACTTTCACTCCTTCTAGAATTGATAACACATCTTCAGAACTAATCTCGATCCTTTCTAGTCTAATATCTCGTATCTCATTCTTCTCCTCTGCAACATTCTCCTTTTCCTGAGTGAAAACTGATGAGAAATGTTCGTTTAGCACCCCTTCGATTTCCATAGGGTCCACATACAACTTTCCACTTCTGTCTTTGATTGGCCCTATTCCTACCCTAATCATCCTTTTATTCCTCACATACCTATAGAAAGCTTTCGGGTTCTCCTTTATTCTATTTGCTAAAGGCTGCTCGTGTCTGATCTTCTTAACTCCCTCTTTAAATCTTTCCTAGCTGATTTGTAACTCTCCATCACCTCATCTGAACCATCTTGCCTCATCAACACATTAGCCTCCTCCTTCTTCGTAACAAGAGATGCAATTTCTGTAGTAAACCACAGTTCCTTTACCTTATCTCTTCCTCCCTGCCTGGCGGGGTCATATCTATCAAGGACATGCAATATCTGTTCCTTAAACCAGCTCCACATTTCCATTGTCTGCATCCCCTGCATTTTGCTACCCCATTCTATGCATCCTAATTCTTGCCTAATCGCATTATAATTGCCCTTGCCCCATCGATAACTCTTGACCTGTGGCATGTACCTATCCCTTTCCATCGCTAAACTAAACGTAACTGAATTATGGTTACTCTCTCCAAAGTGTTCACCTACAACTAAATTAAACACCTGGCCTGGTTCATTATCAAGCACCAGATCCAGTGTGGCCTCCCCTGCCTTGTTGGCCCTTCGACATACTGTGTCAGGAAAACCTCCTGGACATATTGGACAAAAACTGATCCATCCAACTACTAGAGTTATAGCATTTTCAGTCAATGTTGTGAAAGTTAAAGTCTCCCATAATGGCCACCCTATTCCTTTCACTCCTACCCAGAATAATTTTGCCAGTCCTCTTTCCCACCTCCCTGGAACTCTGCGGAGGCCTATTTTTAAAAAAACTCTAAGCAGTGTGACCTCCTCTCCTGTTTCTAACCTCAGCCCACACTACCTTGGTAGACAAGTCCTAGTCAAAAGTTTATCAGCCCCCGTTAGACTGTCCTTGACTAACAAGGCCACACCTCACCCTCTTTTACTGCCTTGCCTGTTCTTCATAAAAGATCGAAACCCTGGAACCTGCAACATCCATTCCTCACCTTGCTCTATCCATGTCTCTGGAACGGCCACAACGTCGAAGTCCCAGACACCTATCCATGCTGCAAGCTCACTTACCTTAATTCGGATACTGCTGAAATGTATCCCTGTGGCTAGTTTTCTGCCTGTTTGTCCAATGCAGTGTTTATCAAGGTTCTTGCAAAGTATTTTGTAAAAAACATTCATTTTGCTTATTGTCTGTATCAGGTCTTGAGCAATGTTAAAACCAAATTGCACTGCTGAAACACGCTTTAAAGGAGAACTACCTGTAATAAAATTTGTATACAGGTATTCTGGTTTCGTACTGTTAAACCATATTTGTAGGCATGCATTATATTGTCATCTTAAAACCAATATGCACAAATATCTGACTTATCATTATTCACATTTTTCGCATTCACACAGCATCAAGTTAAGCTTTTTCCAAGTTTAATCATGTGTTTATATTTCTCCCATTATTTATTTTGGATTGAGTTTTGGTCAATGTGTGACGATCTAGTATTTATGTCTTGATACCCTCTTATTGATTGAAATGCTGGCATGCTTTTTAAATACGTTTTTGTCCCCATATCATTTGGCATGTTGTGAATTTTATTTTTACCTAATAATAAAAGTTTACAATCTGATGAAATTCAGCTAGTGTCTCGGTCCTACAGCATTTAGTGTGTAAAAGGTCACTCGAAATAGGTTAGTTTTAATCCATGCAATCAGCAATCAAGCTTAGGTGATTAGCTTGCTCAAAACTGGCATCCAATCAGTGTATCTACTCATAATGTGTCTACTCATAATACTTCATAATTCATGTACTGTATGTTGTTTAGATCACATGAATCCTCAGTTGTTAATCCCATAAAATCGAGCTTGCAAACATTGGTCCATTTTTATGTTCATTTCATGAATGTGCGTGTGTAATTGGTTATGCAGATCATGTCAGGACTGTTAACATTATGTCTATGGCATTCTTGAAATTAGTCAAACCATACAATATAGATTATGAATTTGCCAACTTCAAGCTAATTGCAGAGATGATTGATAAATCTTTATAGAGCATACTTTTTTCTTTTAACTGGCACCAATGCGACCAGGAGTGTCAGTTAATTAAATATTGCAGATAATCAAGCAGTATGCAAAACTAGTGACCTTTGACCAAGCAGAGTTTCAAGACATCAAATCCCTCAAAAAAAGTCTATGTAAAAACATTAACACACCACCTCCTAAAATCATGTAAAAACGCATTTAAGTAATAGAAATATAATGCAAAATGTGTACACATCTCCGTTATACTTTATTTACAGTATGAATTCTCTGATGTCCCAGTAGATTGGGATATTTCAGAAATATAATTTTTGCCAGTTTATCAAGTGTGTCAGTTAAAACAAAGTTTGCTGTAATTTAATGATGAGAACAAGTTTAATTTGATATGAGTATTTTAAGTCAGTAATTAACTTCAATTAATCAGTAATGCTTTGTTAAATTACTGACCTGTGGAGAAACCTGCAGAATGTATATCATTGATAATGGTCATGGAATACTTCACAGCTTGAGTGTTGTGATTTAAAATAAAAACACTTCGTGGCAGCATTTTGTCTTGCTCTCGTTAGCAAAAGTACCAATGTAAAAGTGAGCCATGTTACTAAATTTGAAAAGAATAGTGGTTGGTAGACAAATGCTCTCTAATTATTTGAACCTTTGCCAAAGAGAACGCAACATCATAGATGATGACTGACCAGTAACAGTCGAGCTTTGTTTAAATTTAAATCTGGTAGGTTTAATCGGTCAGCACATCAGCCTGAGTGATGAATTTCTTTTGCCAAAAGACCAAGCCCATTTGCCAATCAATCCGTATTCTCTTCTCTATTTATATTAATAAACTAATGTCGTGAGAGCAAAAGTACATTTTTTAAAATGAGCAATGAATTAGAAAATGTTGAAGGTTTCAATGGAGATGTTAGTCAAATTAAAATTGGGTGCAACTTTGGATAGTGAAGAAAATAAAAATAAAATTGAACCTCAAATGTATTGCACCAAGACGATAGTTTCATTATAATAACTGATCAGTAACTGACAAAATGGAAGACAACCCTGAATATAGAAGTAAAACTAAACTAGTAAGAACTGGTTTATTGTTGAGGGCTCCGATTCATGTACAAGCTGACACGGGATGCCGGGAATGAGAGAGTACAATAATACATTTATTGACACTTTGGATGTAGAACAACACAAATGGTAGAAATGAAACAAAAGCGCATTGCTTTCTTTTTTTTGTAGCAGATGGGATTTCATGATTAAAGCCTATTGCCCACACATCATATGATTCATTTTGCCCCGTGTTGAGCTGAATACTATGCAATGTTTGAATACTGATGTGTACCTCTCACTCAAACATACATGAACAGTTCAGCATTAGCGTTCTAAAAACAGTTGACTGATTGCAGATAAGAATTTAAATAAAAAATGTCGGTTGACTTTTACTGATTTTATGTTCTCGACCTTTTGCACCAAAAAACCCAAAACACAAACCATTGTCTAATTTTTGCTGTATTAGCTGTTGTGTAATATTCTCCATGGAAAAGTTTTTTTTTAAACTGAAATTTAAGACTACAATGTAGGACTGAATATGTGACTTGTGACATTGCCCGTTCAAGCAACTTTGATTATTAAAGCATTTCCCTGTAAGTGTCCTCAAATACAAATCTGCAATTTTTCTTTATATGAGCAAAGGAGCTATTCTGTAAGATGTTGTTACGCATCATTAAAACTTGCTTTTCATTGTCAGTTTTAAAGCTTAATTTTTTTCAGGTGCTTTATTCCGCTATGAATTAGTGTCAAACCAGTGCATGTTGGTGATAAGGTGGAGACAGTATGGAAGAACTGTCATGATTGTAATAATGTCAGCAAGCTGGACCTCAGAATATAAGTTCCCTGATTGGAGCTGTTAATTTAGTCCAATCAGGGAGCCCTGGCTGACAAAAAAGGTGAGTGTCTGAGATGCTGACATTCTGGTACCTGATTCTGAATGAGGCTGTATTGACATCAAGGACTGTTCATGTGTATGTAGGGGTGACTTGGTGATGGGATACCTGCCTCTGTGGCAACAAGAATAAAGCACTGTCATTAAGAAATTTTCTTGCAGTATTTGTCTTTGAATTGGGGTAAGCTGTTAAGGACTCGGTCCAGTACGAGGAAAGAATATGCTTTTTTTTCAGGCAGACAACATTTTGACAGACCATAAACAATGAGTAACTATCCTGACAGTCTGTGGAGCTACAGCTTTCTCGGTCGTCAAGAGCCAAATGTAATGAGGCAGAAGGTACTAAAGAAATGACCGGCATAGTTAAGGAATATGATGATCCCAAGCCTCCTTTAATTTTGACATGCTGTTGATTTTCATCAACTTACATTGGAAGTTTTGACTAGGTTAAGATGAGTGGCAGAAGCCTGTGATTTTGGTTTAACACGTAATGAGATGCTTAGAAATCATCAGGTATATGGGATTAATAAAGTAATTATGCAAAAATGCCTGCACCCAACTGGACTTCAAACAGGGTCCAACAACTGGCTTTATCATTGGAAAATGTGGCAAATGGAGCATATGGTTTGCAGGGTATGCCAATGGAAGTGGACAACCTCTCCAGCCAACTGAGCTTAGGGAGCACTACTTGAGTGAATGCTATTGCATCGCCTCACTCAAGGCATATCCCGAGGACGGGGACACCATGTCAACCCAAAGGAAATCCACAAAACAAAGCCAAATCTCAGCCAAGTGGTTAAAACTGTCTTCAGAATCCTGGTCAGCAAGCCATTGTAGCTGTTGCTGGTGTATGGACTGGAGATGGCAAAAGAGTCCAGTTATACCTAAATTGAGTAAGAGAACTCATGGGCCTGTCTCCAGAAGAGTTTAGACCTGGAAAGTTCACCTAATGATGTTTGAAATGGTTAAAATGCTGAGCAACATCCATATCCGAACCAGTCAAGATAAAGGTATGGTTAAATGGTCACCCAGTTCGAATGGAGTGATCGCAGAACTAGTTTTCAAATAAAACTTTCCTGGACTCCAGCCCTTAATTTAGCGCAAGACCTCGGCTTGGCTGAGAACCTATACTAGAGAACATTTACAAATCAAATGTACAGCTTTGGTTTGGTCTCTTCTGAAAAGTAGCTGGTTCCGAGTTTCAGGCCTAAGCTTGATGGGGCAAAATTGGTTGCAAGAGATTCACCTAGATTGGTCAACATTTTTCATTTAGAAAGTGGCTGCCTGAGTGAAGTCTGAAAGGAATACTTAGTCCCTAGACCTTCCCAGAAGACTTCTATCAGAGGACCCAAGGCCACTTTGCATCTTGACCAGGAAACAATTCCGTGATTCTACAAGGCCCATTCAGAGCCATTTGCCTTAGGGTGAAGGTAGAGGCACAAATCAGAAGACTGGAAAGTGAAGGAATCATCAAAGCAGTCCAGTTTTGCAAAATGGACTCCACTGGTCATACCAACTTTTGAAGCATGATGGTTCGCCTTCATGAGGATTTCGCAGCTGGATAAATACCAAATCCCTCTGGTAAGGATTCATATGCAAACCTGTCCTTCATGAAGCTGTACGTGGGCCATGCTTACTGGTGATTGTGTTTAGATCAGGATTCCCAGAAGTATGCTGTAATGAATACCCATAAGGGCTTGTACCAATATATGAGATTGCTATTTGGAGTATCATTGGCCTGTGCCATTTTTTTCAGCAGACAATGGATAACATTTTGCAAGGTCTACTTCATGTCTCCATTTACCTTGATGAAGTTCTAATAACACCAGGGAACGTTAATGAAGAACACTTAAAGATCAATGGTGCGCTGGCTCCCATATCTGTCCAGACCTTTGGATCACTTCTTGAGCTGGTAAATTATTTTGGAAAGTTCATACATAATCTGGCATCCATACTGGTACTTTTTGCATCAACTCCTAAATAGGGGCAGCCTTGGAAATTAATGCATAGACAAACCCTCACTTTCAATGAAGTAAACAAACTGCTATCCTTAAAAGGTGTTAATACACTGATTTCAAGAAAGATCTGGAATTGACATGTGATGCCTCCCCATATGATATTGGTGTGGTATTAGTGCATAGGAGGCCCATTTGAAGAGGAATGTCCAAAAATGAATGCATCCAGAACTTTGGCTAATGCAGAGGATAAATACACCCAGATAGATAAAGAAGGATTGGTGGTCATAGTTGGACTCAGTAAGTTCCAGTAATGTGTCTGAAGATGAAAATTTGTGATAATCACAGACCACAATCCCCTGGTTGGCTTATGTAAAGATGCCAACACAGTGCTGCCCATAGTTTCAAGCCCCATTCAGTGTTGGCTGTAATACTAAGTACTAACAATTAAAAGTGAGAACACCATCTGGAAGGCTGAGTAGCCAATGTGTATGCACTGAGCTGCCTCCCATAAGCAGATGCACTACCCGGTGGTACCCACAATTGAGAGGGCAAAAGTGAAGACGCAGATGCTGGAGATTAGTCAAGATCAGTGTGGTGCTGGTAAAGCACAGCAGGTCAGGCAGCATCCGAGGAGCAGGGAATTTGACGTTTTGGGCAGGAGCCCTTCATCCGGAATGAGGCTGGAAGCCTCTGGCATGGAAAAATGAATGGGAGAGGGTGGAGCTGGGAAGAAGGTGGTTAAGAGTACAATAGTTGGATGGAAGAAGGGGTAAAGGTGATAGAAGGGTGGAGGGCATAGGTGGAAAGGGAGCTTGACCAGTGAACAAGTCATGATGGTACTAAGCTGGAAGTTTGGAACTGGGGTAAGGTGGGGGATGAGGAAATGAGAAAACTGGTGAAGCCCACATTGGTGCCATAAGGTTGAAGGGTTCCAAGGCAGAAGATGAGGCGTTCTTCCTAAAGGCATCGGATGGTGAGGGAGTGGCGATGGCGGAGGCCAGGACCTGCATGTCCTGGGCAGAGTGGGAGGGGGAGTTGAAATATTTGGCTGTGGGGCGGTGGGGTTGATTGATGCGGGTGTCCCGGCGATGTTCCCTGAAGCACTCAGCAAGAAGGTGTCCAGTCCCCCCAATGTAAAGGAGACTGTATCAGGAGCAACGGATGCAATAACTGACATTGTGGAAGTGCAGGTGAAACTTTAATGGATGTGAAAGGTTCCTTTTGAGGCCTTGGATGGAAGTGAATGGGGAGGTGTGGGTGCAGATTTTGCAATTCCTGTGGTGGCAGGGGAAGTTATTAGGAGAGGAGGGTGGGTTGGAGGGAGTGAACCTGACCAGGTAGTCACGGAGGGAACGGTCCTTGTGGAAAGTGGATAGGAAGGGAAATATATCCCTGGTGGTGGGATCTTAGAGGAGCCTTCGAGGAGATGCTGGTGTTGTACATGGAGTAATATGTTTTCCTTAATATTCTCCTCTTGACACTTTGGTGCCTTCTTCACTGCTTTCTTTTGTTCAGATACAGAATTGCCTCCAGATTTGCTTAATTCAGTACTCACCTTGCTGATATTTCTTATGTTTGTTTATGTAGTTTGGCACCTTTTTCTGGCAATGCCTTTTGTATTTATGAAAATGGTAATCCTTATTTTCATATCCTTTCATGACTTTGCTCCTCATATCTGTCACATTCTACAACCCTCTAACTTTCCTAGATCTCTGCATTCCTACAGATCCAGCCCTCTAATTTTACTTTTTCTAGCTATGCCTTCAGTTGCTTCGGACCTCCGCATGTACAAGTGTTTACATATTTCTTCCTCCTCAAAGGGTCATGAAAAGTTCTTGTTACTGAGGGTTCAGTGATATATGGCCCTATGGTGTGGTAAGACAATGGCAACTTGAACACCCCTTGACATTCAAAGGTGTTTCCATAACTGATGCCCCCACTATCAACATCTTAGGGGTTACCACTAACCAAAATGTAACCTGGACTCACCACGTAAATACAGTGGCTACAAGAGCAAGTCAGGGGCTAAGAATGTTGTGGGGTTTGGGGGAGGAACTAATTCACTACCTGACTCCCCAAAGCCTGACCACCATCAAAAGGCACAAGTCAAGAGTGTGATGGAATACTCCCCATTTGACTGACAGATGCAGCTCCAACCACATTCAAGAAATGTGGCACCATCCAGGGCAAAACAGCCTGATTGATTGTGAATGTAGTGCCAAGCATCCGCTCCCTCCACTATCATTGGTCAGTAGCAACAGCATGTACAAGCCATAAAATACACTGAAGACATACACCAAAAATCCTTAGACAGCACCTTCCATTTAGAAGGACAAGAGCATCTGTTACAAGAAAACATCACCAGCTGCAAGTTCCCCTCCAAGCTACTCACTACCCAAGTTTGGAAACCTATCATGATTATTTCAGCATTGTTGGGTAAAAGTCCTGGAACTTCCTCCAAAGTAGTATTGTGGATTTACCGATGCTTTGCCAGCACCACTCTATTCGGGATCTACTTATCGTGCATTGATTGCAGCAATTCAAATTCAAGCAGCTCACCACCACCCCCTCAAGAGCAAGGAGGGACAGACATTAAATGTTATCCCCCAGCCAGTGTTGCCACATCTTAAGAGTAAATAAAAATCTGAATTTTAAAAAACAATTGCTTCCATTTGCTTTTGGTTATCCTCTTCCTGGATTACTGTGTTGGCTGAGGGGTGAGTTACGCTCATATGATTTTCTGTTATGATAGAACACCTGCTGACATTCAACTATTTAAACTTTGCTCTGAATAAAACTACCATGTACGAGGAAAGGCGAGGTGGTGAGTGTTTTGGAGTAAGCTGTGAACTGGCTCTGGGTGTGAGATGGCTCATCCCTGATACTTCTGCCTATTCACTTTATGATGGAGATCTAGAAATGGTAGAGAGATTACAGGATCTTGGCCTCTATCTTAGCTCTGGAAACATGCTGCTGACTAGTGGCCACATGATCAAATTGAACATGAGTCAGTCAGTCAGAATCCACTGAAATCTGGAGTGGCTAGCTAGTCTAGGGTCTGCTATTACTATTTGGACTGGAGTGCCCACACCTAAATTGGCTGTTAATCATCAGCTCAAGCAGCAGAATGTGAACAGAAAGATCTTTGGTCGTCTTGGTAAGACTGGGCATTGATCAATTCGATCAGCAAAGGCTAGGGATGTGTCACTTCATACCAGGTCAAATTGGAACTTTTCATTGCCCCACCAAGACAAACCAGGATATAGAGATATAACAGAAACACACCCTTTGTCTCTTGAAGTTGAGCAACACTATGTAACAAAAAACAGTTGACATGAAAATCACATTAAAATATATACCTGTAATTAGAGTATCAATTTAAAGCAGAATTCAACCCCAATTCCTTTCAAGATCTTGAAGATATTTTCGTTACTCCTGAGACAAAATTGACGTGTGCCACAGCTGTTAAAAATGATGATTCTCTCCTATATTCCTACTGTTTTGTGGTATGAGATTTTGACTAGCATTTGACTCATTTAGCACTTAATGATTGTGGACATCCCAGCTCAAGCCTGGGGCTCATTCACTTTCTTGCTCACTAACTCCAATGTAAGAATTGTGCTGACATTCGGCAGGGAACAGACTGGACCCATTCCAGAAAGTATTTCCCCTGTAATCCATTCCTATTGTAACAAGGCCCCCCTGGGGACTCCCAAGTAGAGATTCAAGTCAATCATCTATAATTCCCAAACTTGTCCTTTTGATATGAGAAGTATGCAGATGATATAATAATTTTCCACCTTTTATTCAAGGCTTTTCAACTTTTGAAACGTTTTATCTAAGGAATTAGATGAATAATTCCCATCAGCAACCAAATTAGAACCATTCAATTTAGTATTTTTGGGCCCAGTTCTATATAGGCCCTATTCTGCTTTTCTGGTCCTCATCTTTTGTATTGTGTGCCCCAAAATTGTATGAAGGCTGTGAGTGCGTTGAAAAGTATGCAACAGCAGTTTACAGAAATGGTTTCAGGGATGAGCAATTTCAGTTATGAGGATAGACTGAAGAGGTTGGAGCTGTCCTCCATGGAAAGATGATGACTAAGAGAAGATCTGATTGAGGTTTTCAGCTCAGTCATTATTCTGGACACAATAGATAGGGAGACACTGTTCCTGTTTGTGAAAATGACAAAAGGAAAGAAGGCATAGATTTAAAATGGTCTGCAAATGAAGCAAGGGTGAACTGAGTAACTTATTTTCATTTAAGATATGAATGCATTGCCTGGAAGTGTGTTCGAAGGCATTCATGAGGGCATTGAGGGGCATGATTATTTGGATAAACATAATGTTCAATTGTTATACAATGGGGAAAAAGATAGAGATTGGCTTGAAATAATGCCTATTTCATGAACTAGTGTAGGAAGGAGTTTAGCGACTGCAATGTAGAGCCCGCAACTTCCCTTCCCATGTGGTTAAAGATGGCCTCCAATGCATCTCATCCACATCCCACCCCTCCGCCCTCAAACCCCACCCCTCCAACCATAACATGGGCAGAACCCCCCCCCCCCCCCCCCCCCCCCCCCGGTGCTCGCCTTCCACGCTACCAATCTTCGCATAAACCACATCATCCGACATTTCCACCACCTCCAAATGGATGCCACCACCAGGGATATATTTCCCTCCCCACCCATTTCCACTTTCTGCAAAGACCATTCCCTCCGTGACTACTTGGTCAGGTCCATGCCCCGACACAACAACTCGCCGTCCTTTCCTGGCACCCCCTCCATACCCTACCGCAGAAATAGCAAAACCTGCACCCACACCAACTCCCTCACCTCCTCCAAGGCCTCCAAAGGAGCCTTCCACATCCATCAAAGTTTCACCTGCACATCCACCAATATCATTTATTGTATCCGTTGCTCCCAATGTAGTCTCCTGTACATTGGGGAGACTGGATGCCTCCTAGCAGAGCACTTTAGGGAACATCTCCAGGATACCCGCACCAATCAACCGCCCTGTGGCCCAACATTTCAACTCCCCCTCCCACTCAGCCGAGGACATGGAGGTCCTGGGCCTCTTCCACCGCCACCACCTTGACACCTAGAGGAAGAACGCCTCATCTTTTGCCTCAGAACACTTCAACCCCATGGCATCAATGTGGATTTCACCAGTTTCCTCCTTTCCCTTTCCCCCACGTCATCCCAGCTCCAGCCTTCCAGCTCAGCACCACCCTAATGACTTGTCCTATCTGCCTATCTTCCTTTCCACCTATCCATTCCACCCTCTTCTCTGACCTATCACCTCCATCCCCTCCCCCATTCACCTATTGTATTCTATGCTACTTTCTCCCCACCCCCACCCCCCCTCTCATTTATCTCTCCACTCTGCAGGCGCCCTGCCTCTATTCCTGATGAAGGGCTCTTGCCCGAAACGTCGATTTTCCTGCTCCTCAGATGCTGCCTGACCTGTGCTTTTCTAGTACCATTCTAATCTAGGCACAATGGGCTGATTGGCTTCCTGTTGCACTGTAACTTATGTTTCTGTAATTCTGCCTTTAAGTACCCACAAATTAATATTTGAGTCATAATTATTTTAAGTTTGTCTTAGCAATCTCTCAAACTCAAGTGTTGTCCACTTTAAGTTAAACTTAACACTTCCACCCCAGAAGTATGGAATTAGAGATTTTCTTAACAGTAGAAGCCAACTGAAGTGACTGCCTGCACAAAATACATTCATGAGTTGTGTGCAGTTTCCACAATAAGAGTTTTTAATTTTCAATTCTGTAACCACAGGTACACCTTTTCCGGTTTGCACGTTATAATTCTCAATTGTGAAAATGTTTAAAATGGTTTATTGATTCTACCTGTGTATACTAATTAATGCCCCAAATCACCAGTACTGACACTATTGTGTAACTTGTTTGAAATCATCCTTCCTAACTCTGTATTCAATACAGTAAAATTAAGTATTCAAAATTTGATCTCTATGATTTCTAAGTAGACTTTTTTGAGTGACCTATCTCAGACTCTAAATAATTAATTCTTGACACCAGTTTGTAGCTTAAAAGAAAACTTTTCATGAATAATACAGTAATTTTAGCAGAGCAAAGTTAAATAACGATTGATGTTTAATCCTTATCCTAATCTAATAAACTTTGGTCTGTCTTTTTTGTGCTGAAAACAATGCACAGAGCTAAGAAATATATTTTAAAGAAAAATAAATCTGGCCAGATTACTTATAGTTTTCATGACGCAATATTCCATGGGCGCACAAATGTTTCTTGGTTGATTTTCTGAAGGCGACGATCAGGAACACCTTTTTTTGGTTCATTCTGAGGATGTTTCAACAATACTGATAACTTAGATTCTATTCTTTAAACTTCCAATGGCTCAGAATGAGAGGTTAAACAAGGAACCTTCAAACCTTTATGCCGGAGCATCACCAGCCAAGCTCTACTTCTGAAAACAGTCCAAAAAAAACACATTGAACTCTTCAACTCCTCCCTCAGTTTGATCATCATGTTCTCTCCCAGCTGGCACCAGTGCCCAGGTAACAGCCAAATATCTGTTATCTCGTTTGACATATTGCTTTCCCCAGTGTCAAAGCATCTATTAAGTACTTTGATCAAGAACCAACTTGCATTTAGCTCTCAGATCCTCGGAAACAAAATGGTTTGTTTGCCCCTTTTGTTTTGAAGCACAATCTGCTGTCCAGACTCCAAAGGTCATCTTCAGCTTACTATTTACCATTCAAAGTTCATAGCTCTAAACATTAATTGATTGAATAATGAAATAAAAATAAATATCAGCAAGCATTCTCACACTTGTCCCATATTACTGTTATACTGAAATATAAATTAAATTCATGTTACAGTTGAGTCATACAGTACAGAAATAGACCCTTTTGGTCCAATCTGTCTCTGCTGACCAGGCATCTCAATCTGACCTAGTCACATTTCCCAGAGTTTGACCCATAGCCCTCTAAACTCTTGCTATTCATATACCCATCCAGATTGCTTTTTAAATGTTGTAACTGTACCCACTTTCACCATGACTTCTGGCAGCATGTTCCATATGCGCACCACCATCTATATGAAAAGGTTGCGCCTCAGGTCCTTTCTAGCTCTCACCTTAAACCTATCCCCTCTAGATATGGACTCACACCTGAGGAAAAAGACATTGTTTATTCATCTTATCCATGCCCCTCATGGTTTTATACATCTCTCTAATCTCAGCCCCCAACACTCAAGGGAAAAAAAGCCCCAGCCCAATCAGTCTGTCCATATGACCCAAGCCCCCTCATACCAGCAACATGCATGTAAATCATTTCTACGCCCTTTAAAATTTAACGACATTTTTCCTATAGAAAGTCAGCCAGAATTGTATGCAGTATTCTAAAACTGGCCTCACCAATATCCTGTACAGCCACAACATGATATCCCAACTCCATACACTGACCAAGCATGACAGATGCCACCATCATCAACCTGTCAACCTGTGACTCCACTTTCAAAGACCTGTACCCCTATGTCTTCACCAACATTCCCCAGGGCCCTCCCATCAATGTTAGGTGAAGGGGTAAATGCATGGGTGGGTTGCGCTTGGTGGGTCAGTGTGAACTTATTGGACTGAAAAGCCTGTTTCCACACTGTAAGTAATCTAATCTAATTGTGATGGCAGGTATAAGAAAGGCTACTACCACTTGTAAGAAACAAAAGTGGGTGGCACGGTGGTACAGTGGTTAGCACTGCTGCCTCACAGTGCCAGAGACCCGGGTTCAACTCCCGACTCGGGTGACTGTGTGTGGAGTTTGCACATTCTCACCTTGTCTGTGTGGGTTTCCTCCGGGTGCTCTAGTTTCCTCCCACAGTCCAAAGATGTGCCGGTTAGGTGAATTGGCCATGCTAAATTGCCCGTAATGTTAGGTGAAGGAGTCAATGTAGGGGAATGGGTCTGGGTGGGTTGCGCTTCAGCGGGTCGGTGTGGACTTGTTGGGCCGAAGGGCCTGTTTTCACGCTGTAAGTAATCTAAAAAAAATCTAAACTCCATGTGCCAACCTTGACTCATTGGTCCATCTGATCAAGTGCACTTGTACTAAGAGAGAACCTTTACTGTCCACTACACCACCTACTTTGGTGTCATCTGCAAATTTACTGATCAGACTTGTATAAGAATGATTTGGACATGAATATACTAAGTGATGAAACAGTAGACCCAGCACTCCTCCTTGTGGCATACCACTGGTCACAGGCCTCCAGGCCAAAAAAGAACTTTCCATCATCACCTATTTTCAAGCTAATCTTGTATCCTGTTGGTTAGCTCCCCTGGATTCCATGTGATCTAACCCACTAACCAGTCTACCATATGGAATCTTGTCATTGCCCTTCCCACACAGTTCCGGAAAACATCTGATCAGGTATTAACCACCTTTTATGCACTTTACTACCTCCAGCACCACCTCTTCGTCACATGAATATGTATCAAAATGTGGCTATTTACTTCATCAAGTTCCGTAGCTTCCATGTCCTCCTTCACTTAGTGTCTCGCCTATTTCTTGTGGTTCCACGTATAGACCAGCCATGTTGATTTTTAAGGGGCGGTATTCTCTCCTTGGTTATTCTTTTGCCCTTTACGTACTGATAAACTTTATTAGTAATATTAGAAGTTTACTTTTTTTAAAAAAAGTAAAGGCATCCTAAAAGATCATTTTTTTGCAACATATGTTTCAGTTATTTCAGCATTGTAAGACTTGCAATTCCAGTATTGCAAGCATTAGTCAGTGGAATCGTGGTCATTATGAAGTGAACAGTAAAATTTAACTGCAATATACTTGGTCCTGATTTTGTTCATTTAAGCAAAAATTACTGTTCTTGTACACCAAAGATTAAAATAAGTACATACTAAAATAGAATGTATAATTGTTGGTACTTTGTCTTCTCAGCCCAGCAAATATGTAGCAACCTTTAGTTTACCTCTATAGCAAATACTGCACTCTGGCAAAGCTTTTTGATACTTAATTACAAAGTAGAAATTGAAAATAAAGCATAGAATTGTACAGCAAAGAAACAGGCCCTCTGGCCCATGATGTCATGCCAAACATGACTTCAAAGTAAACTAAACCTTCCTGCCTGCCCTTGGTCCATATTTCTCCCCCCCCCCCCCCCCCCCCCCCCATTCCTTGCATATTCATGTGCTTATCTAAATCTTCACACTCCTGTCATATCTGCCTCCACCATCACCCCTGGCAGTCTGTTCCAGACTTCAAACATTCCCTATGTTTTTTTAAAAAAAACTTGCCCCTCACATCTCCTTTGAACATTCCCTCTCTCACCTTCAATGCATATCTCCTAATTTTAGACATTTCAACTCTGGGGATAAAGATTTTGACTGTCAGTGCTATCTGTGCATCTCGCAATATTGTAGACTTCCATCATGTGTCCACTCAGTCTTTGCCACTCCAGAGAAAACAACCTGAGCTTTTTTAGCCTCTCTTTATAGCTCAAACCCTCTAATCCAGGCACCACCTGGCAAACCTAAGCTGTCCCCCCCTCCAAAGCCTCCACATCCATCCTGTAATGTGGAGACCAGAGGTAAATGCAATACTCTGTGTGGCCTAACCAAAAGCTTATAAAGCTGCAACATGACATCCTGACTCTTGTACTCAGTTCCCTGACTAATAAAGGCAAGCATGCCATACGCTGCCTTTATCCACCCTATCTACTTGTGTGGTCACTTTCAGGGAGCTATAGACTTGAACCCCAAGATTCCTCTGTTTTTCAGTGCTGTTCGGGGTCCTGCCATTAACTCTATACTTGTCCTTAATGTTGATTTCCCAAAAGGCAGCACCGCTCACTTACCAGGATTAAACTCCATCTGCCATTTCTCTGCCCATATATGCAACTGATTTATATCCCATTGTATCCTTTGACACTATCTACAACTTCACCAATTTTTGTATTGTCTGCAAAGTTACTAACCCACCCATCTGCATTTGCATCCAAGTTATTTATACATATCGCAAACAGCAGAGGTCCCAGAACAGTTCCCTGTTGAACACCATTAGTCACAGACCTCCAGCCTGAAAAACACCATTCCATTAGTACCTGATGAAGGGCTTTTGCCCAAAACCTCAATTTTTCTGCTTTTCAGATGCTGCCTATCCTGCTGTGCTTTTCCAGCACTATACTTTACAACTCTGGTTTCCAGCATTGCAGTCTTTACTTTGTCCACTAGTACCCTAAGTCTTCTGTGGGCAAGCCAATTCTGAATCCATGCAGCATGTCACTGTGGATCCCATGCATCTTAATCTTCTGGATGATCCTACCATGAGGGACCTTGACTAACTCCTCACTAAAATCCATGTAGACAACATCCACTGCTCTACTCTCATCATTCACCTTTGTCACTTACTGAAAAAAATTGAATTAAGTTAGTAAGACATGACCTGCCCTGCACAAAGCAATGTTGACTGTCCCTAATTAGGCCATGCTTTTCCAAATGTGCATAAATCTTATCCCTAAGAGTTCTCTCCAATAGCTTCCCAACCACCAATGTGAGGCTCACTGGTCTGTAGTTTCCTGGATTATCCTTATCTCCCTTCTTGAACATAGGAACAGCATTAAGAAATAATAAATACCTTATAATGAAAACTATCTTAAAAAAATATTCTAAGGTCTCGCATTACTTTTTGTTTGGAACCCAGAAAGAGAAAGCAGCTCTATTTCCACAGTAATGGAATAATGCAAATTTGAATTATAATATAATTGCACTTGTGCTAAGCAAGGGAGGAAGAACAAAATAAATGCTTCTGCAGTTTTTCTTATAGATTGCAACTAGTGCATTTGAAAACAATTTTCTTTTTAAGAATAGATTTTGACAACCAATCTCTACCTACAAGATTATTTCAGTAGTGCTTATTATTACATTGGACCAGAAAAACTTGCAAGCTTTGCAAATTCAGCATGCTCACTTCTTGTTGGAGATTTTCATTTTTTTTTATTGGAAAGTCACTTGTGTAAGGAGCATAGCCATCAAATAATTAATTTTTACTTTCAGTACTGCAAATCTTTGATTTCAAAGATGAGAGAGCTAAGTTAACAGATACATCATTAACTTAACTTAATTCAATAATTCCTCTGAGCAGCTACCCTGATGTTGCTGTGATTCATCCATCAATCCCATTGAATGGGTTGGGAAAATTCAGCCTTCAACACTATTATCCCCCCGAAACTGATTACTAAACTTTGTGATCTCTGACTAAGCCCCACTCTCTGCAACTGGATCCTCGGTTTCCTGACCCACAGGCCACAATCGGTGAATGTAATGGACAATATTTCATCCTCACTAGCACTCAACACTGGAGTACTGCAGGGGTGCGTACTCAGCCCCCTACTGTACTTATTATATACCCATGACTGTGTCGCCAAATGCCAGACTAGTGCCATTTACAAATTCGCTGATGACACCACTATAGTCGATCTCAGATGGCGACGAAACAGATAACAGACAGAAGGTGGAAGATCTGGAAAAATGGTGCACGGAGAACAACCTAGCTCTCAATGCCGGCAAAACCAAGGAACTCAGTATTGACTTTTGACGGGATGTTACTCATGTCCCCTTACACGCTAACAACACAGCAGTGGAACAAGTGGAGAGTGTCAAGCTCCTGGGAGTGGTCATCCACAACAAGCTTTCTTGGATTCTTCAAAGGCCTTGCAACACTTTCTTCCTCAGGCAGCTGAGGAAATTTGGCATGACAGCAAATACCCTTGCCAACTTTTATAGGTGCGCCATCAAGAGCATTCTGTCTGGATGTATCACTACCTGGTATGGCAACTGTACCATTCAAGATCGGCGGCGGTAACAGAGCGGTGAACTTGTCCTGGACAATCACAAAGGCTAGCCCGCCATCTATAGAATCTATCTACCAGGCCCGCTGTCAAGGAAAGGCTGCCAGCATTCTGAAAGATCCATTCCACTCTGGCAATGTGTTATACAACCTCTACCATCGGGAAGAAGGTACAGAGCCTGAACACATGCACCAACCGGTTTCAAAACAGTTTCTACCCTACTGTTGTTAGAATACTGAACGGACTCAAACTCTTAACATTTGCTAGTGTTTTGTTTTCGCCGCTGTTTACCTATTATTAACTATCTATGCTACTTAACTGTGATCTGAGCCTCTGTACACGTGACAATAAATTCTATTCAATTCATGAAGCGGGGAGTTGCTCATGGCTGAAAATACCTCAATGTTTAGGTTTTCTCCAGTATTTATAACTTTGGCACTGCGATTCTTGGTAGTTACCCACCCTTTTGAAGGTAATGTGCTTGACTTTGTGTTTCTGTGACCCAGGCCAACAGTACAACTGAGATGGGAGCTCAGTGACATGACCTATTGAGACAGGAGTGCTGCAGCAGTATTAATTATGATCCACACCATAAATCAATCCTTGCTATTTTTCGAGTTGTACCAAATGTTAAAGTTGTTTTTAAATTATGCACAGACCCCAGTTCATGTGACTTTGATTAAAGGTTTATAGAAAGCATGGACAGGTTTCTGTACTATGGAATTATTATTTGTAATTAAACAATGGCTATATGTGAACAGATAGAAACCATTTCATATAACACAACTAAAACTCTAAAACAGTCAGTTCTTCTGCAGCGGAATGATTGCCTTGTGCAGCCTTGCGTTATATAGAAAATAGCACTTAAAGTATTGGCACTGTAATCACATTACAACCAACTTTTAAAAGTTTGTGCTGTAGAAACAGCATCCCAATTAATCAGTCATGTTTCTGTACGTTAATGAAACGCTTATTTGAACAGAATGACCAGTGTCCGTTATGAAGTTCCCTTTCACAAATGCACAGCTTCCATTATTTTATAAGAAATACGGAGTGATTGATTGACTTGGCAAATGTCTGATTTATTAATCCAATAGCCATAGCTCACAGCAACTGCTGCAGAAAGGTAACAGCTTTTGTCACATTTTACTGAGTAATTTAGTGCAAAGAATAGACAGCTGCTGATGAAGACAGCAATTGCACACACTTGCTTTTCTTCCTGTGTGTGTCTTTCTCTGGTTCTCAATTAGTTGATTCAGTTGGAACCGGAAACAAAGTTACAATCAGCTTCACTTGTTAACAACTCTTCAGCTCCTGATCATTTGCAGGATCCCTTAGCCACAGAAAAGAATTCACTATAATAAGAATCTAATTTCTTTCTGTGAACTTATGGAGCCACCTTGTAAATCACTCTTTTAAAAAAAAATTTAAACTTTCCCTTTGACAAGTATCTACTGAAACCCAGTGTAGGAACAAAGTACTGCAGATGCTGGAATCTGTACTGAAAATAAAAATCTGTACTTTGTCTACAGGGAGAGAGCTCTAAAGAGTCACCTAAACTCAAACCATTAGTTTGCTTTCTCTCGATGGATGCTGCCTGACCTGGTGTGATCTTCGAGTAAAAAATGAGGTCTGCAGATGCTGGAGATCACAGCTGCAAATGTGTTGCTGGTCAAAGCACAGCAGGCCAGGCAGCATCTCAGGAATAGAGAATTCGACGTTTCGAGCATAAGCCCTTCATCAGGAATAAGAGAGAGAGAGAGCCAAGCAGGCTAAGATAAAGGGTAGGGAGGAGGGACTAGGGGGAGGGGCGATGGAGGTGGGATAGGTGGAAGGAGGTCAAGGTGAGGGTGATAGGCCGGAGTGGGGTGGGGGCGGAGAGGTCAGGAAGAGGATTGCAGGTTAGGAGGGCGGTGCTGAGTTGAGGGAACCGACTGAGACAAGGTAGGGGGAGGGGAAATGAGGAAACTGGAGAAATCTGAATTCATACCTTGTGGTTGGAGGGTTCCCAGGCGGAAGATGAGGCGCTCCTCCTCCAGCCGTCGTGTTGTTGTGTTCTGCCGGTGGAGGAGTCCAAGGACCTGCATGTCCTCGGTGGAGTGGGAGGGAGAGTTAAAGTGTTGAGCCACGGGGTGATTGGGTTGGTTGGTTCGGGCGGCCCGGAGGTGTTCTCTGAAGCGATGTCCAGCATTTTTTGTTCTTCTACTGAAACCCACTTAAAATACTTGATCTGTTCTGACGAAGGATCACTGGACCCCAAAGCATTAACTCCGCTTTCTCTTCACAAATGCTGCCAGGCTTGAGTTTTTCCAACAATTTGTGATTTTATTTCCAATTTTCATCATCTGCAGTTCTATAGTTTGTCTTTAGAATACCTGGCTTCCACTAAAAACCCACACGCTAAAAGTCTTGGAAGAAATTGCTGTGTAATACAGAGTGGTCAAAGTGATGGCATTGATGCTTTTCCAGGAAATTAAATACAAAGGAAAAGAAAAGGCAGCAATGTAAGAATAAATGGATATATTGGGGGGAGACCCATTTTGAATTGAACCATGGTAGTGTTTTGGATTTAGAATGGTGTATGCTGGTTAGATGATGATTGCAAAATAAGAGTTACCACAAACCTATGGCTGCATCATAAGAGGATCGGCATATGAAGTCTCCTGTATGAACCTGGCAAAGGAATAGGTAGAGACTATTGCAGGTCTAGTCCAAAGACTTTTGGACTGAATGTCAAAGAGGCGAAGACAATGTTATGGCTCTAAATGCTAATGGAAAACTAGGATTGAAAGTACCAAGGAAGGTAAAGGTAATCAACAAATTCTCATACTTTGGCTCAATGATAAACAAAGTTGCATCCAAGAATGAGATCCAGTTTAGGTTAGTTATGGAAAGAGGAGTGACCAGCAATTTCAGTAGAGTCTGGAATGCCAAAAGCATCAGCATGAAACTCAAAAACCTTCTCGTGTAATGATGAACATGAAGTGTTGGATTCTATGGATGTGTGTTGAACTTAAAGTGGAAAGAGAACAACAACTTTTGAAACACTGGTGTGATGGCAGATGTTTACTTTTAGCTGGAGGGACAGAAAGAGAAATAAATGTGTTATATCCAGAATATTAGTTCAGGAAACAAACTGGTCTGTTTACTGGCTCTGATTTTTGACCCCCAGTATGTCCTGTCATGGATGTAATCAGGATATTAGGAATCAAGTCATTCATTTGTTGAATTGTATGAAGAAGAAAAAACTGCTGAAATGTTTTTCTTACAGTTAACCTTCTATAAAGTGTTGAGATTGTCATAAATCTGTTGTCGGCTACTCCAAATGCCACATTTAAATATGTCTAAACTTCAGTGCTATTGGATGCCAAAAGGATTTCCATAGCACTCCCATCAATGTATCAAGATATCCTAATTATGTTCTTCTTGAATCATCCTGACCAGATTGAGTTTTATAATTTCTCCTAAGTATCCAAAATACTTAAAGAATTTGTAATGTCAGGAATTTTTATAAGGTAATAATTTTCAAAGGAGAAAGTGAGGACTGCAGATGCTGGAGATTAGAGTCGACAGCGTAGTGCTGAAAATGCACTGCAGGTCAGGCAGCATCCGGGGAGAACCTATGTTTCGGGCACATGCCCTTCATCAGAAATAGTGATTTCCAAAGAACCAATATCTTGAAATTACCCATTTAAAAGTAATTAGAATGAATCTGACTTTTGACTCTTTCCTTTTGAGTCACCATTTTTGCTTTGAAACAGGCAGGAGTCCATATATATGGTTTCACAATTTCAGTCTTGAATTTTCCTAAAATTTATTGGTGATTGCTTTTAATCATACTCTGCCATTTCTGAATTTTCCACTAGTAAAAACGTCTCTTTTAGATTGACCCCTTAAAAGCTTTTCTTATTCTGAAAATCATCAGCCAGATCATCCCTTAAATTTCTAATTCTAGAGTTAAAAAAGCCTAATCTGTGCTGCCTTTCATGATTGATATAAAGTCTCAGTGAGTGAATATGATTTAGTGTGGGATGCAAATAATAGAGTTCTGGTTGAGCTGAAATTTACAGGAAGCATAACCAAAATGATGCAGTTCAGGTATCCAGTCGTACATCTGAGGTAACAGACCAGAATGAGAATATTAAAACAGACTAGCTCATGCACAGCTGAAGAGAATAATGTGGCATTTGAAGGAGACTATCTTCAAAATGGGTAAGATATGGGCCACTACCTCTACCTCTTCTCTGGGTTAAATAAGACGTGGAGTTTGTGAATACTGGTTTGGCAGAGAGACTCTGAAGTAAAGCTGCAAAGTTTGTATAGAGGCTGAAAATAATGGATTTAACCTTCCTTGTTTTTAATTGAAATAAGATGTTGTCAATTCAGAATTGATGACGAGTTATTGAATAGAATGCCACTCAGTTCTTCAAAAGTCTGACTTGATTCATGGCAGCAGCGAGACTGAGCTGTCCATATTTTTGGTTTATTTCCGTTTCTTCAATTTCTGCTTTTGTTTTTAATTCCAACTATTGTATTCTAAGATGATGCTGGAGAGTGGCGACTTATACACTTTTCACTGTACTCCTGTCGTCTTGTACTTGGGTACATGTGTTAATAAATAAGATCTAAAGTTTAACTTGCGATATTTTAAAATGTTTGTTTTTCAACCTGACTCAGTGGTCCAGGAAGGTAGAATTGTTGAGTCAGTTGATATATTTGTCAATATTATTGATACCACTTCAGTAATCAGCACAATTTCTGTTTTTAATTAACTTAATATGTTGACTTATTTTCAGGTGAGATATTTTCATTCACAGCCACATCAGGATTAGCAAATGAATCATTGTTGAATATTGTCTCCTTTCTTGTCGGTGTTTTATTTACAAGGATTGAAGGCAGATGGAGTGATAAGTGCTGGGTTTGGAATCTGCAGGAGTGGGATAAGGAGAGGAGAGATTCCATGATTGATTACGAGATACTTAAAGATGAGAAAGGCTATTTGGCTTAACTTAATTCTTCAAGTCAGAACAACTGTAAACTTTCTTCATGGCAGCTTATATTTATGAAATTACTCTGGGTTTTTATGGCCAGCACTTTGCCTGAAAGTCTTATTTCAAACTTTTTATGTGAAGGAAAAAGATCTTGACATCAACCCAAAGTTTTTTCAAACAGTCTGGACCTATCTTGTTCTGTCATGGCAATACCCAAGTGGAATATACCAATAAACTGCTCAAACGCTCAGAGTTTTGCCAAGACTAATCGCCAGTATCAAAATCATTACGTTACATGTCAGCTTTAAATTCATCTATCACATAGTCATTAGTCATAGAGATGTACAGAATAGAAACAGACCCTTCAGTCCAACCTGTCCATGCCAACCAGATATCCCAACCCAATCTAGTCCCACCTGCCAGCACCGGTCCATATCCCTCTAAACCCTTCCTATTCATATAACGATCCAGATGCCTTTTAAATGTTGCAATTTATCTGCCTCTTCCAGTTCCTCTGACAGCTCATTCCATACCTATACCACCTTCTGTGTGAAAAAGTTGCCCTGCGACTGCTTAAATGTTGTGTTTAGATCATTCTGAGCTGCTTCCTTCACTTAATTGCTGTTTCTAGCTTGCATTGAGTTTCAGAATTGGAGTTATTTATGTAAATTGAAAAACTTAATATTTTAACTTTGAAGTTGGGGCACCCTATTAAATGCTTCTGAGTTAATTTGGGCACCATATATATGTAAATGTGTCTTGTTTAGGCAGTCATTGATGAGCATTAATAATTTTGTAAAAAAACTGCAATGTATGAAATGTGAAACATAAGCATCTTTACTGATATAAAACATCCCTTGGTGTTTCAGGGAAGTATGATAAAGCAAATTTTGAAACTGAGGCATGTAAGGTATTGGGGCCAATGACCAAAGTAGATTCAGTGTGAGCTGCTAAGTGTCTCCAGCATTTGTATTTTTACTGCTGAAAAGAAAATCATTAGAATCTCCACAGTGTGAAAACAGGCCATACAGCCCAACAGGACCTCTCCAATCCTCCGAAAAGCATCCAGATCCATCCCCCTACCCTATATCAGCAACCCTGCATTTCCCCTAATGCAGGTAATCCACACATCCCTGAACACTGAGCAATTTAGCATGGCCAGTCCACCCAACGCGCGCATCTTTGGATTGCGGAAGGAAACCGGGGCACCCGGCAGAAACCCAAGCAGACATGGCAAATGTGCAAATTCCACGCAGACAGTCAACCGAGGTTGGAATCGAATCCTGGTCCCTAGCGCTTTGAGGCAACAGTGCTAATCACTGAGTCACTGTGCCACACTTTGATTTAGTTAAAATGTTAAACTGAGATAGGCATAGGTTTCCCGGTTGAATGTCAAGTCCCATTTTCAAAGCACTATTCAAAAAGAGTAATCCCATCAACTGACCAATTATTCAGTCATTTGATATTTATCAGACTTGTGTCACTGTAAACAGAATGCTGCATTCATTAACAACAAGTGTGATTCAATGCTTGTCATCCTAAAGATGTGATGAGATGCCATTTAAAGATGCAGGCCATCTCCGCATTGCAAACTTGTTCCCTTCGTGAGTCGAATCGCAAGTTGATTTGTCTGCAGGTCAAAACAATGCAGAACAATATAAAGCAGCTGTTTAAGTACAGGAAATGTTCATAGAAAACATAGGTGCAGGAGGAGGCCATTCAGCCCTTTGAGCCTGCTCTGCCATTCATCACTACCATGACTGATCTTAAAATTCAGCAATAGCCTAATTCTACTTTCCCCCCATAACCTTTGGTCCCATTCGGCTCAAGTGCAATATGTAGCTGCCCCTTGAATACATTGTGTTTTGTCACCAACTACTTCCTGTGGTGGTGAATTGCACAGGCCCACCACTCTTTAGGTGAAGAATGTTTCCTCATCTCTGACCTAAATGATCCATTCCAATCCTCAGACTGTGACCTATGTTCTGGAAGCGCCCCCCCACCATCAGGATGTCCTCCCTGCATTTATGCTGTCAAATCCTGTTAGAATTTTATAAGTCTCTGTGAGATCGCCTCCTCACTTGTCTGAACTCCAGCAAAGGCAAAAATGAGGACTGCAGCTGCTGGAGATCAGTTATCCCTGATGAAGGGCTTTTGCCCGAAATGTCAATTTTTCCTGCTTCTCGGATGCTGCCTGATCTGCGCTTTTCCAGCACCACTCTAATCTAGATTCTGAACTCCAGCGAAAACGATCCTAACCTAGTCAACCTCTCTTCATGCGTCAGTCCCACCATCCCCAGAATCAGCCTGGTAAACCTTTGCTGCACTCCCTCGAGAGCAAGAGAATCTTCCTCAGAGAACAAGACCAAAACTGCACACACCATTCTAGACAATGCTTCGCCAAGGCCCTGTATAACTGCAACAACACATCCCTGCTCCTGTACTCAAAACCTCTTGCAACAAAGGCCACCGTACCATTTGCCGCCTTTATTGCCTGCTGCACCTGCCTGCCTTCAGTGCCTGGTGCACAAGCACATCCAGGCCCGACTACACACTCCCCTCTCTCAATTTACAGCCGAACAGGTAGTAATCTGTCATCTTGTTACTTATTCCAAAGAGAATAATCTCACATTTATCCAAATTATTGCTGCATCTGCCATTGATTTGCCTACTCGCCCAATCTGTCCAGCCCATTTGCATCCTCGTCGCAGTTCACCCTCCCACTCTACTTGGTATCATCTGCAAATTTTGAGATGTTACATTTTGATCCCTCATTCAAATAATTAATATATGCAGAGGAACGTCTATTAACTGAATATCAATTATCTGAAGATGATTTCAAGGTCCTGCAAAAACATTACATCAAAGAGGTAAGTGTATTCGGACTACCTGGACTGAAAACATGCGAAAACGCTGGGAAAAACAAAGAAACCCAAGCACCTCAAGCAACAGCGACTGGATGTTTTTTTTAAGGTAAGGGGTAGTTACACAGACCTCTGGAAAAGTGCAAGGTTTGCAGGGTATTCCCGTCACTTTACTGGGCCGTTCATGAAAATATTGGGCAAGAAAGTAAACACATGCATGAGGCAGTGCTTCTGTCTTTCTGAGATCAGGGAGGACAAGTGAGTTATGTGTCAACTTTCTCTGTTCTTAAGTTCTGTGTGAAAGTCAGCCTGTAGAAGTTTCACACCTTTGTTTAAAAAAAGCATGAAAAGGCCAAAGAAGTGAATGCATGCGCGAGACAGTGCTTCTGTCTTTCTATCGTAACACTGAGTTCATGGAAACTGACAAATACTCTTGTGATGGTAGAAGCTGTTCGGGACCTTGTTTAATGCTGGGATTTCACATATTTCTGTGATGCTAAAGGTTTAGTTCTTCTCAGTTTAACCTTTAATTTGCAGAATGCACAGATTAGTTTGTTTAAATAGCAGACTCATCAAAATTATAGTTTTAAACACTCCGGTAGAGCACAGCATTAAATCAGTATGGTTTTCCTTGTTTACCATCAAATTGATCATCAGAATAATCAATTACCTGAATGAAATAGTGCCCGCCCATCTCATTCGATAATTGAGGTTCCTCTCTATTATGAATAGTACGGTCCTAGCACTAATCCCATTGGCATCCCACTGGTTATTACCTGCCAATTTGAAAAGCACCCATTCATTCCTACTCTTTGTTTCCTCTCTGCCAATTAGTTTTCTGTCCATCTCAATACATTTGTCCCAATCTCATGTCATTTAATCTTCCATAATAATTTCTTATACAGGATTTTGTCAAATGCTTTCTGAAAGTCCAAATATACCACATTGGCTCCACCTTGTCAACTCTGCTAGTTACATTTTCTTAGAATTCTGAAAGATTTGTCAAGCATGATTTCCCTTTCATAAATCCATGCTGACTGTCTGATTCTGCCACTGCTTTCTAAATGGTTTTTGCAAAGTTCTTGATAATGGATTCAAGAATTTTCCCCACTACTGGAGAGCAGTCTGGAAGGTAAGTGATCTAAAAGCTTTCTTTGGGGATTTGTGGTCTTCACTTCAGGAGTGGAGCTGAGCAGGAGAAAGCAGCCTGGGAAAGTAAGAATTTCTGATTTTGACTTGGGGGGGGATCTGATAAGTGACATCAGAGGAGGGCTGTGATTTGATTGGCTAATAAGGGGTCTGCTATTGTCAATCTGTTGAATTATTAGTGACAGTTTGCATTCAGTTTGAGATAATACGCTGAGATACAAGAACAGTTTAAAAATTAAATTCAAAACTAATAAATAACCATTGTGGCTCCCATTGACCACATCTATAGTAAATGTTAGTTGCTCAAGAATCTCTAGCTCGGAGTCGATGAGCTGGAGTCTGAACTTCAAACATTTGAGACACATCAACAAGGGGAAAGTAACTTGGCACTGTGTTTCAGGAGGCAATCACACTCCTTAGATTGACTAACTTGAATTCAATCAGGGACAGGAGGGTGTGGCTGTGAGTGAGGCAGGTTGAGGGATCCAGAAGGTGAAATTGCAGGAGCCTCGGGCCCTGTTCTTGTCTGACTGGTTCAAGAGATTTGCACCCTGTGTGCTTGGGATTTGGGACTGCAGGGAGGATAAGCTGACTGACTGCAGCACTGTCATGCACGGAGCCATACCATTGTAATTAGGGATAGTATAGTTAGAGGCGTAGGCACTTCTCTGTGCCCAGGATCAAAAATCCCAAAGGTTGTGTTGCCGAGCTGGTGCTTGGATTCGGGATATCTCATCTGGGTTGCAAACGAACTTGGGAGTGGGAGGGTAAAGATCCAGTGGTTGTGGTCCACGTAGATACCAACAACGTAGATAAAACTAAGCAGAGGGTCTCCCAAGGGAGTGTGAACAGCCAGGTGCTAAATTAGAAAGCAGAACCAAAGGTGTTAATCTCTGGATTACCACCTGAGCCTTGAACTAATTGGCAGGGGTCAATAAGATTAAGAAGGTAAATGCATGGTTTAACGATTGGTATGAAAGAAATAGGTTTGAATTTATGGAACATTGGCACCAGTACTGGGGAAGAAGCGACCTGTTCTGATGGGATGTAAGTCAAATATTTAAAATTTTACTCCTGTATAGGATCACATCAATTGGATGCTCATAATTTGAGGATCCCCTGTATCTTCCTTTTTTTTCATGTAAGCACACAACTTGCAGTTAAAGTATTTGCAGAACTCGAATAAACTGTAGCCTGTGCTATTTCAAAAGTAACAAAAAGGTTTTATCTTTGCTTTATCTTTGTACTTGGGTTGCCTGTGTTTAATATTGAATGTTGTCTTTAATTCTAATATCAAAAAATTGTGTGGTAACAGTTAGGGCACACAGTTAATTTAGTGTCAATAGATTGCTGGACAGCAGTGATTCACTGAGCTTGCTTATAACTGAAACAGTTCCTGGGGATGACATGGTTGCTATTCATTTATTATAATTTTTTTTACTTACTTTTGCACTGCCAACTGTTGCAGTTGTTTTTTTCAGTGGAGAAAGGAATTTGTCTTTGGTTAATTTCCTTCAGCATGAGCTGTTAAGTATTGACAACCAGTTTTCACAGACTGCTGCATACGCTCTTCATCTTTGAAATCCAGTATTCTGTTAATGTAACAGGATCCTCAGAATTTAAACTTTTTCTATAATCTGTGCTTTTTTTTTACTCATTCTGTGGTTTTGCTTGATTTTACAAGATGCATCATTGAAAACCTTTGTGACAGCTTATTCATGATGTTGTCACCTGTGCTTCATTTGGTAGCAGTCTTGGGTCACATTTAGAAAGTTGCAAGCTCAGGTCCCACAGCTAAAAATTTCTGTTAGTAGTGATTTTATGCATTGTCAATGTGTCCTCTTTTAAATAACATACAAACTGAGATTGATCTGTCCTCAGGTGAGAATAAAGATTCCCTGAAGATTTCTAGTGAGTTAATCCTTGTGTTTTGACCAATTATTTACCTTGCATTAAGTATCACTTTTTGTCATGGAGCTGTGGTTTAGGGTGACATCCATGCAACAGGTCCCACCAGTCTTTCTAGACAGTCTTTCTAGCTTGTTGATATTTAGATAAAAACCTATTCCAAGATATTATTACACACCCTCTGGAGCAGGTTTAAAACTCTCTCAACACCAAGTTATAATCCAACAGGTTTATTTGGAAGAGCAAGTGTGACTTGAAGCCAGGCATCTCTGGTTCAGAGGTATGGCTCATCACAAGAACCACCCAACGTTGCTTGTCATTATGCACTGAAAATTCTCTGCAGTGCAGTTGAATTAGGCACTGAAAATTCAACTGCCAAAGAACAGTTGAACAATGTCTAACAAATGGTGATAATTTGAATTTCTCATCTCAAGATAAATAGCAAAAGCTTCTATTCGAATGTAGCTGTCTAGTTTCTTGAAAATTTCATTAAATGCTAGTTTTGTCATAGTATCAGCTACAGAAACCACTGGATGAATATGTTTCCGTCAGGCGGGGTTACTCGGACAGGTGGGCACAGCCTTTAAAATTAGAGGGGCTCAATTTAAAATGGAAATGAGGAGACGTTTCTTCAACCGGAGGGAGGTGGACCTGTGGAATTCACTGCCACGGAGCGCAGTTGGAGGCCGGGATGTTAAATGTCTTCATAGCAGAGGTTGATAAATTCTTAATCTCTCAAGGAATTAAAGGGACACTGAGAGTGCGGGTAAGTGGCGTTGAAATGACCATCAGCCATGATAGAGTGGACTTGGTGGGCCGAATGGCCCTGCTTCCACTCCTGTGTCTTATGGTCTTATTAGAACCAGTCGTGATTACACAAGTCATGTCCTTGAGCAACTTTCTTTTTATGTCTGATATTTAAAATAGTTGTTGGATTCATCAGCCAGACAACTTGCTTCCTGTTCCAGATAACTGAAAATTTTGCATGCAATTAGGTGTGGGAGCAGTTGGCATATTCGAATTCATAATGGTTTTGTTCACGTCAGTCACTCAAATTTTGTGCATCCTATACTTAATACTTTTTTTCATCAGTATGATACCATTTAAAATTTCAGACAGAAATCCATCAATATATGTGTATTATCAAGAGGTTGTCATTTAAATTCTTTGAGTATTAAACATCTGGAATGCTGAAAATAGCATTATCAGGAACTGGAATAATATTTTTGGTCCCATATTAAATTGATTCAATACTGCCTCCTTTTAAAGATTAATGTCAGTGTAAATAAAATATATTGAGCAAATTGTTTTCACAATTAACTCATATGACAAAATTTCAAGAAATTGTGGAATAGATGGGATCACTAATAATGTTGATTACACCACTATACAGTACACCAAAACTTAATTGACTTAGAGTAGGCGGATGTGGCAAATTAAAGTCAGTATTAGGAATTATAGGGTGATTCATTTTGGTGGGAGGAATGAAGAGGCCATTGTTTCCTCAGATGGTGAGAAATTAAACCATGTAGAATAACAAAGAGATTTGGGATTAAATGACTAAACGTAGGAATGCATGAAGACTGAAAGCAGCACAGTGGAAGTTTTTTTCAGGATAAATAGAATAGCAAAGGAGGTAATTAAAGTTATTACTAATTTTGGCTTGACCAGACCTAGAGCTCTAATTTCAAGGAAGTGCAGAAAAGATTTACAAGGACGCTACCAGAATTAAAAGAAGACTGTCAGTAAAAAAAAATAGCCTGGGTTGTTTTCTCTGGATGAGAGTCGGAAGAACATTTGGTCCTTAAGATGATCAATGTGTTTCATAGGGTGGATGTGAAGAAACTGTTTCGACTTGGTGAGTCCAGAAAAGAGGGCATAGAAGCTGAGATGATCACTTATTCAAATAGTGCGAATGTGCAACTAGCAAGTAATTGGAATAGTTCAAGAGTAGTTTTCATAGATTGGAGAAAAGAAGGTACAAGAATGAGATGATAAGATTTGGTGGAGGCTACTGTGATGCGAAGATCAATTAGATTGAATAGTATGCTTTCCTTTTCATTATTTGTGAAGTGCAGTGTGCATTTCCTTAGAATCAGTTGAATTATTGGTTCTAAACTGTATACTATACCTGCAGGTAATATCAGGACATTAGGCTTGAAATTATAGGTATGTTTTCATTTTTTGTGATATTTAAAGGTGCTATATAAATGTAAGCTAATACTGTTAGCATGCTTTTAACATCTGCAAAAAATGTTCACTGTGATAACAGGAGTATTTTCCTGGAAGATTTAAACAGTTTCTTGCTGATAAAAATGGGTTAATTAACCTATAGATACAGTAATTACTTGTATTTAAAGCTGCAATTTTCTACTTTGTGAACAGAATCTATTCCTTTTCTATTCCATCATCAGTATATTTTATACTTGGTGTGGGTTTACTTATCCACAGTATGTATCTCAATTAAAAAAAAAATTGCAGCAGCAAGATTTTGAGTTTAAACTGATTATTATTGGTTCTCTCCCACATACCTGAAACTAAACACAACATTATCAAATTAAATTTGCATGTGCAGGTCCACATACAGATTAATAAAAGGTAGTAGGCAGTACATGTAGAAGTTGTGATTAACTTTAATCTTTGATTTGCAAATTCTGTTCTTCTACAAGGTATGCCTGGTTTTGTGAATGAAATTAAGCAGAGGCCATGGCCTAGTGGATATTAACACTGGACTGCTAATCCAGAGACCCAGGTCATGATCCAGGGACTTGAAATCTTCAAATCCTGCCATAGCAGATGCTGGAATTTGACTTCAATAAAAATCTGAAATTAAGAATCTAATGATGACCTTGAATTCACTGTGACTATGAAAACTGGCAGCTTTCATTCATTTTGTATTTGATTTCGATGACGCTCTTCATCAAAAAGCAGTGATTCACTTCAACGTGCCAAGTGTAAGAAGAAAAATCGAAGAGTTATTTTTCATTTCTCTATACAGTAAACCCTGCTGCGAAGTCAGTTTGATAGAACTGGAACAGCCTCTACGACTTCCAATGGTTGAATTTATCTTTGGTCCAACCTCAAGACTGATGACCAAACTGCCAAACTAACAAAGCCTGTGGAACAATATCTGCACTCCGCACTGCCTTCAGGAGACAAAGGGGTAAAAATGAGGGTGCAAACTGCATTCAGCCCCCCTGAGCTTGCTATGACATTTATAGCATTCATGATCATAGCTGATCCTTGAACTCAATGCTGTCTTTCCACTTCCTCTTCACACCCCTTGATGTCTTTATATCAAAAAACACATTGATCTCTTTTTTGCTTATACTTAGTGACCCAACCTCCAATACATTCTGTTACAGTGAATTCAACAGATTGACCACGCTTCCTGTGAGAGATGCTTCCTCATGTCAGTCTTAAGCAACGTGGCATTATAGATTTCAGGACTTCAATAGTTGTTGATGGATTGAAAGAATCAACAAGATATGAAGTATTTTACTCGAAAGGAGCAGCAATAACTGTGCCTGGAATAAACTATTAAAGATAAGAAATTTAAACAGGAATTGAAAGCAGATTATCCATGGCTTGGAAAAGAGAGATTCAAGATTACACAGACAAAACTGCTTGGTAAACTGGATGCATATTGTCACAAGAACAACTAATTGACCCACAGAAGAATTTAAGGAATTAACTACAGGAAAACAGAACACACAGTTCATCAAATGTAACAAGGATCAAAGAAGCTGATGATTCAAGGTGCAGACTTGTAGCAATTTGGATGAAAGTACTTTTTAAAAGTACAAAAATCATCAACCAAAGGACGAAAAGCTGTCAGAATCAAGCACTAGAACTCGACCTTAGCAGAATGACATTGGAAATGTCCAGAGTTCAATCCTTGTACAAAGACAGACACTTTTGGTTGGAATCCTGGACAGATTCCACCTTTAATCGGGTAGTTGCCAAGTTAGGTTGTTATGACCCTTTTATGAAAGAGAATTGGATATACAGTTCAAAAAGAGCAGTGTCCGAATGTACAAAGTGGAAATGGGAGCGCAGGATTTGACACGGTATAGAAAGTCATTTTACTGATGTATAAAGCTGGATTGTTCTATGCTTCAGGATCCTGACGTCAAGGCTGAAACTGAATTCATAGCCTGCATTTGTTGGCAATGTGTCTGTCTGGCAGTCTTCCCAGAATAGCCTTCCAGTTGTTTGCCTCTTGTTGGGGACAGCAGTTGGGGTCCAGATCCTTCAGACCCAATTGGTAGACCCCTTTAGTCTGGAGACTGAGCAGAGGTAGGAACTGCTATGGCAGGTTAAGAACTATGAAGGAGCCTCAACATAGAGACATGCTTGATAGCACTTATGAAATTCAGTGTCAGTGAAGGCTAATGCAAATAGGGCCCCTATGAGTGAAGGGAAAGCCTGACTAAGAATTGTTGATGTTGTAAGTTGTGATTTGTCTTGCTTAAAACCCCATCATTTAGGTATTGAGTCCCTGAGTGTGATGACCACACAGACCTGCCACTGGGAGGGCATCTAGCTTGCAAAGGTGGCCTCTACATGGTGGAGGCAGCTTCAATTTTGATGAATTGCTAGTTTGTAGTTGTTTTTAATTGAAACTTTAAAACTTGTTATTATAATCGGCTACCTGTGGAGAGGAGAGGACAGCTGTTTTGCCCCCCTCCCAACTCTGGAAAAATTACTACATGGCGAGAATGTATGGTGTGTGATCCCAACATGTCTCCCTCATATTTTCTGCACCCATGCTTCCAATCTTGCCACTCGAGGATTGAGAACATACAACCGAAGGATCAAATACCAAGCTCTATGCACAGAGGAACCTCAATCATCCGAAGGATACTGGAAGGGAGTGTTTTGTTTGGTCATTTGAATGCCGGATAATCGAATGTTAGATCACATCATTTAGCCAAACATCGGGACTTTGCAATCTTGCCGGATAATCCAAAATTCAGGTTCCTTTGTAGTATATTATATTACAGTTGACTTGGGAGTCCAAGTTACTGTGATAACTTCGCTTCATTTTAACATGCCTGTTGTAGTTTGGAGCCATGAGATGTGATAGTAGAGGGACTAATTTTATTTGCATCACATGGCTGACTAGGAATCTCTCTTGCTTTTAACTTTCTGCCATAAACATGTATCGGAAGGTGTAATAATTATAACAAGGTCAACCAGATGGACCTCATGGAATGAGTTCCCTGATTGGGGCTATTAATTTATCCGGTCAGACCCCTGGCTGATAGACAAATAGGAATGTCAGGGTAAAAGAAATATGACAAGAGTGTCAGAGGTTCTGCTCAATCTGAGAGCTAGCTCTGAGGAAGCTGCATTAGTGTCAAGGACTTTCTATGAGTAAATACAGGGTGACTTGCTGATGGGATACTGACCTCTGTAGAGTTATTTCAGAAGGATTTACAGGTTGATAAGAACACAGCTTCCTTGACCATTAAGTGCTTGGATAGACTGGAACAGAGCTTTTTGCTGCATAAGCAGGAATGCTATCATCCACTATGTCACAAGACTTGTTTTCATGTTACAACCTCCTCAAAATTTTGTCTTAAGTTAGGGACTGAATGCAGAGTTACAATTAAATATTTTTTGGTAGATAATAGTTTTATGAACCTCATACACTAAAATCGGTTGCCGTTGCCAGTTGAATTGCTCTTCATTCAGATACCTTCCATTTTTCTACAAAGATGTTGTATTTCAAAAATTAATTCATCATTAGGTTTTGAGCAATTTCCTTGGTTATGGGACTAAAAGGTGCTTCAGAAATTCAGGTCTTTCATTTAATTGCCTTGTGTTTGCTTAGGTTTTTATTTATGAAGTAGAAGTGACACATTGTCATTGTATGAGTCAGATTGTGGAAGTTAGTTTAATTTTTCTACCTTAATCAACTTGCTGTCAATGAAACTGTGTGGTAAGTAGTTTGCTGATATAATGGCTCAATGATGAAATTTCACAGCAGAGCAAGTAACATTTTATATCCATATTTTTAAATTTGTATCAAGTATCCTTTGGTGGTTAAGAGGAGTGGTCAACCACGGTGACTTGGATTGCTGTTTCTCTTACACCCAGCAGATTATATGACAACACTAACAGCTGTAGCCAAAGATGCCTCCAAATGCACATCATATGTTGTCTATTTCACCTGATTTTTTTTTCCCCCAGAAAAAAGCACCCCACTGTAAGTGAGAACATTAGCATAAGAGCAGGCAATAATGGGGTGATTTTTTTCCCCCTTTTGCTCTTTGTCCCACAGAAACCTGGCAGGATCTTAACGTACGATTTCCATGACTCGGTCTGGGCAGCAGCTACAATGTACGGCGTGCTGTGACAGAGAGATGATCGTACCACTTAGATCCTATCTTGCTTAATTAGCTATTGCCAGAAGGGGTGCGAGTATTATTTTTACATCTTTTTTCTCTCTCTTTAGAATCAATTTATAGACGTGGCGCTAGAAGATGGCGGAAGCTTTACTGTGTGAATGGACATTTCTTTCAGGCCAAACGTTTTAACAGGGTGAGTAACCTAGTATCTGTGTGTTAATGTTGCTGTTTTGATACATTACGTGCATCAATGCTAATTAGTCTTCTATTGGCTTAATGTATGTAAAAAAAAATATTCATAACATATTTGATTTTGGAGCAAGAGCAGGAGACCAAGATTAAATAGGAGTGGACTTTGGATTTCATTTAAGATTCCAGCATGCTAACACACATCAAACACGAGCAACATTGACTATGGGTATCCCTAATTTACAGTGGGTTTTTTTTTCCCCTATTTCATTAAAATCCGAGCGATTGCTGATTTCTTATCATTCATGGAACATGGGCGTCAGTGACTGGGCCAGCATTTATTGCCCATCTCTAGTTGCCTTTGAGAAGATGGTGGTGAGTAGCTTGCTTGAATTGCTGCAGTCCATCTACTGTAGGTAGACGCACAATGTCATTCAGGAGGGATTTCCAGGATTTTGACTCAATGACAACTGGTCATAATAGCCAAGGAATATTGATAGTGAGTGGCTTGAAAAAGGAACCTGGTGCTGTTCATGTATATCTGCTGCCCTTGTCCTGCTGATAGTGGTGGTCATGGGTTTCAAAGGTTTTGTATGAGGATTCGTAGTGAATTTCTGCACTGCATTTTGTAGAATGTACACAGTTGCTACTGAGCCTCAGTGGTAGAGGGTGTGGCTGCTTGTGGATGTGGTGCCAATCAAGTGAGCTGCTTTGTTCTTGATAGTGTCATACACTTGATCCAGGCAAGTGAAGAGCATTCCATCATACTCCTGACTTGTTCCTTGAGATGGTGAAAGTCTTTGGGGAGTCAGGAGGTGAGTTACTTGTCACAGTATTTCTGAAATCTGACTTGCTCTTTCAGCCACTGTCTTTATATGGCTAGTCCAATTCTGTTTCTAGTCATAATAGCCAAGGAATATTGATAGTGGCAGATTCAGTAATGGTACTGCCATTGAATGTCCAAGGGTGGCAGTTTGAGTGTCTCTTACTGGAGTGGCATTTGTGTTGCATGAATGTTATTTGCCACTTTTCAGCCCAAACCTGGATATTGTCCAGGTCTTGCAGCATTTGGATATGGACTTCATATGAGGAGTCACAAATGATGCTGAACATGGGAAGTCGGAAAGTCTTAGAAGTGGATGTGAAGGAGAAGAGAAGTAATGTGTGTGCATGTGACATACCCGTACCTTGGCTTTCTATTCCATACAATTTGAAACTATTAAACTCAGGACAGACTGGTGAGAATAGAATACTTACATTTTAATTTAGTTTTCAAGTAATACATTTGAATTTTGGTAATTATGTCACCCAGGTTTGTTTGGAAGTATGGGAGTACATGACAAAAAACAATACGAACAAAGTGGGCAAACTTAGGGCAGAGTTTTCCCATTTGCAGTTGGTGTTTTCGCAAAGAAAATTCATGATGTTGAGTCAGCTATGGCTTGGAATAACTTTTCTTGTACAATCTTCTGTTTGTTATCCCATCATGCAACCGGTTCTTCACATTCTCGTGAAATTGCACCAGGAACTTGCTCTGACACATGTCGTTTGACACTGAGGAAGTGGCCCAAAGAGACAAGTTAGCTCCCAGTTTTATGGAAAGGACTTTGGAGGTTCTGGTGGTTGGGATAGGGATGAGAGCTGTCCTTTTTCCTGCAGACCAACAAAGGAGGCCAGCCAACCTGTACACAGATAATTACCCCAGAGACCTTTCTGTGACCTAGGTTAAATGGAATGCACAGTAGTGCAAGAAAAATATCTGTAATCTTGATAATCTGAAATGGTAATTTTTGACATCCCCTCTCTCTCTCTCTGCTACTTCATACTCCGGTCCACTACTCACTCATGTCACTGCACACATTTCTCATGAAGGCTCATGGGCCATAGCTCTGATTATTGCATGCAGCATGCCGACTCGAAAATGACGGCTCCAATGTGGCCGGTATTCTGTCAACAAGTCACCCTTTATTTGTGTGGAAAGTCCTTGACACTGATCCAGCTCCCTCAGAGCCAGCTGTCAGAATGAACAGGATGTCTGACATTCCTGTTTTTATGTTAGCCAGGCCCCTCTAATCCAGATTTACACCCTTAATGATGTCTACCTGGCCGCCCTCATTTCAGTCAATTTACAATCATCTGTCCCCCTCTGAGTCCAAAGACATTAGACCAGTTCCTTTTTTTTTGTAGCTCCTCCTAGAGTGTTTTAGCACCAGGTCAAGTTCCTCCAACTTCGCCTCTGTTACTGGCAGTGTGGAACACACAATAGCTCTGTTCTTGCGCCTGGAGCATCTTGGAAGAAATTTATTCTCTTTCCCCCAGGCGACAAAGCCATCGAAGTGTGAGATCTGTCATGCCCATCTTAGATTCTGAGGTTTCTTAAATGCTTCATAAAACATAAACTTTACAGCACGGTTCAGGCCCTTTGGCCCTCGATGTTGTGCTGACCTGTGAAACCAATGACCATTTAAAGACCCTTAAAGTTGGTGAGTCAAAAACTGTTGCAGGCAGGGCATTCTACGCCTTTACTACTGAGTAAAGAACCTATCTCTGACATCTGTCCTATATCTTTTACACCTCAATTTAAAGCTGCATCTCCTCGTGCTAGCCATTACCATCTGAGGGAAAAGGGTCTCATTGTCCACCCTATGTAATCCTCTGGTCACCTTTGTATGTTTCTATTGAGTCATCTCTCAACCTTCTCTCTAACAAAAATAGCCTCCAGTTTCTCAGCTTTTCCTCAAGTCCTCTGTCCATACCAGGCAACATCCTGGTAAATCTCCTCTGAACCCTTTCCAATGCTTCCACATCCTTCCTATAATGCGGCAACCAGAACTGTATGCAATACTCCAAGTGCAGCTGCCAGAGTTTTTGTACAGCTGCAACATGACCTCATGGCTTCAAAACTCAATCCCTCTCCCAATAAAAGCTAACACACCGTATGCCTTCTTAACAATTCTATCAACCTGGGTGGCAACTTTCAGAGATCTGTGCACATGGACACAGATCTCTCTGCTCAAGAATCTTACCATTAGCCCTGTACGCTGTATTCCTGTTACTCCTTCCAAAGTGAATCACCTCCCATTTTTCTGCATTAAACTCCATTTGCAACCTCTCAGCCCAGCAGCTTATCCATCATCCTTCAGCACTGTCCACAGCTCCATTGACCTTAATGTCATCTGCAAATTTACTAACCTATTCTTCTATGCTGTCATCCGGGTCCATTATAACAATGGCAAACAGCAGTGCACCCAAAACAGATTCTTGTGGTGCACCACTAGTAACCGAACTCTAGGATGAACATTTTCCATCAACCAACCCCCTCTGTTTTCTTATCAGTAAACAATATCTGATCCAAACAGTTAAATCACGCTCAATCCATGCTTCTATATTTTCTGCAACAGCCCACCATGGGAAATCTTATCAAACAACTTCACTGAGATCCATATACACCACATCAACCACTTTACTGTCATCCATCTGATTGGTCACCTTCCCAAAGACCAAATGGAGAGGGAGAACCTATGGGCTCCCCCAGCTTTTTTCAACTATTCCAAAGAGCCAGGCACATTTTCCTTCCACCCTATTTGAGTTTGCACTGTCATGTGATCCATTTGCTTGTTCAGGACTATTGCTCTGACACAAACCTTATATGTCTTTGGACCTGACCTCCTGTCGACCATGTCTGTTACGCATGCAGGGCCATTCCCATGGTTCTTACAGTAGTTTTTGTCACTTGAAGCGAAGTGGCTATCTCACTTAGAGTGATAGAGATGTACAGCATGGAAACAGACCCTTCGGTCCAACCTGTGCATGCCGACCAGATATCCCAACCCAATCTAGTCCCACCTAGCAGCCCATATCCCTCCAAACCCTTCCTATTCATATACCCATCCAAATGCCTCTTAAATGTTGCAATTGTACCAACCTCCACCACATCCTCTGGCAGCTCATTCCATACGCGTATCACCCTCTGCATGAAAATGTTACCCCTTAAGTCTCTTTTATATCTTTCCCCTCTCACCCTATAAGGGTGGCACAGTGGTTAGCACTGCTGCCTCACAGCCTCAATTCCCACCTCTGGCAACTGTCTGTGTGGAACATAGAACAGCACAGCACAGAACAGGCCCTTCGGCCCACGATGTTGTGCTGAACATTTGTCCTAGCTTAAGCACCTATCCATGTACCTATCCAATTGGCGAAAGAAACTGGGACTGTTCTTTTTAGAGAAGAGGGAGAGATGAGTTTGCACATTCTCCCCGTGTCTGCGTGGGTTTCTTTCGGATGCTCCGATTTCCTCCCACAGTCCAAAAACGTGCAGGTTAAGGTGATTTCGCCATGCTAAATTTCCTCGTAGTGTTAGGTGAAAGGGTAAATGCAGGGGAATGGGTCTGGGTGGGTTGCTCTTCGAAGGGTCGGTGTGGACTTGTTGGGCCGAAGGGCCTGTTTCCACACTAAGTAATCTAATCTAATCTAAACCTATGCCTTCTAGTTCTGGACTCCCCAACCCAAGGGAAAAGACTTTGTCTATTTATCCTATCCATGCCCCTCATAATTTTGTAAACCTCTATAAGGTCACCCCTCAGCCTCCAACACTCCAGGGAAAACAGCACCAGCCTGTTCAGCCTCTCCCTATAGCTCAAATCCTCCAACCCTAGCAACATCCTTGTAAATCTTTTCTGAACCCTTTCAAGTTTCACAACATCCTTCTGATAGGAAGGAAACTAGAATTGCACGTAATATTCCAACAGTGGCCTAACCAATGTTCTGTACAGCCGCGATATGACCTCCCAATGCCTGTACTCAATACTCTGACCAATAAAGGAAAGCATACAAAACGACTTCTTCACTATCCTATCTGCCTGCGACTCCACTTTCAAGGAGCTTTGAACCTGCACTCCAAGGTCTCTTTGTTCAGCAACACTCCCTAGGACCTTACCATTAAGTGTATAAATCCTGCTAAGATTTGCTTTTCCAAAATGCAGCACCTCTCATTTATCTAGTGTCCAGCATTGGTGTTCCTGACACACTTTCATTTACACACACGCGCGCACACACGCCATAGTCTGGCGTAAGCTCCCCGTTAGAACTCTGCTAGAGCTATCCCTGCAGTTGCACGAGGTGTGGTTCCATAATCAAACCATTGGATGATGCATGGTATGGAGCTGTCGTTGTTTGTCAAATGCCATTCAACTGTAATAAATACTCAAATTCCCTGCTGGTAACAATGGCCTGTTATCCATAACCAACCATTACAGGAGTCTGCGTATCGCAAAAGATGCATGCAATTTTCCTATAGTTCTCCCATGTTTGATGAATGAACTGAATGCTCATCCAATCATTTTGAATAGGCATCCACAGTGATAAAGCACATTGAGTGCATGAAAAGACCTGCATTGTCAACATGTAGCCAAGTTGACTGTTCACCAGTTATTGCCACAAACGTGGAGGAGCTGCTAATAGTAATTTTTGTCCTCATTGGCACTGTGGGCACTACCCCACCAACAGGATTATGTCTATATCCAATCCTGGTTACCAGATGTGACTTATTGCTAACATCATTTTGGAAACCCCTGGATAACACTGGTGAAGTTCAGCAAGTACCTGGCAGGAATCTTTGCTCAGGACAAACACTCTTGCTCCCCTTAACATGCCATCCAGTCCTGTGATCTTGACTTTCCATGTCCAAAAAGGTTTAGTTCTGGTTGTGATGGCCCTTTGGTTTCCCCCTCGCCACCAGCTGCTTCAGATTAGTCAGGACCAGCTGTTTCTGCATTCAAAGTTTGATATTGTCATCTGTGACAGCAGTGTGTCCAGAAAATTTAAACCATTATGGACTCTTGAAGTAGTGCTACCACTGGTGTATCTGCCAGTGGGTGTTCACTCAGTGCATCTGCATTTGCTACTTGACCTCCCACGTGGTGTTCCAACTTGTAATTATATGCACTTAGTATGGAGCTCACTGCTGAATTCAGCCTGAGGCTATGGGTGGCACCACCTTGTCCTCTTAAACTTGGAAAATGTGTTGCTGGAAAAGCACAGCAGGTCAAGCAGCATCCAAGGAGCAGGAGAATCGACTTTTCGGGTATAAGCCCTTCTTCAGGAATCCTCTTAGACTTTCTCCTCTTAGACTTGGTTCATTATTAATTACAAGTTTATTTCATAAAGTCATTGAAGAAATTTCCTAATTCTAAATATGGCCACCTCACTTTCCTTTTCTATCTAGGCATGTTTACGTTCTGCCATGGATACCTTCTCTATTTGGTGTTTCCCTCCATTGGGCCACCAATGAGTTAATAACTACTCTGATGTCATATGTGGAGGCATCACATGTCCTATCAAATCTCACTTGCGCTCATCGTGTGCTAAGCTGTTTCTTCACTTCACTGAAAGTTGTTCCTCCCAACCATTTTCCACAGCTGACCCTTTTTTTTAAGAAGTTGATGCAAAGCTGCCATGATGAAGGCCAGGTTATGTATAAACTTTTCATAATAATTGACCAGCCCAATGAAAGATCTAATCTCCGGTACAGATGGGGTGCTGGGGCAGCTTTGATCGCCCTCACTTTATCTTCCAATGGGTATTTTGCCATCTCTGTGGCCCAAGTACATCACTTGGGATGCCTGGAACAAACATTTTTTACCTTCCAAGGCATGCACCCACCTGGGAGAAATGTCTAAGGACTATGTCCAAATTCTCTAAATGCCCTTTATTGGTCTTCCATGTTATTAGCATGACATCTAATTGAATGGCAACCGGGGTAGACCTTTTAAAATGTTCTCCATCAGCTGAAAAATTGGACAGATTGATGATATTCCAAATGGCAGTCTTGCATATTGGTACAAACTCTCATGGATATTAATTGTGGCATACTTCTGGGGATCATCCTCAAACCACAGTTGCAAGTATGCATGGCTTTTGTCCAACTTTGCATATAAATCCTTGATGCGATGGATTGTGTATTTATCCAGCTGTGAAAAGCTCTTTACCATTTATTTAAAGGACAAAGGACACATCAGGCATCACAATTTGTACAACCAGTGCTGCCCATACTTCCAACTGGACTGGTTTGATGATTCCATCATCTTCTGATTTCTGCCCCTATTTTTGCCTTTTAGGCAAATAGCACTGGGTGGGCCTTGCAGAGTCATGGAATTTCTTCCTTGTCATTAAGCTAATTAGTCGATAGTTCTTAGACCTGTTGCATCTCCAGATTTATCAATAGCATTAGCTATCTGCTAATTCTCTTGTGTTATTCTTGTTGTAGTTGCTTAATTCCTCTTCCTTACCCTGTTTTAATCTGTATGGATGCACGCCATCTAGCAGCGAAGCTTTCTTGTCTGCAAGTTTGATTAGTTTACCAATTAGCGCCCCCTCCCTCGTTCCAGCGTAATTTTTTTCTCTGCTTTCATGCCTACCTTGTTAATCTCCCTGGGAAATAACTGAGGATTAGTAACTATTGAAGATTTTTGCCATTTTGTTCTAGTTGTACATGATTTTTGCATTCCTATTTTTTTTTGTTTCTCAGGTACTGATTCATGTTATTTGACACTTCAATTCTGTAATAACCCTTAGATTTCCTTTTTTTGTCTTTTTCGATAGTGTTTACGTATCCCCTTGGTCGTCATCTATGTCCTTAGTGTATGCTGTTTTTTTCTTCAGTTACAGTTTTGCTCTAATTTCTTCATTCAACTATGATATATTGTTAGTGACTCATTTATTGTTGCTTTCTCATATATATTTCTCTTTGCTTGTCTTGTGACTTTGAATATTTCGACTGCTGTTTTATTTCTACATCAGTAAACTTTCTGGTTAATTTTCTGTGGTTCCACTCAGCTTTCTCCAAGTTTAATTTGTTCTGTCATACTTATTTCTTTCTTGATATTGTCTTTTCTATGATTTAATAACTCATGGTTGAAAACCTCAGAATGCAGCAATTAGCTTTATCTTTTTCCCAATTTCTCCTTTGTTTCCTTTGCTTTTGGACGGCAACTATATTGCCATTCTTGACATACATAGACATATCTTCATATATTTAATGTGTCCTATTGCCACTCCTTTTCACCTTGTACTATGAGAGTTTTTTTTTAATCATTTCATCTTTCCAGTTCTTAATCCCATTGTAGATTTTTTTTATTTTCTTATTACCCCTTCCCTTTCTCAATTGAGTGAGTGTGCAAAGATCTGGCAGATGCAATACAGTGTTACTAAATTTGAAGTAATCCATTTTGGTAGGAGTTGTAGTAAAAAGGATTATTACTTAAATGGTAAAAAGTTGCAGCATGTTGCTATGCAGAGGGACCTGGGTGTCCTTGTGCAAGTAGTTAGGAAGGCATATGGAATTTTGTCCTTCATTGCAAAAGGGATGGAGTTTAAAAGCAGGGAGGTTATGTTGCAGCTGTATAGGGTGCTGGTGAGGCCACAACTGGAGTAATGCATGCCGTTTTGGTCTCCTTACTTGAGAAAAGATGTACTGGCACTCAAGATGGTGTAGAGGAGATTCACAAGGTCGATTCCTAAATTGAGGGGATTGACTTACGAGGACAGACCGAGTAGACTGGGATTATATTCATTAGAATTTAAAGAATAAGGGGGAGCTTATCGAAACGTAGAAAACTCTGCAAGAAATAAGTAAGGTAGAAGTAGAGATGATGTTTCCACTGGCAGGTGAAACTAGGACAAGAGGACATAACCTCAAAATTAGGGACAGAAGATTGAGGGCTAAATTGAGAAGGAAATCCTTCACCCAGAAGGTTGTAAATCTAGGGAATTCCTTGCCCAATGAAGTAGTTGACGCAACTTCAGTAAACGTTTTAAAGGTAAGATAGATTCCTTCATAACAGTAAAGGAATTAAGGGATATTGTGGGAGTGCAGGTAAGTGGAACTGAGTCCACAAAAGATCAGCCATGATGTTATTGAATGGCGGGTCAGATGGCCTTCTCCTGCTTCTACTCCTTATGTTCTTAAAGTCTACTCCAGTTATACCTTTCCCCAGTTTTAAACGTTCACTAAATTGTAGTATTTATTCTATTTTTCTTCTCACAGATGCTGCCAGAGCTGCTGAATATTTCAAGCACTTCCTGTTTTTATTTATAATTCCAGCATCCAAAGCAATTTTGTCTTGAGTTTGCTTGGATTTGTCTTTTAGTATGTCAGGAAAAAAAAGGGCACTAATTGTATACATTTTTATTGAGTGATTTTTGAACATAAGTGTATCCAACCAAAGGAAGTGAATGAGAAAAACAGTAGAAAGAATGTCATTTGAGGGAAGATCAAGAGAAAAGAAGCATGTTTTATTCATTTAACATTACTTAACATTGTAAAAAGATTGTGTACCCCAAACACCCAAAATAAAAGCAGTGTTTAGCATTTGATAGTTCATTTCATTACTGCATCATTTCCTAAAGGAAAGAAGGCAGCATCTGAGAAGATCAGAGAAAACAGTCAAAAGAGCTGCTAAGGTAGAGAAGCAGTAAAGAAGAACTGAGAGGAGGAAGCAAAAAATAAGAGACAGTTAATCAGTGCAGAGTTTGAGGGTGGCAATGGGATAGCCATGATCTGTTATTTTGTGTGTTAATGCCACAGAAATTACCTGTTGTGGAATTTGGAATCCTTGTTCGTGGATTTCAGGAATTGGAATTTGAGACCATAAGAAATAGGAATTTCAAGCGTGCTCCACCACTCTACCCTGACTGATCTGACAACTCCTAATATCCACTTACTTGTCCTTTCCCCATGAATCTTTGATTTCCCCTGCTGATCACAAATCTACCTATTAAAGCCTTGAATATACACAAGGACTCTGTCCCCTCAACTCTCTGTGGCAAGGAGTTTGAAAGAATTTCAGGACTCAGAAGGAATTCCTTCTCATGTCAATCTTAAATTGATGCCTCTTTATTCTGAGTCTATGTCCATTGGTCCTCGCCTCTCCATTGAGGGGAAACATCCTCTCAACATTTACCTTGTCAAGCACCTTAAGAATCCTTTGTGTTTTATATACATTCATGGCATTCACACATTGCTGGCTATGCCAACTTTCCGAGTTACTCTTCAGAAAGTGTGGGTGAGTTGTTTTGAACTGCTGCAATATAGGTGTCCCTATAGTGCTGTAAGGGAGGTAATTTCAGGAATTTGATTCAGCAATAGTGAAGGAACAGTGACATATTTCCAATTCAAATGGTGAGTGGCTTAGAAGGGAACTTGGCAGGTGATGGTGTTCTCGTATATCTACTGTCCTTAATTTTCCAAATGGTAGTGATCATGGGTTTGTAAGATGCTGCCCAAGGAGCTTTTGGTGACTTTCTGTAGTGCATCTTGTTGATGTTACGCATACTGTTGCCACAGTGTGTCAATGTTCAAAGGAGTGAATGTTTGTGGTTATGGTACGAATCAAGAGGGCTGATTTGTCTTGGATGGTGTCGAGCTTTTTGTTTTAGGGTTTTGGGCAATTTTTAGGGAATCAGGCTATGAGCTACTTGCTGCATGATTCCTGCCCTCTGACATGTTCTTGTAGCCATAGTCCTATGACTAGTCCAGTTTAGTTTCTGGTCAATGGATGTTGATATTGGGATATTCAGTGATGTTAATGCCATTGGATGTCAAGGGGCAATGGTTAGTTTATCTCTTGTTTGAGATGGACGTTGCCTGGCAGGTGTGGTGTGCAAGATTGTCCAGGTCTTGTTGCATTTATGTGGACTGCTTCAGTGTCTGAGGACTCATGAATGGTACTAAGCTTTGTGTAATCATCAGCAAACAACCCCACTTCTGACTTTATGAATGAGTGAAGATCATTGATGAAACAGCAATAGGTGTTTGGGGCTAGGTCACTGCCCTGACGGACCCCTGCAGCGTTAACCTGGAGTAAAGATGTCTGACTTCAAATAACCACAAGTTTCTTCCTTTGTACCAGGTCTGATTCCAACAAGCAGAGAACCCTCTGATTCCCATTAACTCAAGTTTTGCTTGGGTTTCTTGATTCACATTGTCAAATGCAGCCTTAACATCAAACACGACCACTATTGCCTCCCTTTTGGATTTCATCTCTTTTTTGACCATGTCTGAACCAAGATAGAGAGGTCAGGAACTTGGTGGCCTCGGCAGAACCCCAACTTTGACATGAAAAACATATTTGGTCAAATTGAATAACTTAAAGTTGAAATTTGAATTCTTTCTTATACCTGGAAAGCATGTGCCAACATAGTTACCTTAAGTAACTTGATGTTTTCTGCACTGATTATCTCTTCTGTTAGAGGAGACTGCAGGTTATAGCACTAACACTGTTGTCCGATGATAACAAACCTGCCCTATTTTGACCACCTTTTTATAACTTTTCAGTCGTAAACTACAAGCCGCTAATGTTGTTCTGTAATTAATTCATATTCATAATTCTTATTCATATTCTCTCTCTCATTTGAATTTTGTGCTGTCTTGCTGTTTCCCTCACCCAATATCACACAGCTATCTTGCAGAATTTTGTCACTTTCCCAAAGTATAAGGGTGCAGTAACAAAATATATTGCATGAAAAATGGCAAATTAATCATTTGGTACAACAACAGTGTATTGAAATCCCTACTATCTCCATTCAGTCCATTGAATCAAAACTCAACCCACCCAGACCCAGACCCTTACCCTATCCCTGTAGCCTCGCATTTATTTAATCCACCTAGCCTGCAGATCCCTGGACACTACAGAGCAATTTAGGATGTCCAGTCCGCTTAACTTGTATATGTTTGGACTGCGGGAGAAAGTCAGAGCACCTGGCAGAAACCCATCCAGATAAGGGAAGAATATGCAAATCCACACAAAACAGTTGTCCAAGGCTAGAATTGAACCCAGATGCCTGGTGTTGAGGCATCAGTGCTCACCAATGAATCACTGTGTCAGTCTAACAGCAATGTTCACAAACAGCTCACATTCTAATTTTGTTTACCTTAAGAGTTTGAATTCATTCTGGATTCACACTTAATAGTTTTCAAACAAGTTTGTAATATTTCTATGTCTAGCTTTTAAAATGGGGAGTTGGAGTCATACTGCTGTAATGTAATGGTACATTATGCTGTGGAAAAGTTGGGCATGTGTTGAATTTTTAAAATGTAATTAATAGAGTGCACTGAGTAAAGAGAATTTGCTTCAGAATGTAACAAAAATGAGAAATGAAGTGCTATCAAGAGATGAAGATTGAGACTGCATGTCTTGTCCAGCCTGCTCTGCTGCGTATGATCATGGCTCGTGTTTGCCTTTGGCTCCTGATAGCCATTGATTCCATGAGAAACCAAAAGCATGGATAGCCTCCTCTTAAAGATATTCAAAGATGAAGTGAATAAATTTCTCCCCCTAAATGATTGTACACCTTCACCATTAATCCCCAATCCCCCGGCCACACCACTTTTTTCATGAGCTAGGGTCCACAACCTTTAAAATCAGAAATGGGCAGCATGAATCGATCACCTGTCCAGTGTTCTAATGTGAGAATATCGTATATGTACATAGAACTATTTGTCAACAACCATGACATTTAGTCATGACAAAAACTTGCACATGGAATCTTCTGACATCCTAAGGCTGCATCGCTGCAGCTACCATGTGGTTCTGGCTGACCAAGAAACCATCCTACTCTTGCTACTTGTCACGAGCAATTAATTGATAATCAATCTTTTTGACGCCCCTTCTGTGGCTATCAGACCCAAGGTGGAATTTGAATCCAGAGCTCCTGTCCCAGAGGAAAGGCTTTTACCAAGGTGCCACAATGTTATTTGGCTTAAGAATTGTTACTCTATGTAAATGTACAGCTGAAAATGTGTTGCTGGTTAAAGCGCAGCAGGTCAGGCAGCATCCAAGGAACAGGAAATTCGACGTTTCGGGCACAAGCCCTTCATCAGGAATGAGGAGAGTGTGTCCAGCAGGCTAAGATAAAAAGTAGGGAGGAGGAACTTGGGGGAGGGGCGATGGAGATGTGATAGGTGGAAGGAGGTCAAGGTGAGGGTGATAGGCCGGAGTGGGGTGGGGGCAGAGAGGTCAGGAAGAGGATTGCAGGTTAGGAGGGCGGTGCTGAGTTCGAGGGAATCGACTGAGATAAGGTGGGGGGAGGGGAAATGAGGAAACTGGAGAAATCTGAGTTCATCCCTTGTGGTTGGCCTGCTGGAAACTCAGATTTCTCCAGTTTCCTCATTCCTCCCCCCCCCCCCCCCCCACCTTGTCTCAATCGATTCCCTCGAACTCAACACCGCCCTCCTAACCTGCAATTTTCTTCCTGACCTCTCCGCACCCACCCCACTCCGGCCTATCACCCTCACCTTGACCTCCTTCCACCTATCACATCTCCATCGCCCCTCCCCCAAGTCCCTCCTCCCTACTTTTTATCTTAGCCTGCTGGACACACTTTCCTCATTCCTAATGAAGGGCTTATGCCCGAAACATCGAATTTCCTGTTCCTTGGATGCTGCCTGACCTGCTGCGCTTTAACCAGCAACACATTTTCAGCTCTGATCTCCAGCATCTGCAGACCTCACTTTTTACTCCTAAATGTACAGCTTCCAATATTCAGACTTGCATTTGCAATGTTAACACAATATTTTCCAGTTTGTGTCCTTAATGTCCAGCAGTTTGTTAAACATAGAGTCATAGAGATGTACAGCACGGAAACAGACCCTTTGGTGCATCATGCCCATGCCAACCAGCTATCCCAACCCAATCTGGTCCCACCTGCCAGCCCCCGGCCCATGTCCCTCCAAACCCTTCCTATTCACGTACCCATCCAAATGCCTTTTAAATGTCCACCACTTGCTCTGGCAGCTGGTTCCATACACGTACCACTCTTTGCAAGAAAAAGTTGCCCCTTGGGCCCCTTTTAATATCTTTCCCCCCTCACCCTAAACCTATGATCTCTAGTTCTAGACTCCCCTCAACCAAGGAAAAAGACTTTGTCTATGTATCCTATCCATGCTCCTCATGATTTTATAAATCTCTATAAGGTCACCCCTCAGCCTCCGAAGCTTCAGGGAAAACAGCCCCAGCCTGTTCAGCCTCTCCCTCCTCTAAATCCTCCAGTTCTGGCAATGTTCTTGTAAATCTTTTCTGAACCCTTTCAAGTTTCACAGCATCCTTCCAATAGGATGGAGACCAGAATTGCACGCAATATTCCAACAGTGGCCTAACCAATGTCCTGTACAGCTGCAACATGACCTCCCAACTCCTGTACTCAGTGCTCTGAACAATAAAGGAAAGCATACCAAACGCCGCCTTCACTATCCTATCTGCCTGCGATTCCACTTTCAAGGAGCTATGAACCTGCACTCCAAGGTCTCTTTGTTCTGCAACACTCCCTAGGACCTTTCCATTGAGTGTATAAGGCCTGCTAAGATTTGCTTTCTTGAAATGCAGCACCTCACATTTATCTAAATTAAACTCCAACTGCCGCTCCTCAGCCCATTGACCCATCTGATCAAGATCCCGTTGTAATCCGAGGCAACCTTCTTCGCTGTCCACTACACCTCCAATTTTGTTGTCATCTGCCAACTTACTAACTCTACCAGCTCAGAAATTTTAGTAGAATAATAACATCCAATCTACAGCAAACTGTCTGGCCCAGCTCATCAATACTGGGGATTATGCTGTACGTGAGCTTCTTCCCCTCCTACATCCTCTGACCGTATTCTGATATTCTTTTCCTTTCTTTGTCATTGTCGTCAGATAACTTTCTGTTAAATGCATCTATGCTGTTCACAGAAGATAGAATTTAAACTTGTTTTTATGCATACCGACCATAGTCCCAACTTGCATTTAAGTAAAGGAGATAGCAAGGATATTGTTCTGGCAATGTTAGTCAATGAATGTACTAAGCTTATGTGAGTCATTATAAAGTGCTTAACTTTAATGTGGGTTGTATCTAGCAATGAGAAACCATTAATTGCAGTAATTTGTCAATATATTGGCTTGACTGATTGGACGTTATGACTATAGCTCTCAATGGAAAACTAATTGATCAGGCAAGTAAACGCAAAGAATTTAAAAAATTGAATAATTACCCAGCTAAGATGCTGAATTTAAACAGACAAATAACTCATTCAAGGCTGGTTCCATTCTGTTTCTAGTCAATTGTAACCCTCAGGATGTTGATATGGAGGATTCAGCAATGATTATGCTATTTGAATGTCAAAGGTCTCTGGTTAGTTTCTCTCTTGTTGGAGATAGTCAGTCACTGCCTGGCAATTCTGTGGTACAAACATCACTTGTCAATTTAACTCCAAACCTGGATATTGTCCAAGCCTTGACACACTTGAACATTTGAGGAGATTTCAGGTAGAAAGGTTTTCTTTAATGCTTTCAAGGCTGATGTTTGTTGCCAAATCCCAATTACCAGTGAAAAAATGAACTGAGGACCCTCTTTTGGCACAGTAGTAGTGTCCTTGCGCCTGGACTAGGAGGCCTGGGTAGCAGTCTCACTTTCAGGTGTATAATAACGTCACTGAATAAGTCGATTAGAAAAAGCGGTATAAATTTTCAAAAACGATTAAGTAAACTAGGAAGGGAGCCTCTTGGGAGGCAGTGGTAATGTCCCTGTCCCAGACGAGAGAGGCCTGGGTTCAAGTCCCATCTGTTCCAAAGTCATTAGTCATAGAGATATACAGCACAGAAAGACACCCTACAGTCCTACTTGTCCATGCCGACCAGATATCCCAATCCAATCTAGTCCCACCTGCCAGCACCTGGCCCATATCCTTCCTAACCCTTCCTATTCATATACCCATCCAAATGCCTCTTAAATGTTGCAATTGTACCAGCCTTTACCATATCCTGTGGCAGCTCATTCATTCCACGTACCACCCTCTGTGAAAAAGTTGCCCCTTCGATGTCTTTTACATCTTTCCCCTCACTCTAAACCTATGCATTCTAGTTCTGGACTCCCCAATCCCAGGGAAAAGACTTCGTCTATTTATCCTATCCATGTCCCTCATGATTTTATAAACCTCTAAGGTCACCCGTCAGCCTCCGACGCTCCAGGGAAAACAGCCCCATCCTGTTCAGCCTCTCCCTTAGCTCAGATCCTTCAACCCTGCCAACATCCTTGTAAATCTTTTCTGAACCCTTTCAAGTTTCACAACATCTTTCCCATAGGAAGGAAACCAGAATTGCACGCAATATTCCAACAGTGGCCTAACCAATGTCCTGTAGAGCCACAGCATGACCTCCCAACTCCTGTAGTCAATACTCTTGACTAATAAAGAAAAGCATACCAAACACCACCTTCAGTATCTATCTACCTGCGACTCCACTTTCAAGGAGCTTTGAACGTGCACTCCAATGTCTCTTTGTTCAGCAACACTCCCTAGGACCTTACCGTTAAGTGTACAAGTCCTGCTAAGATTTGCTTTCCCAAAATGCAGCACCTCGCATTTATCTGAATTAAACTCCTTCTGCCATTTCTCAGCCCATTGGCCCATTGCTTCAGAGGTGTCATAACATCTCAATAAATTGATTAGAAAATATCTAACCTATGGCATCTGAAGGGTTCTTGTGTAGTGAGAGTGTACCTTTTTCTGAGCCAGTAGGCCTGAGTTTAAATTCCACCTGCACCAGTGGTCTCACATCCGAATCGGTAGATAAAAATGTCCAACCTGAGCAACTCTTGCAATGAAATTCTTGGACTGAATTTATTGGTTTCCAACAAACATAATCATTTTCATTTGTGTTAGTTTTGATGACAACCAGTGGAATGTTTTCTCCCCTGATGCTCAATGATTTGAATTTTGCTTTAATGTCGCAGGTCGTCATTTTTTTTGAGTTCCGCTCTTTTGTCCATGTTTGGACCAAAGCTGTAGTGAGATCAGGATTTGAGTGGCCCTGTCAGAATCCAAATGAGCAGCTATAAGCAGGTTGTTGTGATCTAAGTGATAGCACTTTTGACAACAACAACTGCTGCTTTGGTGGTGATCCAGAAGAGATAATCAGTCAATAGTTGTTTTATCTTTTTTCAGGATAGGATGTAGTTGGGCAGTTTTCCATATTATTTTCATAGGTGCCTGTATTGTATCTGTAATGGAACACTGTAGCTCTGAATGTGTCTCGTTTTGGAATGCACATCTTCAGTAATGTGCTGAGATTTTGTAAGGACCCATATGTTTTGCATAATTTGATGCCTTCAACTGTTTCTTGGTATCAGGTGGAATTAGTCAAATTGCCTGACACAGACTTCTGTGATACATTTGACCTAGGATGCAGACTAAAAGAGATCACTCACTTTGCTTTTCTTGCTGAAAATTGTTGCAAGGGCTTCAGCTTTTGCACTAGTTTGCTACACATACCCATCATTGTTTATGATTGAGTACAGTTCTGTTGCCCTTGATGGCCATACTGACTCATGGCAGTCCAGTCAATTTTGTTCTGAATCAATCCCACTGAACACAGTGTCACTGCGGTACAAATGATGAACAGTGTATTCAGCATAAAGAAGGGACTTTATTTTCATGAGGACTGTGCAATGGTTACTCCTAACTATACTATAATGGCTGGATGTATCTGTGACTGCTCGATTAGTTAGGCCAAAGTCTAGCAATTTTCCTCACTGCATGCCTCAGGGCAAGTCTGACATAAATATCTTTGAGTGCAGGTTTGCTCACTGAGCTGTCTGTTTGATATCCAGACATTTCATTACCTGGCTAGGTAACATCATCAGTGGCGACATCCAAGTGAAGTGAAGCTGTTGTCTCCTGCTTTCTATTTATATCTTTCTCCTGGATGGGGTTCCTGGGATTTGTGGTGATGTCGTTTCCTGTTCGTTTTCGAGGGGTTGATATATGGTTTGTTTATGGCATTTCGGTTGGAGTGCCAGGCCTCTAGGAATTCTCTGGCATGTCTTTGTTTAGCCTGTCCCAGGATAGATGTGTTGTCCCAGTCGAAATGGTGTTTTTTTTTTCATCTGTCTGTAGGGCTACGAGGGAGAGAGGGTTGTGTCTTTTTGTGGCTAGCTGGCATTCGTGTATTCTGGTGGCTAACTGTCTTCCTGTTTGTCCTACGTAGTGTTTGTGGCAGTCCTTGCATGGAATTTTATAGAAGACGTTGGTTTTGTCGATGGGTTGTACTGGGCCTTTTAAGTTTTAGTTTTTGTTTGAGAGTGTTGGTGGGTTTGTGTGCTACTAGGGTTCCGAGGGGTCTTAGTCTGGCTGTCATTTCTGAAACTACTTTGATGTATGGTAAGGTGGTTAGGGTTTCTGGCTGTGTTAGGTCTGCTTGTCGTGGTTTGTTCCTGAGGAATCTGCGGACTGTATTTTTTGAGTATCCATTCTTCTTGAATACGTTGTATAGGTGGTTCTCCTCTGTTTTCCGAAGTTCGTCTGCACTGCAGTGTGCAGTGGCTCATTGGAATAGTGTTCTGATACAGCTTCATTTGTGTGTGTTGGGATGGTTGCTGGTGTAGTTAAGTATTTGGTCAGTGTTTGTCGGTTTTCTGGATACGCAGGTTTGTAGTTCTCAGTTGTCCTTTCTTTAGACTGTGACGTCCAGGAATGCGAGTTTGTTGTCGGTTTCTTCCTCCTTGGTGAACTTTATGCCTGTGAGGGTGTTGTTGATGATGTTAAATGTCTCTTCTATTTTGTTTCGTTATGTGATGACAAAGGTGTCACCTACGTAGCAGCCGCAGATTTTTGGTTTCATGGTTGGTAGGGCTGTTTATTCTAGTCTTTTGCATTACCCCTTCTGTTATGAATCCTGATAGCGGAGATCCCATGGGTGTGCCGTTGGTTTGTTTGTAGATTATGTTGTTGAAGGTGAAGTGGGTGGTGAGGCACAGATCCACGAGCTTCATGATGTTTTCGTTGGTAATGTGATTGATGGTGGTTGGGGTGAGTGTGATGGTCCCTTCTAAAAGCGTGGCAAGTGTTTCCTTTGCCAGGTCGATGTTGATGGAGGTGAACAATGCTGTTCCGTCGAATGAGATCATTGTTTCGTCTTCCTCTATTTTGGTGTTTTTAATGATTTTTAGGAATTCCTGAGTGGAGTGGATGGAGTGCTGTGACTCTTCTACTAGGTATTTCAGTCTTGCATGCAGTTCTTTGACCAGTCTGTAAGTTGGTGTTCCGGGTAGTGAGACTATGGGTCTGAGGGGGGCTCCTGGTTTATGGATTTTTGGTAGTCCGTAGAATCGTGGGGGATTAGTCCCATCTGGTTACGTTTTCTGGAATTCCGTCTTGTTTAATTGTCTGGAACCGTGTAATTTTCTTAGGAAATATGTAATTTTGTTTCCTAGTTGTGGGGTCGGGTCTTTTGTTCAGATCGATGCTGTAGAAACGAGCCATAAACACCAGAGTAGGTGCAACTGTCTGTCTGATCATTTGTTGTGTTTCTTCTGTGAGTTTGTTGTCCTTCAATGTGGTTTCTACCACATCTGTCCAAAAGAGGGAAGGAAACAAACTGAACACACAAGAAAAGAAAGCTCTAGAAAACCTCAAAAAAAAGACAAAAACATCGTCATATTACCTGCAGACAAGGGTCACCTCACAGTCATCCTGAACAGAAGGGACTACATAGAGAAAGCCAATGCACTACTCGCAGGAACCAACACCTACCAACAGGTGATGCTAGACCTGCCCCCCCCCCCCCCCCCCCCCCCCCCCCCCCCCCACCACACACACACACACACACACACACACAACTAGGAAACAAAATTACATATCTCCTAAGAAAATTACACAGTTCCGGACAACTAAACAAGATGGAATTCCAGAAAATGTAACCAGACGGGACCAACACTCCACGATTCTGCGGATTACCAAATATCCATGCACCAGGAGCCCCTCTCAGACCCATAGTCTCACTACCCGGAACACCAACTTACAGACTGGTCAAAGAACTGCATGCAAGACTGAAATACCTAGTAGAAGAGTCACAGCACTCCATCCACTCCACCCAGGAATTCCTAAAAATCATCAAAAACACCAAAATAGAGGAAGACAAAACAATGATCTCATTCGACGGAACAGCATTGTTCACCTCCATCAACATCGACCTGGCAAAGGAAACACTTGCCACGCTTTTAGAAGGGACCATCACACTCACCCCAACCACCATCAATCACATTACCAACGAAAACATCATGAAGCTCGTGGATCTGTGCCTCACCACCCAATTCACCTTCAACAACATAATCTACAAACAAACCAACGGCACACCCATGGGATCTCCGCTATCAGGATTCATAACAGAAGGGGTAATGCAAAAGACTAGAATAAACAGCCCTACCAACCTTGAAACCAAAAATCTGCATCTGCTACGTAGGTGACACCTTTGTCATCACATAACGAAACAAAATAGAAGAGACATTTAACATCATCAACAACACCCTCACAGGCATAAAGTTCACCAAGGAGGAAGAAACCGACAACAAACTCGCATTCCTGGACATCCCAGTCTAAAGAAAGGACAACTGAGAACTACAAACCTGCGTATCCAGAAAACCGACAAACACTGACCAAATACTTAACTACACCAGCAACCATCCCAACACACACAAACGAAGCTGTATCAGAACACTATTCCAATGAGCCACTGCACACTGCAGTGCAGACGAACTTCGGAAAACAGAGGAGAACCACCTCTACAACATATTCAAGAAGAATGGATACTCAAAAAATACAGTCCGCAGATTCCTCAGGAACAAACCACGACGAGCAGACCTAACACAGCCAGAAACCCTAACCACCTTACCATACATCAAAGAAGTTTCAGAAATGACAGCCAGACTACTGAGACCCCTCTGAACCCTAGTAGCACACAAACCCACCAACACACTCAAACAAAAACTAACAAACTTAAAAGACCCAGTACAACCATCGACAAAACCAACATCATCTATAAAATTCCATGCAAGGACTGCCACAAACACTACGTAGGACAAATAGGAAGAAAGTTACCCACTAGGATACACGAACACCAGCTAGCCACAAAAAGACACGACCCTCTCTCCCTCGTAGCCCTACAGACGCATGAAAAAAAAACACCATTTCGACTGGGGCAGCACATCTATCCTGGGACATGCTAAGTAAAGACATGCTAGAGAATTCCTAGAGGCCTGGCACACCAACCACAACGCCATAAACAAACACACAGATCTAGATACCATCTATCAACCTCTCAGAAAACAACATCACCACAAACCCCAGGAACCCCATCCAGGAAAAAGATATAAATAGAAAGCAGGAGACAACAGCTTCAGTTCACTTGGAGGTCGCCCCTGACAATGTTTCCTAGCCAGGTAATGAAACGTCTGGATATCAAACTAACAGCTCAGCGAGCAAAGCTACACCCTAAGCCTCCACCTGAGCTACAAACCTTGCAAAAAATATCTTTCAGAACTTGCCAGCTCAGTCGAATGTAGTGATTCTGAGCCACACTTACTGATATTAGACATTCAAGTCCCCAATCCAAAGTAAATTATTTGCCTTTGCCCCCTTCAATTATTGTTCAACTTGAGTAGTAGTTATTCCTCAATACTGAATCATTCATCTGAAGAAAGGCAATAGGTTGTAATCAGTAGGAGGCTTGTTTGTCTTTACACGACATGAGGTATCATGGTAACAAGTTAAATAATGTAAAAAAGTCTCAGTTTGCTGTAATGAATGTAAAAACAATATACAAATTGAGATATATTGTTTCAATTATATCTGAGCTCTTGAGATGCAGAGGGGTCTGGGTGTCATAATGCATGAAACATGTAAGGTTATGCTGGTACTGCAAATAATGAGGAAAACTAATGAGATGTTATGGTTTATTGAGAGGGGAAATTGAATGCAAATGTTCAAAGATTACGATTCCATTATACAGCGCCATGGCGAGACTGCATCTCAAGTATTGTGTGCAGTACTGGTCACTGGACTTCAGGAAGGACGGTTATGCCTTGATAGCAGTTCAGAGAAAGTTTACTCAGCTAATACCTGAAATGAGTGGGTTACCTTTTGAGAAAATGCTTAGCCTGTACCCCCTGGAGCTTAGAGTCAGATGATTTGATTAAAACATACAAGACCCTGAGGGAGCTGAAAAATGTGTTGCTGGAAAAGCGCAGCAGGTCAGGCAGCATCCAAGGAGGAGGAGAATCGATGTTTCGGGCCTAAGCCCTCCTTCAAGAATTCCTGAAGAAGGGCTTATGTCCGAAACGTCAATTCTCCTGCTCCTTGAATGCTGTCTGACCTGCTGCGCTTTTCCAGCAGCACATTTTTCAGCTCTGATCTCCAGCATCTGCAATCCTCACCTTTCTCCAAGACCCTGAGGGAACTTGACAAGTTTCCTCTTGTGGAAGAACCTGGAAATAGAAGTTATAGTTTAATGTTCATGACGCACATTTAAAACAGACGATGAAGTTTTTTGTTTTAATAAAAACGTATTGAGAGTCTTTGGAATTCCCTTCTCCAAAAGGCAATAGTTACAGAATCTTTAAATATTTTTAAGGTAGAGATGGATAGATTCTTGTGAACCAGAGGGATGAAAGATTTTTTGGGGGATTTGCAGAAATATAGAGTTGAGGTTAAAATCCAAATTCAGGATCGTAGAGTTATAGAGATGTACAGCATGAAAACAGACCCTTCAGTCCAACTTGTCCATGCTGACTAGATATCCTAACTGAATCTATCCGCATTTGGCCCATATCTCTTTCAACCCTTGCTATTCATATACCCATC